>NW_017731776.1:517546-550598 GCF_001890085.2 Hipposideros armiger
GCCCCGGAGCCAGCCCGCGGAGCCCGCGGCCAGGGCGGCGCAGACCGGCCCAGCGACTCGCCCCGGCTGCGCGCCGGGACGCGCTCCCGCCGCCGCCGCCGCTGCTCCCGCGTCTGCCCGCGCCCTCGTCCCCGAGGCTCGAGGAGAGAAGGTAACAACGAGCTGGCCCGCGGGTCCCCGAGCCTCGGGTGGTCGTGGACGCGGCGCGGGTGTGCGGCGCCCGCAGAGACTGCACGCGCCTAGGCTCTCCGGGCCGGGACGGGGGAGGGGACCGCCCGCCGCAGGCGCCCGGGTGCCAACAGGAAGGCCTGGAGCGCGGAGCGCCGAGCGGCGCCGGGAAGCTCCAAGTTTTCGGGTGGTGTTTTCTGTGTTCCCGGCAGGCGGAGCGGGGCCGAGAATTGGAGGGAAGGAGGGTGCAGCGGGGGGCGGGAGGAAGGGGGCGAACAGAGGTCCGTCTAAGCTCCTTCCTGCCCTGCGGAGGGAAGGGAAGGAACCGGGAGGGGGCGATGAGTAGGAATGTCGGGCCCCTGGACGAAGCCGGCGCAGAGAGCGGGAAGTGGGGGGGGGGGGTCCCGCCAGGGAGATGGACCAGGCACCCTGCCCCCTCCCCAACCGCCGCATTCCAGTCCCGAGCAGCAGATGAGGTCATCTCGTCCGGTTCCCCTCGGGCCAAGGCAGCCCGCTGTCCCCTTCCCCCGCGGAGCGACTTTTCCACATTCGAACCTCCTGCCCCCCAGAAGGAATGTTTTGTGGCTGAAGGCTTTCCCGGACTTCCAACCCCAACTGCCCTCGAGATGGTCTGCCCTTGCCCCAACCATTTCAAGACCTGCGACGCCTGAAGCCCATTTTCTAGACCGGGACACTGAGGCTCAGCGAGGCCAAGGAACTGACCTGGAGGCCACCGCGGCACGAAACGCGGTGCGGGCACTGTAACCCAAGTCTGTGGGAGACTGGCCCGTAGCCGCTCTGCCTCGCCCAGTGAGGAGCGGACTTGGCTCTAACTAACTTGGGATGGTGGGGCTAGAAGCGTCCAGCCCCTCTTCCTCCCACCTCCCCTGGGGTCCATAGTGTACCCTCCTCCTAACCTGCTCCCAGTTTCTCAGTCTCTCCACCTGAAGCAGCTGCCCTTGGAAGAGCATGAGAAGCCAGCCCCCAGGGAGTTAACCCCTATTCCAGGGGCCAGAGCAGCCCTAACCAAGATAGGGTCCCGCTGTCTATCCGTAGGAGTGGTGTTACCCAGGGGACCCTTGCGGGAGGGGGCTGTGTGCACGCGAGTGGCCTCCAGGATAAGAGGTGGCGCCCCTCGAGGACACCAGGGCCTCGCGGGTGATCCCCAGGTGAGCGCCAAGGTGCGGCTGCCCCTGCCTGCGCCTCTGCCCGCGCCTCTGCCCTACCCCCTGCAGTCAGACGGGTTCCTGGCCTGCCCCCAACCACATGTGCCTCCACAGCGGCCCCTGTTGGCCTCTCCCAATACAGGGCCCCTGCCTGGGGCCTCAAACCTCGTCTTTGCGGTCCTTACCACCGTTGAGTAAGCTCCTACCATATGCCCAGGCCTGACTATCCTCTGTAGAGTAAATATAAAGACTCCTGGGACACCGAGGCTGCATGGTAACCACGCTTGCCCAGGCCATAGGCACACTGAATCTGCAGAGCTGAGTCTCTGCTGCCTCCCAGCTCTGTCCTTCCCGGTCTCCCAGGCTGGCTGGCTATGGCCTCTTCCAACAACTCTCCCCTATGCCCCTAGAGTCTTCACCCACCCCCAGCATTTACTCCTGATGTTAGTAGAATCCTGGGAGGTTCCCAGCCATTCCACTTTTTCTGCTGTGTGATCTGGGGCAAGATAATTCTCTTTCTGTGCCTTTTTTTCATCTGTAAAATGGGTGCTGTGAGCATTAGCAGATAGTATTCCAGGGCTAGTGAGGGGAGCTAGGCCTTGTACCAGGTCACCCAGACCCCTGCTTACTTCAGGGCCAGGTAGAGCATATTTGATCACCAGCAATACTGTGGTCTGCATCAAGTGCCAGATAGCTGCCACCAAGAGTCCCCAGAATGAGAGATGTTAGTATAAGGATGTTGGACTTGAATCTAGAGCTACCCTGCTCCAGCAACAGGGGGTTTAACTACAGCAACGTTCACTCTTACAACTCTCCTGGGAGGGGACTTTTGATGCTGTTCTTATTTTCCACGTGGGAAAAAAACATGTTCCCAGTAACAGTGTCCTGTCTTTGGCCCCAGAACATGGCAGGGTCTCTCTACTGCAGTGGGCAGGTGGAAACCTCTTGGAGATGCCCAGAGGCATTTGGGAGGTGGGACCATCACAAGACTGGCGTGGAAGCTGGTCTCCCAGGTTAAAGTGGCCATGGGGATTGGGTGGGAGCCCAAGCCCTTTTTGATGAGAGGGAAGACTTGTTTCAAGAAGCCAGGAAGTTGGGGGACTAGGAGAGAGAGAGGTGGATGTGACCACAGGGCAGACACAGTGTCCCCTCCATATGACATTTCAGAATGACCCGTCCCGCCCCCCCCCCAATTCCTTCCCGCAGAGATTCATCCCTCATCTGCAGAGCAGAGAAACCTGGCCTGTTCCATGTACCTGCTGTGTGACCTTGGCCAAGTCCCTTCCCTCTAAACCTTGGCTCTTCCTGTGAAATGGGCTAACCCTGTAGCTCTGTGGGGCTGTTGGAGAGTCAGATGACATCATATAAAGGTTGACCAACTGCAGAGCGCCTCATAACTACAACAAACATTCCACGAGGACTTCTTGGTGCCGTGGGTGCCAGGGTAAAGAATGATTCAGAATACCCCACCCCCCGGGGGGAGGAGTTAGGGTTGGGGGAGGATCAGATGTTGGGAAGGGAAGAGAATGTAGTCGGAAAACAAAGTGAGCTTTGTTGTATTGCCTTCTTTGTTTTTATCTTGTTATTTAACCTATTTTGAATTTCAAATAACAGTCAAAGGGCAGTATTGAGATTTTTATGTTTGGAGATGGCAGCAAAGTTTTTTTAAAAAATGTTGAGACCCAGGTCTAGGTGTTCTTGTTTGGGATTATTATCAGCTTTTATCAGCTGAGGTTCCAGGCCTGTGGAGGTAAGTGACTTGCCCAAGGTCACATGGTGAGGCCACTGAATCCCCTACCTACTCTCCCTTGGAAGGTGGTAAGGGGTGATCATTTGGCATGAAGGTTATCCTGTGGCATGAAGATCTCCTGATTAAACCAGTATTGATTTGGCATTGCCATGTGCAGAGCCCAAGCTGGGGCTGGAAAGGAGGAAGGCAGGAAAATCCAGGCAGCTGCCCCACCCTCAGAGGGTTCTGCCAATCTGGGGAGACAAGATTGGGCTCCAGGAGCAAGTTAAAAGGCTTTGTGAGTCAGAGGCTCTGAGTTCAAGTTTCAACTAGTTCTCTTGATGTGACCTTGAGCAAACTTGGTTCTGCTCTGGGCCACAGGAAAACTGGTGGTTGGACCATAAGCCCCATAGGTGTCCTTCGTCCTGCACCTCCAATGATGCTAGAAGGGAGAGGGCCAGACCAAGAGGAGCTTAGAGAAGACGGGGGTTGTGGGGAGATCAGGAGGGGTGAGAGTGGGCAAGGAATAGCTTTGGCACCAGCTGAGCTTTTTCCAAAACTTGTTCCCTGATGAGAAAGCTCCTACGTCACTATGACAAACTATGATAAAGAATACGCTCAGGCAATAAGGAGGCATCTGGAAAAAGCCACTTTCGACCACAGGATCCTTTTTCCAGGAAGCACCTTGAAGGCGGAGGGTTCTCAGGAACCTCTGCTAGACTGTTTACACAACTCTTCAAAGCCTTTGCCGGGCACCACCTCCCTCCTGGCCATTGAATCAAGACAATCTAACCCATGGAGAAGGGAAGTGACTTGCTCAACCTTCCAGCAGGAGGCAGTGTAGCTTGGGGCTCAAGGGATCTGGGAGGCCCTGCTTCACCATTTCCTCCTGTGTAGCCTCAGGCAAATCACTTCACTTCTTTGTGCCTCAGTGTCTCCACTCTAATGTAGTGCCTTCCTCGGGGCTGTTGTATGGGTTAAATGAGTGATGGACAAAAGTTGTTGGCACTTAGTAGGTGTTTCATAAATGGGCCCTGTATAATGACCATACACACATCTGAAGATGTAATGTACACATGTCTTCAGTGTATAGCTTGATGAATTCTTTGTGCCAATCAAAAGGCAACTGCAATTCTGATTTCTATCACTGTTTAGCTTGGCCTGTTCTTAAATCCTATACATGGAATGTGTCATCCGTTGTGTGTCTGCTCGGCATTTTGTCTGTGATCCCCACCCTGTTGTTGGCTATCATTGTGTGTTCTCTGTTTTGTTTTGTTTTTTTTAGCTGAGCCATCCCGCCATCTGTTGACAGTTCAGCGGCAGCTCAGCTTGGGCTGGGTGTCGAACCGCTGTTGCTCAGAGCTCACACTCTTGAGCAAGCTCTTAACCAACTGAGCCACTCGGCCGGCCCCATTGTGTGTTCTCTTTAGCTGTTAGTATTTGGACCCAGGATTCCCCAGGCCTACCATCACTTTTCTCTCTGTCTGTCTTTCAGGTCTCTACCCTGGTCAGGAGACGGGCTGTCCATGTTTGAGGCACATCTTGTGCCTTCTCTGTTCTTGGACGGACCATCTATAGCTGCTTCCACGAGTCCAGGAGCCAGGCCTCAGGGAGAGACAAGCCATGGACCCGCCACAGCCTCAGTGTTTGGGGGCAGCACCTTAGGAGAACAGAGAGACAGCCTCTGTCCACCGCCTTACAGTGGGAAGGAAGGAGCTGAGAAGTGGACCCTGATCCTAGCCCACCACCCACGCCAGGCCCTAAGTGGGCATGCACCAGCAGCTGTGAACAGCTAGAGCTGATGCCAGGCCCCCAGGGGGCCAGAGGAGTCCCCGCCATGAACCTGGGCAAGCTCTCGCCTGTGGGCTGGGTATCCAGCTCCCAGGGGAAAAGGCGGCTGACTGCAGACATGATCAGCCCCCCACTTGGGGACTTCCGCCACACTATGCACGTGGGCCGCGGTGGGGATGTCTTTGGTGACACCTCCTTCCTCAGCAACCACCACGGCAGCTCTGGGGGCACCCACCGCTCGCCCCGCAGCTTCCTGGCCAAGAAGCTACAGCAGGTGCGCAGAGTGGGGGTGCCATCCCGGAGGATAGCTTCCCCACAGGCTTCCTCGCCTGCTCCACCCGCCATCTCCCCCATCATCAAGAACGCCATCTCCCTGCCCCAGCTCAACCAGGCCACCTACGACAGCCTTGTGGTGAGCAAGTTCAGCTTCGACAGCAGCCCTGCCGGCTCCACGGACGGCCACTCCAGTTATGGTGAGCGCCTGGGTTATTTGCTCATTTTTCAGATGCTGAGGCCCAGAGGGTTCGATGGTTCAGCCACGCCTCCGAGTGAGCCCTTTTCCCCCACAGTAGTTTGGTTTCATCATGGAGGTCAGGCCCAAACCCCAGACCGTGGATGGGTCAAGGGGTGGGAACCAATTCACTCCCCAAAATACACTGACAAATTTGGAAAATCACTCACATGGACAGAAGCCAGAAGCCCTTCTTGCCCTGGTGGGGACAGGCAGGTGCCGCCTGGGCTCTGCTGGACAGTTCACCTGGGAACGGGGGTCCTGCTGCCACCTGGCGGCCATCCACTTCCCTGCAGCCTTGCCCCAACCACCTGCGGCTGCCTCTAGTGCTCCCCCTGCGGGTCACTGGCGGGAACCCCACTGAGGGCTGGTCCTCAGTAACCCCGCTGTGTCTCAGGCCTGGTAGCCCTGGAGCCAGGGCCTGGACCTTTGGAGAGCATCTGCCTGTCTTTAGAGTCTGTGACTTCTATGCAGTCAGACCCTAGCTGCTGGTTCCATCCCTGTGATCAGCCCACATGCTGAGTGTTCAACTTTAGCCATCGGCCACTGTCATGACAGGAGACCAGGGGCCATGGCCAAGTTCATAGTTGGGACTAAAAGTCAGGAGATTTAAGCTCAGGCATGGCTCCACCCCATCAGACTGTGGCCCTAGGCAAGCCCTTCCCCTCCTTCCAAATTGAGCCTCACTTTCTTCCTCTGCAAAATGGGAATGAGAATGATGTCAATTTTCAGCTTCCAGGATTGACAGGAGGCCCACACAAGAGGCCATGGGGCTCACTATATTGGAGCGATGTGAGAAACTGAGACCAGATCGGGGAGCGACTTGCTAGAGGCCACATAGCAAGCTGGGGTTGGCGCTGGCTCTCCCCTCCTCAATTCCTGGTTAAGGACCCAGCTCTGACCCCATGCCCCATTTCTCCATTTCTCTTCTAGGCCTGGACTCCGGGTTCTGCACCATATCCCGCTTGTCTCGCCCAGAAAAGACTCGTGACCGAGACCGTGACAGTTCCTTCCCCTCTGAGCCTGAGCTCCGCCGCTCTGACTCCCTTCTGTCCTTCCGCCTGGACCTTGACCTTGGGCCCTCTCTCCTCAGCGAGCTGCTGGGGGTCATGAGCCTCTCAGAAACCTCTGCAGCTGAGACCCCAGCCCCAGCCTCTGCTGCAACCCCCCCAGCCTCAGCCCCTGCCACAAACCCCCCAGCCCCTGCCACAAATCCCCCAGCCCATGCCTCAAGCCCTCCACCCCGTGGACACTACCCCAATGGGGTAACCACTGGGTTGGGCCCAATGGCTGAAGCGAGGGTCAGCCCGATGGGAGAGTGTCCCCGCCCACCTGCTGACATGGTCCCTGGCAGGCACTGGGGAGCAGGCTGGGGCACCCGCCACTACACTGAAATGGATGCCCGGCGGGAGCTGGTGGAGGTGCTACCCCAAGCTCGGGCCTCTTGGGAGAGCCTGGACGAAGAGTGGGGGTCACCCCAGGCAGGCAGCAGGGCCCCTGTGCCCCGCGCAGTGCAAGCAAACACTTTTGAGTTTGCCGATGCTGAGGAGGACGACGAGGTCAAGGTGTGAATGGCTGAGCATGGGCTCAGGACCCGGCCCAGCCTCAGGCCGCTGCCCATGAAGAGCCCAAATGCAGAGCCAGCCCCTCACCTGACAGCTGGGTCCCGCCAACGACAGATGGGAGAACCTAAGTTGCCCCCAAACCCTTCCACTCTGCAGGACAGACCTGGGAGGGAGGCTAGGCTTGTTCTGGGACCTGGATGTTCCGAGGGCCCTGCCAGGCTGACCTGCCTCCCCCCACTGCCACTCCAGACCCAATGGCCACTTCTTCAGCCCCGCCCCCACTGGCTGCAGGGCCCAGCCTCACAGTGCTGCCTTTGTGCTAGGGAAGCTGACCTTTCTGGCTGGGGGGTAGGAAGCATACCACACAGGGCCTTTGTCTCCTCCCAAAGGGACGGCCTGCCCCAGCTCATCCTGGAGCTGCCCCCAGCAGGTTCCCGCTGCATCCCTGAGCCCCAGCCCTTGCTACGGCGGCTTCCCCAACATTCCCACCCCAACCCCTCTCGTCCCAGAAGCCTCAGAGAAGAATCAGGTGTGACCTCCCCCCCAACTTCCTGTGCACCCCAGACCTGCCTCTGGGTCCTGATTAAAAAAGGCTTTTTTGATAAAAGGTGTCCTGCAAGATGTTTGGGGACCTGGGAGAACAGCGTCAGCTCCACCTGCTTAAATACCCTCAGCATTGGGTTTGGACGCCAAGGACCCCCCCCCCTGGGCCCCCAGTGAGGGGATGGGCCTAGGTAATGAGTAACCAGACTGGAATGAATGTTCCTGTGATAAGAGGCCCAGGTGGGAGCCCTTATCTGCAGTTCCGGGAATAGCCCCTGGCCCAGGTGCCTGGAGCTAGTGCCTGCCCCATAATCCCACAGGGCAGCTTGGCACTCTCCCTGGTGATAACAGGGGATAGGTAAGCAGGAGTGGGTGCTTAGAGGTAGGTATTTGGGAGCATGTCCCAACCCCCACTTGGCAGGCCTGTGCCTCAGTTTCCTCTGTATTATGAGGATACTGAGCATTAAAATGCATGGAAAACACCAACCACGGTTTGTGCCACAGAAAGACTGGGTAAAGATGGATTCTTTAGTTTGTTCTTAGCCTTAGGAGAGGAAAATGGGGTCAGAGGGGCAGTAAATGCAGGTGGGGAGCCAAGACCCAAGGGCTGCCGGTCCAGTGTGACTGGGAAGAAGCTCAGGGTAGGGAGTCAGTGCCGGGGGTCCGTCATTCGGGTGAGGTGCTGCCTGCTCAGTCAAGCTTGAAAGAGGAGATGTTAAACCCGCCCTGCACGCTCAGGTAGCTCAGGTGGCTGTGGCCCAGCCTATTAGGAAAGGTCATCTGGTGCCCGTCTGGCAGCTTCACCTTAAATTCATCTCTCTCAAAGGTCACGGTGAACTGCAGTGGAAAGGAGGGAGTCAGGGAGTCAGGAGGCACCCTGGAAATGGGCCAGGGCAGTGCCTGATGGCTCAAACAGTGCCAGTATGTGTCTAGCCCAGGGTTCCCTACCATCTGGGCTCTCCCTTTGACATTGTCCTCAGGTCCCTCCCTCTCCCCTTTGACCTCACCTTGACCTCTGACCCTGGGCTGAAGCACAGGTGATCTTCCCTTTGTTCCTGCCCCCATTCGCCATCCAGTGAGTTGCAGATGATGGTGGATTCACTGAAGCGTGGGTTGAAATGCAGGTCCAATTTATCTGTCCCTTGGCCCAGGTTAATGATAAAACTGCAGAGGAAGGGGTAACAGGTAAGTATTAGGGGCCTGCTCTGGGTAAAACAGTTTGGGTCACAGGGTCTTGGTTGATCACAAGCTGGAGGAATCACCAAAGAAAGGTTGTGTTAATTGAGACCTGTGCCTTAAAACAAGAGAGGTGACAACATGGTCAGACTTGGCACTGGATTATCGCATTCCATTAGGAGCACAAACTAAGGCTCTCTACAGAAGAGGAACTGACAGTGAAAGTTCCAGGAATTAGGAGTGCCTATCCCGGGGGGGGGGGGGGGGGGGGGGGGGGGGGAGAGAACTGCTGTCTTTAGCTATCTGAAGACCTATTAAGTTTGGCCATAAATAGTTGTCAAACTAAGCTGGGGAGCTCCCTGTCATCAGAGATATGCAACCCGGGTTGTGTGACTTCTTGGTAGGATCACTACAGGAGCCTAGGTTAGATCTTAAGGGTCCCTGAGAATGAAACATTCTGGGTCACGGGGTGCCTTTGGGAGGTCTCAGATCAGAGGTATCTCACTTTTCTGTAACCTTGAGGGACCCAAGTGGGAGAAAGGGGTGAGTTTTCTTTTGGCTCCTATCCCATGCATCTGCCTGGCCCCTTCCCAACCAAAAGGTGATGGAGATCAGTCCCAAGGAATGCTGAAATTGTTCTACACACATGAGAGCCCAGTGCTGAGCTGCAATCCCGCCAGGTGGATAAAATTGTGCCTGCTTCTAATGGAGAGGATGCAAACAAGGCCATTTGGCGCCCCCTGGTGGCTGCCTCTGGTTTAACGTGTGTGGCCCCCAGCCGCTCAGCTAGGTAAAGAGGGTGGTGTCCCTGGGGGGTGCAGGGCGGGGCTGCCTTCAGTAGAGGCACCTGACCCACAGGAGTGCGCAGAGTTCCAGGGGCTACCTCACCTGCCCTTCCAGTGTCTGTTGGGGCCAAAGAATAGAGCATATAGCGTCAGCTGTGGAATTCAGAGGGTCCCCACACCTAGCCTCAGATATGAAGGCGGGTCCTAAGAGGACAGGAGACAGCAGGGGTGTGAGAGTGAACAAGGATGTAAAAAAAAGCCCATTTGGCCTGAGATCACTCTCATCTCTGACCATCTCATTGTGCTGCCCTGCCTGCCCCCACCCTCCTGGCCTGTTCAGGGTCTGCGGACGGTCCCCTCTCCTACACCCCACCTTCCCCTTTGCTCACCTATCAGTATCATCAGCGATCTTGCCCTTGATCTTCAGGGTTGTCCCCAACTTCATGTTCATGTTCGTAATCTCAAATTTCCCCTGCACCAACAGAAAACCAGTCCACAAAAAGATCAATCACACACGTTTCCAGATGCTTTTCATCATTATCATCCCATCTCGACCTGGCCACAGGTCTCACTCTCCCCCTGCCCACATGACGGAGCTGAGCTGGAAAGGGAGAGAGCCAGTGCTCGGATCAAAGCTTCCCAGAGGCCCCCTGTGGTCCATTTTGCTTTGCTCACATCCATCCTAGCCCGATTAGCAGAACAGCTGGATCTGGAGACATAGGGCTCAGCTAGGGGTACTTCAGTTCGCCCATCTGTGAAATGGATAGACTGGTCCCTGCTGATCTCAGGGTTCTCAAATGTGTTCAAGTGATGAAGGCACAGTGGCCTTAGCAGAATCCCCCAAACGAGGACATGTTTCGTTCCTGCACAAACTTGGAGTCAATTTCCTAACAGAAAATGACTGTATCAAAGGTGTGCAGGTCTTGGTCCATCCAAAACTTAGAGTCTATAAAACTCCAGAAGTCACACGTCTGAAATGTCCATCAAAGACCCTCTCCAAATCTCATTTTCCTCACCTATAAAATGTGCTGATTTGATGTATTCATTCAAAACCAGTTGCTAAGTGTCCTCTGTGTAATAGACGCTATTGAAGGCCTTGAGGTTAGTAGCACCCACCTTCAAGCTGGTTGGGAGAATTTGAGGTCGTATTTGTGAAGCCCCATGCATAGGGCCAGGCACAGACTAAGGCAAATCGAGGGGTGGCCGTTATTAGAATTACTTATTGTTATCCAGGGTTGGGGTGCAGCTCGACTAATAGGGGTACCTGTGGAAGTGTACAGGCCCGGCATCCTGGTCCCCACTCAACAAAGCCTGAGGCCCAAGCAGACAGAAGGCAAAGCTGGGGTGGGGTGGGGTGGTGTCAGTGGTCCGGGTCTAATGCCAGCTCTATTCCTAAACTGGCGAGTGGCCTGGGGCCAGCTGTGCCACTCCCTGGTCCTCGGTTGCCCGATCTGTAATATAAGAGACTTGGACTAGGTGGTCTCTGGAGAAGGAGGAAAGAAGGAGGGGGGGGAGGGGGCGGGATGACCAGGAGAAAGAGACAGTGAGGAAAGTGTCTGGGCCCCAAAGGCCCTCCCTGAGAGTCAGAGGGTGGGGAGAACTTCATTCCTTCCACACATGACCCCTTCCAGTCACATTCAAACTCTGCATCCCACCTGTATTGCCTTGAATAGTGTTCCCAAAAAAATCCTGTCCACCTGGAACCTGTAAATGTGGCCTATTTGGAAATAGGGTCTTTGCAGCTGTAATCAAGTTAAGATGGGGTCGTACAGGTTTTGGGTGGGCCCTGAATCCAATATGACCGGTGTTCTTATAAGAAGAGGGAAATTTGGACCCAGAGACACAAACACACAGAGGAGAAAGCCGTGACATTGAGGATGGAGGCAGAGACTGAGTGCTGCGGCTACAAGCCAGGGAACGCCTCCGGTTGCCAGCCACCACCAGGAGCTGGAAGAGACAAGAAAGGTCCTCCCTAGAGCCTTCAGAGAGAGCATGGCCCTGGCCCTGCTGGCACCTTGATTTCAGGCCTCTAGCCTCTAAAACTGCAAGAGGATACATTTCTGATACAGGAAGCTATTAATAATATCCCACCTAATCCTCAAAAGAGGCTATCTGTGACCCAAATGCAGGCGACTTCGGCTCAGAGAGGGGCAGTGACTCATCCAAGGCCGCACAGCAAGCTATGGCAGAGCCAGGTTTGGAATCAAAGAATCAGGGACTCCAAAGACCATCCACTCAATGCCCTGCAACGTACAGATGGTAACCTTGGGCAATTTAATCTCTGAGCCTCAGTTTCTTCATCTTTATAAAGCTCAATAGATATTATTATTACTGATGTGCAAACTGAGGCTAGAGAGTGGAAGAGACAGGCTCAGCACGGTGGAGGAGGAAGCAGAGCGCCTCGGCGCTGCAGGGCTGCGGAGATGATCTGTCCAACCTCCTCACTACACAGATGGGGAAACTAAGGCCTGGAGAGGGGCAGTGACGCTTTTCCCCTAGCAACCCCACCCCACCCTCATTCAGGCAAAGATGTGGATGACTACGGAAGCCAGCATCCTCACCGACATGGCGGCAGCTCTTGGAGGCAGCTCTCAGTAACTCCTGGAGGCCTGGGCTCAGGGTCTCACCTCACCGGCCAGGTTATATCCTAGAGTATTACACATTAACTCCCCCAAGGCCATAAGTGGGGACTTTGGACCCTTCTTCCCAGGTGTCTCTCCTCCCACATCACCCAGTACCCAGAACAAACAAGCAGAAGGCTCCTCACCAGGCCCACCCCACCCAGCCCAGAGCATCCTCCTGGCCTCCCTCCAGCCCAGCCTCCCACCTCCTCCCGGAGCCCAGAGGAGCAACCCCAAAGCAGAGCAGACTGGGCGTCAGCAGCCAGGCACAAATGGGCACAAATGCTCTGTGAGCTTGGCAGGCCACCCAGCGCCCCTGAACCCCGCTTCCTCATCCTTAAACAGGCAGACTTGCTTTGTAAAACACCTGTAAAGTTCTGTTTTCCATTTTGTCGAGATTTACTTTGAGAGTCCTTTGGTTTGTTTTCTCCCCTTACCCCATGATTTTTCTGATTATACATGTACATTTTAAAAGCAATATATGGTGGGGCCTGGCCGAGTGGCTCAGTTGGTTAAGAGCTTGAGCTCTGAGCAACATGGTCACCGGTTCGATTCCCACATGGGACAGTGAGCTGCGCCCAAGCTGAGCTGCCGCTGAGCTGCCAACAGGTGGCAGAATGGCTCAGCTGGTGAGAGCACGTGCTCCTAACAACAAGGTTTCCGTTTTGAATCATGAAATGGTGGGCTACACCCACCCACAACTAAGATTGAACACATCACGTTGAGCTGAGCAGCTGCTGACAGGCAGCCGGATGATGACTGGACTTGGAACTGAGCTAGCTGCACCCTCCACAACTAAGATTGAAGGACAACAACTTGGCTGTTCCCCCTCTCCAATTCCCCAACACTGTTCCCTTTCCCCAATTCCCCAATAAAATCTTTAAAAAATAATAAAATAAAATAAATTAAAGCGATATATGGTGGATTCAGGAAAACATCTAGAAATAGCTATAACCAACTAACTGTTAAAAGTGAAGAAGTGAGTGAGAGGGCTGAGGGGGAGGGGTTCCTGGGGATTTAAATGCTTTTTTCTATTTCTACTACATATGGAATTGACATGCTTACCACAAGCAATTAGAGCTATTAATTAAGAAGAAAAACCATCACTCAAAACCCCACCACCAGGAATCCTTACTCTATTGGCACATTTCTTCCCATTGGCGGTTTTCTATGGATTTATATGCTAGACACCCCTCTGTCTATGCAACTGTTGATCCTACTTCATTCAGCAAACATTAAAGCCCACAAATCTATATTTCTGAGCTATATTTTAATGGCAGGTGAAATATTCCACTTTTCAATGACTAAATTTATTCAACCAATTACCTTCCGCTGAACATTTAACATCAATTCTAAATGTTTGCTATTAAAAATACTGCATTAAATCTATTTGCACATAAAGATTGGCTGCATCATGACAACTTATTTAGGGCAGATTCCCACAAGTAGGATTTTTCTAGAGCCCTGGTTTGGCAAGCCAAAACACTTTCCATTAGAGCTGGCAGTGGCCTCTTTGGGTGGGGTGCTGGGAGGCTGGCCCAGCTGAGGGCTCTCCCATGCCAGGAGCCTAGGTGGCTCACTGCCCAGTGCTCATAAGACACCACCTGCAGTCTCCTGCCCGCCCCAAGAGGAGAGTGGTTTCCTCATTTTATCCACAAGGAAATTAATTCCTTCTCAGCTTCTCTCCCAGGGCCATGGCAAGGCCCAAGCAAGATAAGGAGTTTTAAAGTGCTTTATACACGGAAACTCCCTAATCAACAGAAACTACACCTTGTAAAGGTGGTATTTTTCTGATTATAGTAGTAATTCTAGCTCACTGTAGAAGGTTTTGGAAAGTGCACAAAGTAAAGAGAACTTAAAAGTTCACTTGTTTTAGAAAAATGTTTAAAGATAAGGGATACTTTTCTGAATCCTGCACTTTTCTGCGTGTATGTTTTACATCAATAAAAGGTTTTTAGAGAGAAAGAAAGAAAGAAAGAAAGAAAGAAAGAAAGAAAGAAAGAAAGAAAGAAAGAGAGAGAGAGAGAGAGAGAGAGAGAGAGAGAGAGAGAGAGAAAGAAAGAAAGAAAGAAAGAAAGAAAGAAAGAAAGAAAGAAAGAAAGAAAGAGAGAGAGAGAGAGAGAAAGAAAGAAAGAAAGAAAGGAAGAAAGGAAGGAAGAAAGAGAAAGAAACATCTAGGGCCGGCCGAGTGGCTCGTTGGTTAAGAGTTGGCTTGGGAGCGCGAGCTCTGAGCAGCAGGGCCGCCGGTTCGCTTCTCACCTGGGCCAGTGACGCTGCGCCCTCTACAGCTAAGATTGTGAACAACAGCTCGACCTGGAGCTGGGCTGCCGTGAGTGGCCAGTGACAGCATAGACTGCAGCCCTTGCTGCAGTGGGCTGCCATGAGCTACCATGAGTGGCCGCCAGCCAGTGTGAGCGACTGGCAGCTGCCATTGTGAGCAGCTGTCCAATGGCTGGCGAGCAACTGCCTCAGCCAGGAAGAGCGCAATGATCACAATATCAACATGGGCCAGTGAAGTGATGTCCTCCACAACTAGACTGAAGAACAAAAGGACAGCAACATGTCTGCTCCCCTTCCCTGATTCCCCAATGCTGTATTCTCCCCCAATTCCCCCAATAAAATCGTTAAAAAAAAAAAAGACTGTGAGCTCTCTCTCGCTCGCTCTCTCTCTCTCTCTCTCTCTCTCTCTCTCTCTCTCTCTCTCTCTCTCTTACGAGTATTCCTATGGAGAAGAGGCCCCTGTGCCAAGAAACTGATGTCTTCATCCAGTTGCCAATGAAAACCCGAGGCCTGCCAACAGCCATGTGAGTGAACCTGGCAGTGGATTTCCCCTCACTTACGCCTCGGGATGGCTGGTGTAGCCAACACATGATTACAGCCATATGGAGACCCTGAGCCAGAAGGCACCCAGCTAAGTTCTATCTGGATTCCTAACCCACCAAAACTGTGAGAAACATGTTTCTTATTTTAAGACCCTAAGTTTTTCTTAATTTGTTACACAGCAACAAAACTAATACACTTTACCAAGCAATTGCAAAAGCTTGGTGGGGTAAAGAATATTCACGAAGGCCTCTTGACTAAAGGATTGGTAGTCTGTTCATATCCCTAGACAGTCTTCCATATTGATCTATTTAAAGAACCATCTATGTGTTTTGTTTCTTTCCTTATTGTCTTCCTTTATGTTCATTACCTCTCTTTCTTTTTCTTTTCTTTTTTTTAGCTGAGCCATCCTGCCACCTGTTGGCAGCTCAGTGGCAGCTCAGCTTGGGCCAGGAATCAAACCTGCAACCCTGTTGCTCAGAGCTTGCACTCTTGAGCGAGCTCTTAACCAACTGAGCCACTCGGCCGGCCCACCTTTTTTACTTTTAGTGTTTCTTTTGTTTCTCAAGTTGAATGTCTAGTTCATTGATTTTTCATCTTTTCTTTTTACAAATAAAAGCAAATAAAATTTAAGGCTATCAATTTTCCTCTGACTACCACTTTGGCCACTTCTCATAAGTTTTGGGATGTTCTGCTCAGTATTCCAAAAGTTACCTTTGAATCAAGCTTGATGATCAGAACGTTGTCCTCAGCACTTAGTAAGTGCTTAATAAGTATTTATGGACTGACTTACTGAACAGAAACAATAATAATAATATTAATAGTCATTGGGGAAAGAGTTGGAAAGTGAAACATCAGTAATAATACAGGATTGGCTAAGTTAATGATGTTACGAAACATAAATGAATTATTATGCTGCCATCAAAAATAACATTTTTGAGGCGGGCGGGTGGCTCAGAGTGCGAGCTCTGAGCAACAGGGTTGCTGGTTCGATTCCCCCATGGGCCAGTGAGCTGCGCCCTTTTCGACTAGATTGAAGACAACAACTTGAGCTGAGCTGCTGCTGAGCTGCCAGTGGGTGGCCGGATGGCTCAGTTGGTTAGAGTGCGTGCTCTTAACAACAAGTTTGCCGGTTTGACTCCCACATGGGATGGTGGACTGTGCCCCCTGCAACTAGATTGAAAATGGCAACTGGACTTGGAGCTGAGCTGCGAGCTCCACAACTAAGCTTAAAGGACAACAACTTGACTTCGAGCTGAAGGGTCCTGGAAAAAACACATTGTTCCCCAATAAAGTTTAAAAAATATTTAACATTTTTTGGGAACCCTCTATGACCATGGTTCCTTGATCATGCGCAGTGTTAAGTGAATAAAGCAGCTACAGAAGCAGGTTCCCAGGACTTCGTGATGGGCCCTTAGACATCTGCCCTCAGAGACTGTATGTGAGGCCACCAGGCCGCGCTAAGAGGCCCTAAGAGCAGCCATGACAAAGCTGCTCTGGGATGCCAAGAAGGACATCGCCTAGCTGGCCACACAGACTCTCCCTCATGTCATACAAGCATATATGACTTTATTCAAATGCGTGGGATTGAGGGCCTCCATAGAAGAAAAGTATAAAATATAGCTGGGCCTTCAAGAGACCAAGTCTAGCAGGGGAGACAAGCTTGGGCACAAGAAAGAACTAGAAAACAATTCATCACACCCCAGTGGAAGGTTTCAGAAAGTCCCAGATCCCTGGGGACAGGAGGGAGTCCAATGTCATTTGGAGGATGGCATAGGACTGTAATATTGGCTCTACCACTTCCTAGCTGCGCGACCTCAGGCCCAGTTACTTAACTTCTCTCAGTTCAGTCTCCTCCTGAGACTAATCAGTGCTGTGAAGATTGAAGGTGATAAAGCCTGCCATTTCATTAATAGTTAACAGGTAATATTTATTCTGTTATCAGGAGCTCCTGCCTGTGTTGGCTGTGAGGGAAGCAGTTCACCCCACCTGGAACTGCGCCTGAGCCCTCAGGCTTGTGGAAATGTTCTCCTCACAGACTCCCAGGGCCCCATTATGACTTCCCTATGCCTGAGGTATTTCTGCCTTCATGGGACCCTTCCTTCATTAAAAAAAATTATATATTATATCTACATTCAAAGTCTGATTAAGTTTGCAAACTTGTTGCAACAATGTTGCTAACCTTTATTTTATATCAGAGGGATTATTCACTACAAATTGGTACAAATTTGTACCAACTGGACGAAGAGTTAACCAAGTTTACTCTCTGGAAGTGCTGAAAAGGCTGCGTGAAAAGGTTAGGCGACCTGAACTTTTTGCCAACAGTTCATGGCTCTGGCATCACGCCAATGCACCAGCTCACACGGCACTGTCTGGGAGGGAGTTTTTAGCCAAAAAACAAATAACTGTATTGGAACACCCTCCCTACTCACCTGATCTGGCTCCCAATGACTTCTTTACCCAAAGATAAAAGGAATATTGAAAGAAGACATTTTGATGACATTCAGGACATCAAGGGTAATATGACAACAGCTTTGACGGCCATTCCAGAAAAAGAGTTCCAAAATTGCTTTGAAGGGTGGACTAGGCGCTGGTGTCAGTGCATAGCTTCCCAAGGGGAGGACTTTGAAGGTGACCGTAGTGATATTCAGCAATGAGGTATGTAGCACTTTTTTTAGGATGAGTTCACAACTAAATTGTCAGGACTCAGATGTAAACACACACAAATATATAATCATATTTTATAACTGCTTAGAATTAATATATCAATGTTATATATTAAAACATTTTCTTCTACCTAAAAGTTCATTTTCTTCTGATTTGATGAGACGGTAAAACATTTCAGTGGCTCTTAAAGTGTCCCTGGGCCCGAGGCACCGTACCCACAGTGCCTAATGGAGAAGCCTGCCATGGCTTTAGGTACCTGTTGTCCACTGGGCTCCTGCTGTTGGGAGGCTTTGGTCCCCAGGTCTCTGAGATCCCTGAGATCCCTGCCTATCTCCTCTCATGTCCTTTGTCTCCCAAAGAACAAACAGATCAGAACAGCAGTCATATCTATCCCGGCTTTCCTCCCTGCTTACCCCTCCCCCAACATCCTCTTTTGGAGATGACAGAGGGAGCAGGGAGGCCAGGGATGGTGGCGTGGAAAACACTGAGTTCTTAGCATCAAATGGGTGAGTGTCAAGTCTTGACTGTGTCACCTACAAGCTGAGTAGCCCTGGCAAGTTGCTTCGAGCCTCAGTTTCTTCATCTGTGAAAGGGAGCTAACAGTACCTTCTTCATGGGGGGGAATTGTGAGAATTTTTAAAAATTGTTTTCATTAGAGCTGGCCGAGTGGCGCAGTTGGTTAAGTGTTGGCTTGGGAACGCGGGCTCTGAGCAGCAGAGCCGCCGATTCAGTTCCCACATGAGCCAGTGACGCTGAGCCCTCTACAGCTAAAATGGTGAACAACAGCTTGACCTAGAGCTGGGCTGCCGTGAGGGGCCAGCAATGGCGTAGGCTGCAGTGGGGTGGCAGTGGGCTGCCATGAGCTACCGTGAGTGGCCGGCAGCCAGCGTGAGCTGCTGGCAGTCAGTGAGAGCTGCCATGAGCTGCCATTCAATGGCTGGTGGCCGACTGCCTCACTCGGGAAGAGCGCAATGATAACACCAACATGGGCCAGTGAAGCGGCGTCCTCCACAACTAGACTGAAGAACAAAAGGACAACAACTTGGCTGTTCCCCTTCCCAATTCCCCAATAAAATCTTTTTAAAAAATTGTTTTAATTTAAAAAGTTAACATATGTAGCATGTAGGGCATGTAATAGATGCTAAAAAATAAATAAACAAATGTCTTCTTTGCTTCCTTCCTTTGGGAGAGAATTTCCAAATGGGTAAAGGTTTCACCTGAGATGATGAAGGCAGGCAGGTGTCCAGGACAGGACAACAGACACTGGGGGTAAATTTGCAATGAACAGTAGACGGAGCAAGCATCCAACAGCATGCACTCTGGGCTGGCGAGCACATTTCTTCTGCCCCTGGAGGACAAGTCTCCTTGGGAAGCCAGTGTCCATCTTCCCAGAGCCCAGGGAGCCGGGACCAGATCATTGGGGGATGGTGAGAAAAAAGATGCTTGTGACAGCTAGAGGTACCATCTCAAGGGGGTCAGATGCTCACACCAGCAAGTTAGGGGCCCCGTCTCCACTGGATAGAGCAGGGGCTCATGATCCGTGCTTTCCAGCCTCTGTGCAGATCAAAACCCTCCCTGTTCCCACAGCCTTTCTTCAGATGTGTTAGTCTCAGGCACAGGGAAGCCTTTCTACAGCTGTGTGACCTTGGGCAAATCATGTAACCTCTCTGGGCTTCAGTTTGTCCATATGTAAAATGGGAACTGTAACTGTCACTCTTGACAGGGTAGATGTGAACCTTAAGGAGCATGTACGTGAAGCGCTAAGCACAGGGCTGACCCATGTTCAATGCTGAATAAATGTTCGCTGTTATTAAATATTATTACTAAGCCCGCTTAGGTGTCCAGGCTGCCTGAGTGGATGTCCAGCCCTGCTTCTCCAACTCTGACCAGCTGACAGCCGGTCCTTCTAGAGACGTCCACAGAGCCTTTACCTCCCCCAGCCCAAGGATCTTTCTTGTTTAACCTGATTGCCAGGTTCAGTAGCCCCACTCTGAACCCCAGCTACTGGCTACATTCCCGGCTGGCGTATATCCAGGACCACTAGGTCCCCTGGAGCTTGGGTCATCCTCACCTCACCTGGTGAGGGACTGGGGGGGGGGGCGGGGGATGTTGAGGGGAAAAAGGAATTTGGAGAAGGAGGAGGGGATGGGCCACAGCCATTTGGCTTCTCCCACAATCCTTCCACCACCACCCCGCCCCATTGGGCTCTTTGTAAAATGGAAATGACAACACCTCATTCTCCTGCTCTAAACACTCAGAACAAAATCCAAACTCCCCTGCTGGCTGATGAGGCCCACCTGCTCTGGGCCTATCCACCTTGACGCCTTATCTCACCCTACATGGCCCTGGCCACACTGACCTCTTTGTCCCTTGAATTCACCAAGCTCATTCCAGTCTCAAGCCTGTGTCATTGTGGTTCTCTTCACCTAGAACTCTTCCCCAGCTCATGTCGGTCTTAACTCAAAAGTGGGTGGATGGATGGATGGATGGATGGATGGATGGATGGATGGATGGATTAGTGGGTGGGTGGGTGGATGGTGGATCAGCGGCAGGAAGCACTCATCACAGAGGCCAGAAGGGTGGGTATTTTCAGGGGCTCCAATCTAGTGACACAGAGCCCCGTCACTTCCTCCCCACTTCCCTCCAGCATATTATCTGAGCCCTTTGGACTAAGGAGGCTTCTTCTCAGAGTCACACCCACCTGCACACTCTTGGTGCTGGGTAGATTTATAGAAGAAACACAAAGATCACCCATTTGTGCTGAGGAGGATATAGTTCTGCCCTTGGGTTTGCCAAGAGCTGCAAATTGGGGTGTTGTAATCCAAATATTGTTTCTACCCCCATGGGTCTGCACCATCATCTGTGACCAGGCGACCATCAAGGTGTACCTGACTCCCTTGTCCACAGGAAGATTAGGTGGCGCAGGCCTGGGAATTGGAAGCAGGCTCAGGGCTGAGGTCTCTTCTCCCCAAGGAAGAGTACCCCTGGACCACCAAAAAGCAAGCACAGAAAGCTTGCTTTACTTGTTTAATTTCTAGAGAGACATTCTCTATGGACAATTTTCCTCTTGCCACTTATGAGAAGCAGTACACAGAACATTATGGTCTCTTCTGGTCTTGGCATACAGAATCTGGCACATAGTAGGTGCTCAGCTATTAGTATTCTGTAGCTAATAGCTAATGGCTGGCATTTCCTGAACATTTCCCAAGCATTGGGTCACTTTGAGGCCCCTCACCTCTGAACACCTGACAGCTCCAACCCTCTGCCTCCCCAACTGCAGCAGGAGGGCCTGGGAGCAATGACCTTCCAGCTCAATGCCTGGTGATTTCTGGGCCTTGGTTATTCCCTCTGCCACCTCCCCATTCCCACCACCCACTTCACGGGCTGGGGTTTCCACTGGTCTGCTCGCAGACTCATGAGCCCTTCTCCCCTGAAGAATTCTAGAAACCCCCAGCCCCTCTCTCCCCGTTCTTCACATCCTATGTCCTCAGCCCAGCCCACGGGAGTTGATTTGCAAAGAGGACAAGAAGTCTCACCATTGGTTCACCAGAGTCTGTCTATTTCCTGGCAAACAGCTGACACCTGTTTGGTTTCTCACCCCTCATACATTGCTGGTGGGGATGTAAAATTGTGCAGCCATTGTGGAAAACGGTTTGACAGTTCCTCAAAGAGCGAAACTTAGAATGACTGTATGACCCAGCACTTTCACTCCTAGGTGGAGCTGAAAGGAATTGAAAATAGGAACTCGAACAAACGCTTGTACATCAATGTTCATAGCAACGTTATTCACAATAGACAGAAGATGGGAAAGGCTGAGTGTCTGTCGACAGATGAACGTGTAAACAAAATGTGGTGTATACACACAGTGGACTATTATTCAGCCCTGTAAAGGAATGAAGTGCTGATACACGCTATCACATAGATGAGCCTTGAGAATGTGCTCACCGAAAGAAGGAAGACACAAAAGGCACACATTGCATAATTCCACTTTTATGAAATCTACAATAGATAAATTCGTAGAGACAGAAAGTAAATTAGAGGTTACCAGGGGCTGGGGAAAATGTAATGGGGAGCTACTGTCTTATGAGTACAGAGGTTCTGTTTGGGGTGATGAAAAACTTTTGGAAACAGGTGGTGGTGGTTGCCCAACATTGTGAATGTAATTAATGCCACGAAATTGTATGCTTAAAATGCTTAAAATGGACATTTTTATGTTATATGTATTTTGCTACAATGTTAAAAAATTAATAATGTAATATACATATTCCCAATTACTATGCACAGGTGCGAAAGTCGGACAGTGGAAAGGCTGATAGGAAAAAAATGGACCCATTTGAAATGTGATGCTGGAGGAGAGTTCTGCGGATCCCCTGGACCACCGGGAAGATGAACCAGGAGGCCCTCATGCAAATGAAGCCTGAAACATCGCTGGAGGGAAAAAAAAAGGACAAAACAGAAGCTGTCCTACTTCAGGCACATCATGAGAAGGCAGGCTTCTTTGGAAAAGGCAATAATGCTGAAAAAAAATGGAAGGCAGCAGAAAAAGGGGAAGACCAAACATGAAAGGGATTGAATCTATATAAGAAGCCATAGGCGTGAATCCACAGGAGCTGAGCAGGAATGCTGAGGACAGGACATTGTGGACATCACTCATTCATAAGGTGGCCAGGAGTCACAGCTGACTCAATGGCACATAACACACATATACCAAAAAACACTGAATTGTACACTTTAAGTGGGCGAATCCTATGGTAGGTGAATTATATAGCTCAATAAAGCTATTTTTAAAACCAGAGCTTCCCAGGAAATTATCATGGCAACTTATTTCAGTTTATTTTCTTTTTAAGCCCAGTCTGGAGTCGGGCTCCAGCCACAGGGTGCAGCAAACAGCGAACATGGTTTTAGGAGGTTGTGGAAGAGGTAACCTCTGCAGGAGAGAGAAAAGTGTTTGCCTCCTCCTGCTGGCCACTGAGAGAACAATCTAACTCAGGAAGAAAAACAGCTTGTCAATTGCTAAGCACCTACCTCAAAAAAATGAAAACTTAAGACACGCATGTGATGACAAAAACACTTTACAAAGGACAGAGAACAACAGCAAGTCTCCCTCCTGCCCCAATCCCCAAGCCACCCAGAGGCGAACACCCTTCTCACACTTCCTTCCAGAGACATCCTATGTGCCACACAGGTGAGGGCGTGCCATACACACGGTTCTTCAATACCTTAGTTCCATTCTCATAACAATATATCTTGGAGACTTTTCCACATCAGTAAAACACTTTTTTCTTTCAAAAGCCTGGGTTCGACTAATCTGAGATCCGACGAATGGGAAATTAAGTTGGACATACATTTGATTTGAGTTTAGTGGGTTATAATTATAAGGTTCATAGTCACATCTATGCATAGTTAGGTGGTCACTAGCCCTAGTCCTAGCGTAGGAAGTGGTTTCTAGAAATACTTCTATCACCCATACCCCCTCTGCTAATTCACCTGGTGTCCTGGCATCAGGGTGCAGGGACAGAGGTCACACTATTGTCAGCACAATGTATGTCCTAGGCATCTGACCTGGGAAGAACGTGACCAGTAGAAGTGAACCAAGATCTGCATTGTATGGAGACAGAAGCTAGTGTATGGAAAACTCTCGCAACTCTCACATGCATAAAATGACAAGTGGAGAGTTCAGTTCCCACAGACACCTAGTTACAAGGAAACACCGTGCCTTTGGGAAGACAATCAGCAACACAGCAAATGAAATTACAAATGCACCACAGACTAGTTTCTTTTTTTTTTTAAGAAATTTTTTTGGGGGACAGTGTATTTTTCCAGGATCCATCAGCTCCAAGTCAAGTAGTTGTCTTCAATCTATTGGGTTGTTGGAAAATTTATGATGCATTTTTGCAGCAAAAAACATAGAAAAAATACATCATGACTTTTCCAACAACCCAATAGTTGTGGAGGGCGCATCTCAGTGGCCCATAACCTTAGTGTTATGTGCACTGCGCTCTAACCAACTGAGCTACCAGCCACACCCAGACTAGTTTCTTTTGTTGGGAATCATATTCAATAGGATTGACCAGAATGCATCTGCTATATAGGATGCAAACCTGTAGCAATACTACAAACAACAAGCATACATGTATGTGACGTCAAATGTTTTCTAGATCACGACCCAGGGGGTTATGTCTCAGCATATAACACATTTTGTTCTAACAAAATCGGCAGCTCCTCATGAAACCGCACAGAAAATGTGGCTTTCCCAAATTTGACACTGTTAAAAATTTACAATTTACATGACATTACCAATAACAGATATGAAGTCGAGAAAAACTTTTCTAAAATAAAGCACAAAAAAATAAGAAAAAAATAAATTAAATAAAGCACAATTTTTTTTATCAAAGATGCTAGAAGTTTGACTTTCCTTTCTTCTTATAGAAATAGAATAAAATCACTGCTTCATATATGAACAGCATGCAGCCCAAAATTGTAGGGGAAAAATTGTATCATAGTGGCATGTCAGGTAGTTAAGTAAAAATTTCTTATTGTTCTGATCTTATAATTATGGTATTTGTCATTTGTAATTTACAGGAATTTATTTTCTCACTCTAAATAAATACCTAATTTTGCATGTGTAATTTTATATTCTTTTTTTTTTTAGAGCTCTCCAAATTTTTGCAAACTTCAAGCTCCAGAAAACTTGAGTTCATATGGTCCTGATGTAAAATGCATTTCTTACATTATAGATCTGTCCAAAAGATTGAAAAGCTATGGACTAGATAAATGATCTCATAGCTTTCTTCCAGCTCCGGAATTCTCTTAACTGTGGGAAACACACCCAATCCCCTTCCTCCCAGCAGCTGCAACTCTGACAGAAAGA
The DNA here is from genome assembly GCF_001890085.2 of Hipposideros armiger. NCBI lineage: Eukaryota > Metazoa > Chordata > Mammalia > Chiroptera > Hipposideridae > Hipposideros > Hipposideros armiger. Next base: position 541,960 of record NW_017731776.1, read on the forward strand.
CAAAGAAGTCCTTTCTGGGAGTTTATCCAAGTCTTTCCTGCTATGCGTGTCCCTCGCAAAGGCAGGAAAAGACAAAGTGCCAGTGTGCAGAGTTCCCAGGGGAGTGGGTAAGACAGATGCCCTGAAGGTATGAGCTTTGGGGGAATGGAGAACCAAAGTCCCAAATCTAGGGAATAGAATTGAGGGCCTCTCCCAATATAACAATAATAGTCACCATTTGAAGCTTTATTTAGCATTTATTGAGTGCCTACTGTATGCTAGGTGCTGTACATGTTATCTTCCACCAACTGAGGCTCAAGAGGTGAAATGACTTGCCCAAAGTCACATAGCTCTGCCCTCTCCAGCCCTGCACACCCTTCCCTTAGCCATGTCATACTTCCCCGGGTTCCTGAAGATCTTACCTACCACATACTGTCCCCCCATTTTAGGGAGGAAATTCCTCTTCCTTCTTTAGTTCCCTACGCAAGGGCACCTCTTCTCTCTCATCCCTCCTTCACTTCCAGGATGATTGGTCTTGCCCTGCTCTGCAGTGCTGAAAATACAATATATCCATACAGGAGGCTCACAGCTCCCTCCTGCTTTGTCTTGGCGGCACCACCCCATCTGAAATTACATTGTTCATTTATGTGTTTATTAGTTTACTAGAATGTAAGTTCCACAAGGGCTGTGCCTTGACTTATTCACCCCTGTATTCCCTGACACATTACCTGGCGCAAGGTGGGCGCTCACTAATTGTTTTTTTGTGTAACCTCCACCTCAAAGTTATGCTCTAAGCGCCAAGTCCCAGAGCACATGAATGAATGGTCTATCATCCAACTAACTAGGGCAATATTTGCATATTGCCTTCCTATTGGTGAAACCCTGCCTCTCTAGTTTCCTTCCCAGTCAGTGGGGTGCAGGTTATAGTGTCAGCTTCTGTGGCCACAACCCCTGTAAGCCAGCTATACCTACCCTCTGGAGAGTGGTGGGAGCGGGGAAGGACTTGCCCAGACACTTCACTCCTCAGCCCTGTAGTCCTCCACTCCCCCCACCTGGGTTGGCACGCAATTCAGTCATCAGCAAGTGTGACCCGCCTGGTACACCTGGGCACCAGAGCTGGGAGAGGCCTATGGTAGAAGAGATGGGGCAATGAGGGGGGGGAAACCAGGATCCCACTGTGCGGCAGAGATGGCCCACACAGCACAATCAGACCTTGGGGGGAGTGTGTTTCCCTAGACATGCCCATCTCGGATCTAAGGGCCTTGAGGAACCAGAGGAGGCAGGAGCAGGGGGCTCGGGGAGCAGGGGGCGAACTGAGCACAGGGTAAAGCTAACTTTGGACTGCGAATTCCTGAGCCACACCTCCACAGAATCCAAGCTGAATATGAGGTTGTCCAGGAGCCTGCATTCTTAATTAGCTCCCCAGGGGGGTTTGACATAGGTAGTCACCTCAGAGAAAACCAGCAAAGTAGACCTGGTGCAACTTTGGAAATCAAGCAGACCTTGGTCCCAGCTCCCCCTTTAACTTGTGGCCTCAGTCAAGGTTGTCTTTAACCTCTCTGGGCCTCAGTTTCCTCCTTTGTAAAATAGGGAGACTAGGGCTGGCTGAGTGGCTAAGTTGGTTAATAGCGTGAGCTCTGAGCAACAGTGTCACTGGTTCAATTCCCACATGGGCCAGTGAGCTGCACCCAAGCTGAGCTGCCACTGAGCTGCCAACAGGTGGCAGGATGGCTCAGCTGGTGAGAGCACGTTCTCCTAACGACAAGGTTGCCTGTTTGACTCCCACCCTGGATGGTGGGCTACACCCACCCGCAACTAACGTTGAACATGGCACCTTGAGCTGAGCAGCGCAAGCTGCCAACGGGTGGCAGGATGGCGTCTGGACTTGGAGCTGAGCTAGCTGGGCCCTCTACAAGTAAGACAGAAGGACAGCAACTTGGCTGTTCTCCTTCCCCAATTACCCAATAAAAATTTTTTTTAAAAATCATGCTGTAAAAAAATAAAATAAAATAGGGAGACTAATCCCTACTTCAAAAACATGATATATTGGGCCGGCCGAGTGGCGCGATGGTTAAGAACTCGCTTGGGATGCCAGAGGGCCCCGGTTCGGATCCCACATATGAGGGCCAGTGACACTGCCCTCCACAGCTAAGATGCTGAACAACAGCTCAACCTGGAGCTGGGCTGCCTTGAGTTGCCGGCGACGGCGTAGGCTGCAGCCCCTGTGGCAGTGGGTTGCCATGGGCTACCGTGTGTAGCCAGCAGCCAGCGTGAGCGGCCAGCAGCCGCAGTGAGCGGCCGTCCAGAAGCCGGCGCCTGATCTGCCTCACCAGGGAAGAGCGCAATGACGGTGCCAACTTGGGCCAGTGAAGCAACATCCTCCACAACTAGACTGAAGAACAAAAATGACAGCAACTTGTCTGTTCCCCTTCCCTCAATTCCCCAGCACTGTTCCCATCCCCCCAATTCCCCAATAAAAATCTTTAAAAAAATAAATAAATTAAAAAAAAAACATGATATAAATTAATATGTGAAAGTCATGGCAGGGCCGACCAAGTGGCACATTGGTTAAGAGCTGGCTTGGGACGGTTCGGATATCCCACATATGAGGGCCAGTGACACTGCCCTCTACAGCTAAGGTGCTGAACAACAGCTCAACCTGGAGCTGGGCTGCCATGAATCGCTGGGGTCAGCGTAGGCTGAAGACCCTGCTGCAGTGGGTTGCCATGGGCTACCGTGTGTAGCCAGGAGCCAGTGTGAGCGGCTGTCCAGAAGCCGGGGCGACTGATCTGCCTCCCCCGGGAAGAGCACAATGATGGTGCCAACTTGGGCCAGTGAAGCAACATCCTCCACAACTAGACTGAAGAACAAAAGGACAGCAACTTGTCTGTTCCCCTCCCCTCAATTCCCCGCGCTATTCCCATCCCCCAATTCCCCAATAAAAATCTTAAAAAAAAAAAAGTCATAGCACACAGCAGGTCAGTCAATACTGGTAGCAAATCATCTTTTTCATGGAATCTGAGCAAAGGTGGTAAAACAATCCGTCACAAGGGAGGTTCTCACCCAGCCCCACCCCCCACCCAGAGCATGGAAAAGCCCAATGAACAAGTTCACTTCTCCAGTGGCCTCAGTCCTCTCCCTCCACACAAGAAACGACCCAATCTCCCTTGAACCAAGTCTTATTTCTGCTGTCCCATTGTTTCAGGCACCCCAGATTTTCTGGGAAAGCCTTAATCGCAAACAATCAGTTAGATCATGGTATGTAATAGAGGCATTTGTATTTGACCTGAATTTTCATTTCCTTCCACCTAAAAGGTCATTATTTTCAATAACGATAATTTATTAAATGTACAGAGAAATAAAGCTAAATTGTAATACTTTGTGAGCCTTTTCATTTATGTAAATTAATAAATCAGGGCAATAATCTTCCTTATACAATGTGACCTAGTTCTGATTCAGAAATATGAGCACCCTCCTTGTCCCTGCACACATACATAAGGAGTGAACATATAATGTGGATAATTAAGTTCGCGGACTCATCCTAGAAAAAGTGCTACATACCTCATTGCTGAATATCACTATGGTCACCTTCAAAGTACTCCCCTTGGGGAGCTATGCACCGACACCAGCACCTAGTTCACCCTTCAAAGCAATTTTGAAACTCTTTTATTGGAATGGCCATCAGAGCTGTCATCATATTACCCTTGATGTCCTGAATGTCATCAAAATGTCTTCCTTTCAATATTTTCTTTATCTTTGGGTAAAGAAAGAAGTCGTTGGGGGCCAGATCAGGTGGGTAGGGAGGGTGTTCCAGTACAGTTATTCGTTGACTGGAAAACACTTCTTCACAGACAGTGCCATGTGAGCTGGTATATTGTCATGATGCAAAAGCCATGAATTGTTGGCAAAAAGTTTATGTCATCTAACTTTTTGACGTCGCCTTTCAGCACTTCAAAATAGTAAACTTGGTTAACTGTCCAGTTGGTACAAATTCATAATGAATTTGATATCAATAAAAGGTTATCTGATATCAAAAAAGTTAGCAACATTGTTGCAACAAGTTTGTGAATTTAATTGTCAGACCTCATATATTCCATGTACTCTACCATCTTTCCAATGTCTGCTTTCTCCTCAGTCAGCAAGTGGCACCTGAAATCATGTTTCCTGGGACCAAGTACAGACTCTGGGTGCAGAGACTCAAGCTTGAGTTCAAATTCTGGCTCTTATCTTCTTAGCTGACCTCAAGACCTTTGCACTTGCTGTTCTCGCTGCCTGGACACTCTTCCTACAGCTGGCTCCTTCTCAGCTTAAACGTCAACTCCTCCAAAAGGTCTGCCAGGGCCACTCCACACATGGCCTCCACTCCCCTCACACCAGCCATTTGGGTACCCTTGTAATTATCTTGTTGTGTTTTGTTTGCTTTTGTCCTTTAAAGGCAAGGATGTGGTCTTATGTGGGCTCTTGTGATGGAGGCTCTATAAGGGCCTTGGCCAACCACATCCTCACATAGGGCCTCAGAATCTGTAAAACAGAAAATAATACCCTATTCTGAGGTCTGTGTGAGGATTAGGAGAAAATGACAGCCATGCGCCTTTGTGCCCTCACCGCCAAGGGTCTTCCTGTACGGGAGACATGAGCCAGGATCTGGCTGAGGTCACAGGGGCTGGAGTTGAGGCCACATCTCAGCCTGTTCCCTGGACTTTCTACAATTCCCCCAAGAAAGGATTGGGTGCCCTCCCACATAGCTCTCCTCCAGGTTCTTTCCCCATCTCCTCTTACTCTTCCCCTACCCATCCTCACCAGTATTTCCAGTGTTGGAGGGCTTTTCCTGGGAAGGGTCTGAGGCATTAAGCCATTGGAGGTCAGCATGGGTTAATTGATTATAGCTGTTTCAAGGATGGCTCCGCTTTACTTGCCCCTTCCCTCCCAGGGGTGCCCAAGTCACTCAGAGCAACACATTTGCAAATGATGGAGATGGGAACAGGGGCCACAGGTCAAATTACTGCATTTCCTGTTTCCTGTGTTGGTCCTCCTTTCTTCACCATCTTCAAGTTCTTTCTTCTACAACTTCTACCCTGACCCCCAGTCTGGGCTAGGCCCTACCTGCATAGCCACAGCTCATGAGTCTCCTTCACCAACCCCTACTCTCCAGGACTTCCTAAGGCACAGTCCGGAGCCTTGGTTAAGAGCACAACTTGGAGTGCATGTGCATGCACACATACACACACCCTCGCTTGTGCACTGTTGGGCGCATTCCTGCACCCCTCTAGCCATAAAACTTACGAATAATAGTTTCTACTCCTTCATTTAGTTGAACACCTACGACATGCCAGCTACTCTTTCAAGCCTCGGGGATCCATCAGTGAACCAAATAGATGAAATGCCTTGCCCTCACAGATCTTAACATTGTGGTGGGGGAGAGAGACAAACAAACAAACAAACAAACAAAACCACGATATAGAAAGGTGACGATAAGTGCTGAGGAGAAAAGCTCAGCAGAGAAAATGGGTAGGGAGCATGCGTTGGGGGCTTCACTTTGCATACACCCTGTCATTGAAGTCTCACAACCATGTTTCATTCAGATAAGAAGCCTAACCAAAGGCCGGCCATACGATTTAGTAAGCAGTGAAGGCAGAATTTGAACCCAGGTCAAATATATGCTATTTTTAAAAAGTGACTCCTAACAGCGTGTATATACCCCTAAATCAATGAGATAAATGTGCTTATGTTTTATTTCTGTAATAACTCATTTCAGCAATAAAAGAAACAAACGGGGCCGGCTGAGTGACTCAGTTGGTTAAGAGCTCGCTCAAGAGTTTGAGCTCTGAGCAACAGTGGTTCGAGTCAGCCCGAGCTGAGCAGCCGCGGAGCTGCCAACAGGTGGCGGGATGGCTCAGCTAAAAAAATAATAATAAAAATAAAAATAAATAAAAGAAACAAACGAAAAGAGCTCTAGGTTCATATTATGTTACAGCTTTTATTGAGAGACGCAATAAACATACATATCCCTTTCCTGTATAACTTCAATGGCCCGCGGGGGAGAATTTAGAAATGCTTCCCACTCAGCTGAATGGTTGCGTTTAGGGGAAATACTGTCCCAGCACAACCCTCTCATCTCCAGATGAGGTCACTGCGGTTCTGCAAGGTGAATCGAGGTCGTTCGCAAGGCCACAGCCCAGCAGAACTGGATTCGCCAGATTTCCTAGTCTCCGTCACGCTTTAACCCTCCCCGGGACATGGTGGCTAGAGAGGGATCCACGGGCCGGTTCCCCGGAGGGCCACCAGGGGGCGACGGACTACAACAGAGCCAGGTGAGCCAGGCACCGGATTCCCCCTGGGCGTCACCAGGCGTCCCGGTCCGCGAGTGGGAAAAGCAAAAGAGGAGGGTCTTCGCTGGAGCGAGAAACAGCAGGAGAAAAGGCACCAAGGTTGAGAAGTCTGTCATTCTGCCCTCCCTGATTTCAGTCTGGCCCCCACCAGCATCTTCTGTCCAGCTGCTGCCTGGACCTCTGTCAAACAAAAGCCTCACTTTGTCACCACTTGTGAAACTCCTGCACGATACCTCCAACATAGCTTACAGGATAAAAGCTAAACACAGGAATTGTGTGCTCTTGCCCCGGCCTAATTCCTGCCAACATCCTTTGGAACCGTATTGAAATACTTCCAATTCCCTGAACTCATCATTCTCTTTCTCCCGTGAGCCCTGAAATGTTCGGTTGCCTCCACCTGGAATATCTTTGCGCACCAGGTTTACCTGGAGAAATGTTAATATGAATGCCTTTCGGCTATTTATTACCTCATTCCCCACCCCCCACCCCCAGTTTGGGGTAGGGGCCCCTCCTGTGTTGCCACTACCGGTGGGCTTCCCCCATTACATTGTGTAATAAATGTCTGACTTTGCCTTTCCATTGCAGAATGAATGCAGGAGAGATTACAGGGCTCAGGTTCTACCACTTGTGTGACCTCAGGCAAACTAATTATCTGGCTCATGGGTTTTTTGTGAGAATTAAATGTATTAATGTACAAAAAGTGCTAAGAACAATGCATGGACCGCTGTAAGAAATCAACAAACTGACTCCTCGTCATTTTCAAGGCGGCTAACATTGCCCTATTAAGGGACCTGCCCACTTTGGCACCTAAGAGGAAGCACATCCGGGCTCCGGAAGTGACCTCAGAGCCCCTCAAAAACATGGCCGCAGAGCGTTCTTCCGGAAGCGATCACAGGCGTCTCCGTGACGCAGAACGAGTTAGAGCGTCCCGTGGGGTTTCCATGGTGCCGTCCTCAGCCCCCAGTTCCTCCGCTTCCTCTCCTGCTTAAGCGCCGTGAACGAGAAGTCAGGCGGCAGGTCCCACCCGCGACGTAGACGCCGCTTGGGTGAGGGATTGGGAGAGCAGGTGACGCTCTAGGTGAGCCCGTTCTCATCTCTATGGTGCCGAGCGCTCGTGTGCGCCGCTCCCGCGCGTCGGGGCGGACGTTGCCCCTTTAATCGACAGAGGGCGGTGCCGAAGAGGTCCCGCGAGAGCGGCGGGGAGCGGGGGGCGGTGCCGAGGCTGGGGGCCCGTGGCTGATGGAGCAGGAGATGGAGCCCGAGACTCTGGAGGCGCGAATCAGTGAGTGTCCGGGAGGGGCGCGGGCCGGACCGGAACCGGAACCGGGGGCACGAGGCGGGCCCCTTCCCGGCGGGGGCGGAGTACGGGGCGCCCCCTCCTCACGCCCCGCCCCCGGCCTGGGAGGGGCGGTGCCCCAAGCCGCTCCCTCGGACCCTGGGGTTAAGACCCCACTAGCTGCGCCGCCCACCCATCCGATCCCTGGGCGGCGACCACCAGAGGGGAGTGAGCTGAGCTGGACTCTGCGCCCAGACCCCCCGAACGGAGAGATCAGCCCTCAGACCCCTTCAGGCCCAGACTTCTCCACCCAGGAGCGGACCCTCAAGTCGTTCCCTTGGGCCCCGGGAGGTTGCAAGCAAGTGCATTGCTGCACCTCAGACTCGGGAGGGAGGGACCCTGCGCCCCTTGTGCTCCGAATTCTCCACCCTCTGGCTCTGCATGTCGTGATTCCCTTCTATCCTTTCCTTGAGCCTGCAGCTACTCTCAGATGTTTGCTCGTTCTCCCGCCCAGGAAGGGAGGACCCCTTGGCCCATCTGATTTCCCCAAGCTCTGGCCACACAGTAAGAAACCCCCAAACTACAGGTTTGCGAGGGCCCGTCTCTGACTCCAGAAGTAATTTCAAGTTCTCTGTCACTACCCTCAGCCCAGCCCCTCAGACTGCACATCCAACCGAGACTCCTTTCCCAGCCCTTGCTGAACCTCCTCCAAAGGCCCCGGCATCCCCTTCTCTGAATCCTCAGCCGCAGCTTCCTACTACTCAGCCTTCCCAGTCCTCACATTTCCACACCTGAGCTCCCTACCGTACGTTGCTGACATCTTTAACTCTCACAACCCCTCTCCTGGTCTCTGCCCCAGAAAGCTGTGTTCTCCCTGGGCGAGTTGTTGGACCCATGTGTGTGCCAGGATCTCAGGGAGGCCTCTGGGTCTCCTCCAGCTCAGCCCCTTGGCCCAAGGACCACCAGGGAGCTACACACGGTGATTTGGGGTCATGAGCAGCCTCTTTTAAGCCAATCTTGAGTAGAGTTGAACCCTGAGGTTGGCCCTAGAACCA
>NW_017731776.1:550698-578486 GCF_001890085.2 Hipposideros armiger
GGTGGAAAGGAGCCACTCAGCTGCCATGGAGACTGTGCTGGAACACCCCAAGTGCCCAGGTCTCAGCTGCAACTTGGGGGGATGGGCAGGGCCCTGGCTGACAGACATGAGAGGCTGAAGACTGGAACTCTGGGTGATACAAAACAGTGTCAGATTTAGCAACAATGGGGGTTTTCTGAGAGGCTAAGAAGTCTAATCTGAGAAACACAGAGGAATCAGTACATCTGGGTTTGGCAGTGGGCTGAACCCTAATATATTGGCACTGACATCGTTTTCTCTTTTTCTTTCCGTTTCTGCCCTAGCAAAATTGTAAGCTCCTGCCTTGAGGTGGTTAGAGGTAAAAAGTAGCCTCTGGTGGGTAAATGATGACATTGTCACCACTGTAGAGTGACAGGGTAGTTGTGCCCTATTGTGAAACACCTCCTCTCCCTGGAGGTGTTCTCTCCTGCTGCCTAACAGGGAAATCCCTCCCCCTGCCCCGCACAGGTAAGAGACCTGTGTTTTGGGGCCAGGGCCCGAGAAGTTGGTCAGATCTCCTTGGACCCTGAGGCCCTCCTACTGGGGAGAAACGCTGATGTCTCATGATTCCGCTGCCACTGCTTCCTCACTGGCTTCTGACTCAGGAGCTGTCTCTAGAACCAGCCTCTCTGTCCTCACTCAGACTCACATGTCTTGGACAGTTGAAGGGACTTCCTGTTTTAGAGTCCCCCAGCCAGGGTCACTGAGTGGCTAATATCCAGCCCCATTATCTCTAATTTCAGACAGGTGTTCCCTAGTCTCTGGCCATGCTGGGAGGCTAGGAGGCAGAGTAGACAGCCACACTTGATCCTGGGAGTGGGGTGCCTCTTCCTGTTATCCTGGGGTGGTCAGCAGGGCTTCGTTTTTCTGAAGGACTAGAGGGCTCTGCAAGGCTCCTGGAACAGAGATTTGTACCCAGAGAGAAAATGCTTCATTCAGATCTCTGCTCAGCTGTGCCAGTGAGCAGTCCCCGCTCTGCCCCCCACCTGACACACACACACACACACACACACACACACACACACTTTCTATACCTTCTCCCTGCTCTTTTTTTCTTTATGGCACTTCACACCAGTATACCGTATTCTGTGTGTGTGTGTGTTTATCTGAGTGGTCAGTGTTTCTCTTGCTGGGAGCTTTCGTAGGGCAGATATTTTGTCTTGTTCGCTGCTATGACCCCAGCACTCAGAATGTTTATCAAATAAATATGAATTGAATGAACGGCTGCCAGGCACTGGGTTCCAAGGGCCCCAGGCCTCCCGCCACAGTATAATGGGCAGCCACCACCTGCTGGGTCTCCAGCCTCCTCCTGCCCACAGATCCTTCTCTGTCCCGCCTCCCCACCCCGGGCTCGCCTCCCCACCCCGGGCTCGGTGCTCAGGCGCGGGCAGAACTGGCTGGGACAGCGGGAAGCTTGGAGACAGGCTCTGGGGAGATGGTGAAGACCCAGCTCTGGCTGCCTCCACAGCCTTGTCCTGCGTAAAGTATTTAGTCACCCCAAATCAATCCATATTTTACTCCAACCTTACAGATGAGGACGAAGGTTCAGGGACATTCTATGACCCACTTAATTGTTGGTTAACCAGTGTTGGAGGTGAGGTTGGAGGGGAGGCCTAGTTTACCCCTCCCCTTTACCACCCCTGCCTAACCACTGCTGAGCCCTCGTTCATTCGTTTATCGGGGGAGATGGGCACGTACACAAGTGGCTGGGATGCGGTGCAGTGGCAGGCTTCGGCCCATGATGAAGGTCAGATTGGAGGGACACAGAAGAGAGAGCTGACCCAGCAATGCCAACCTGGACAGAAGTGGGGGTTAGGGAAGACTTCCCGAGCTGCACTGCTTACCAAGGCCCTTCACGCTCTGGCCTGTGCTCACTTACACCCATCTCTTCTCCTCACACAGCCCTTGAGCTGTTTAAAGGCATGCATACCAACCTGCTTCACCCCCTCCAGCCCCTGCTCATGTTACCTCTTCCAGGCAGCCTCCCCTGACCCCAGGCTCAACTGAGTCCCCTCCTCTGGTCCCCACGACTTCTTTGCCTCCCTCTGTCTCACTGTATTGAGAACCTAGCTTCCCGTGGCCCACTTCCCAGCTAGGCAGCCCCTTGAGAGAGGAGCTGTGGCTTTTTTTTCCCTACCTCTGGATTTCCTCAGCATAAATTCCGTGAGAATTGTGGGGACACTTCCCAGGAGTGGGATCAGAGGAGGTGTTGTCAGACATGGCAGGCATATAGCTATAGAGGTGGAGCAGCAAGGAGTAGGGGAATGACCCCTGAGCACAATGTCTAAAAGTGGGGCCTTTTGGGGAGAAACTGAGGAGAAGCCAGTAGACAGGAACTCATCTGTCCACTGACCTGACTGAAACATCAGCACTTGGACCTTGATGCTGTTAGAACAGGAAGTCAAGGGGCGGCCTTTTTGTGTGCTCAGACACCCTGACCCCCACTGACCAAGTCCTGCTGCCAGAGTAGGGAGTGGGAGAGGCACGGAGCCCTTTGCCAGGCCACACTGGCCCTCTCTCCTCCTGCAGACAGAGCCACAAACCCCCTGAACAAGGAGCTGAACTGGGCCAGCATCAACGGCTTCTGCGAGCAGCTCAACGAGGACTTTGAGGGGTAGGTTGCCTCTCTCTCGTTTGCTCTTTCTTTACAGAACCCACTGTCCACCTGCTGTACACACTCCAGACCCTGGCCTCAGGCAGAGACATGGGTGGGTTGGGACCCAGTTTCCATTCTTTTTTTTTTTTAAAGATTTTATTGGGAAATTGGGGAAGGGGAACAGCCAAGTTGTTGTCCTTCAATCCTAGCTTTGGAGAGCGCAGCCAGCTAAGCTCCAAGTCTAGTCACCATCCGGCTGCCTGTTGGCAGCTCGCAGCCACTCAGCTCAAGGTGCCGTGTTCCATCTTAGTTGCAGGGGGCGTAGCCCACCATCCCATGTGGGAGTCGAACCGGCAACCTTGTTGTTAGGAGCACGTGCTCTCACCAGCTGATCCATCCTGCCACCTGTTGGCAGCTCAGCTTGGGCGTAGCCCACCATCCCATGTGGGAATCAAACCGGCGACCCTGTTGCTCAGAGATCGTGCCCTTAACCAACTGAGCCAAACTGGCCCCCCAGTTTCCATTATTAATGTGCTCACAAATGAAGGATGGTAGTGGGCACTTTGTGCTGAGTGCTGCTTGTGTGAGCTACCTTCTTAGATGGGCCTTGCTGGACCCATTTTACAGGTGAAGAAACTGAGGCTCAGGGGACTCAGCAGTTGTCCCAAGATCTCGCAGAGAGAAAATGGTAGTCCTGGGTTTGTCAAAATACACATCTTTGGCTGCACACAGACTTGGACTAGACTGTCCGGCAGGGAACTTGGGGTGGACATGTTGGCAGGCTCCCTGCGTGGTGCTGAAGTTTGGGGTACACAGCTCAGTATGCTTCACCTCCCCTGCACCTCCCCCGGTACAGCATTCCACTCAGGGAGGCCATGCAAGCAGCATGATGTATGTGCTCCAGAATCTGGCTGCTTGGGTGCAACTCCCATCCCCTCTGTTAGCTGAGTCACCTTGGGCAGGTAATTGAATCCCTCTGAGCCTCCATTCCTCCAACTGTAAAGTAGGGTGTTAGTGCTGCCTACCTTGGAAGGCTCTTATAAATGTGGCAGGAAAATGCACGTGGGGCACCTCGCACATCATAAGCACCCAGTACATGTTAGCTGTTAACCATCACTCATGACAGGTCTTTCATGATCTGCTAGACAATATCACCACCTCCACCAGGAAGCAGCTCTGATTTCCCCCAGTAGGATGTCCGGTACTGCCTTGAGTTCCCAGGGAGCTATGTCTGCCCATCTCTCCTGGTACATTGTCATGTTCTGCTCCCAAATTGGGGCCTTGAAGGTGGTGGTCATTTATCTGTACTTGTCTCTATGGCAAGCCAAGGACACGGCAGATCAGTTCTCAGTAAAGCTGGCCGAGGGGCTGAGCTCATGCCTTTTGAAGGGCCCCAGCCTGCATTCCCTGCCTGACCCTGCCCTGTCGTGCCACAATCTCCAGCCCCATCCGCAATCCATAGAGAGAGCTGGGCCTTTGTATCTGCTCTGCAAAAGCCACTGAGGGCTGCAGCCCCAGCAGGGTAGAGAGGCAGCCCTCCCCTGGGGTTCCTGAGCTCTGTGGCTATTCTGGCTCTGTCTGTTCCTCTCACCTAGGCCTCCACTTGCTACCCGGCTATTGGCCCACAAGATCCAGTCCCCACAGGAATGGGAGGCGATTCAGGCCCTGACGGTGAGGAGAAGGGGAGAGAGGGTGCCAGCCATCCCCCAACCACGTGGATAGAACCAGGGAGGCCAAGACTGAGGTTTTAGGGGTCCCATTAGGCTCTTCAGAAAGGGTGTTATGCCACAATGGCCTAGAATGGGAGTCTGGGCCAGCCCATGAAGGTCCTACAGCAACCAGTGGGCTGGTCCTCCACCCCAGACGCTGCATAGGTAAGGGAGGAGGTCCCCAGGGCCATCTTGGCCCCAGTGGTTCCCCGCCTCAGCTGTGCATCAGATGTCCAGGAGGCTGGTTAAACTTAATGAATCAGACCTCCTGCAGCACCTGCACCCAGGAATGTGCATGCTTGCAAAGCTCCCAGGTGCATTGCGGAGCCAGGCCAGCCCATCCCATCAGTGGTCTCCAGACACAGGGCAGCGCTATCCTCACGGCGAGTGCGAGGGGTGATGCCTGGGCTTGAGCCAGAGGTTTTGAAGCTGTGCCAGTAGCAGAAGATTGGGGGGTGCACTGTCTGTGGCCTCCAAGCATGGGTGACACAGCTACAACCATATAGCAAAACGGATCTTAGGTGGCAGTAAATGGTTTTTGTTTTAATAGTTACGTATCTTTCTTACTACGTGAGATTTTTTAGCGTTTTTTTTTTTTTTGGTCAAATACACACTAGTCCTATGATTTCACAAATAGGCCAAGGTAGATGGTGCCTATTTAAGTGTTTAAAAAACAATCAAAGGAATGTAATGGAACTTACAAGTGGTATTCAGATGTGGCCAAGCCATGGAGGGGCTGCAGCGTGCTGCACCTGGGGCGTGGCCCAGCCGCATCCCCCAGGGGATGGTGAGCAGGCTCAAGGGTCTCTGAACCTCAGAACCCTCTTGTTCTCATGAGTTACTGCTCCCTTATAAATGCTTGTCCCTGGGCTTCTGAGCCCTGGCTGAGGTATGGGAGGGAGGCTGCCTCCTCTGATCCTCCCTGGTCCCTGCACCCCACTTCCCCCCAGGTGCTGGAAACATGCATGAAGAGCTGCGGCAAGAGGTTCCACGATGAGGTGGGCAAGTTCCGCTTCCTCAACGAGCTCATCAAGGTCGTATCTCCCAAGGTGGGTGCTCGCAGGCCTGAGCTCAGACCTGCGCTGTCAGACAGGGGTGACGGGCTCCCTCTCAGCTTGGGGCCTCCCACTGGGGTTCCTGCTTCTGCTACTTCAGACCCCGTTAGAACTGTGACCTGGCACAAACACAGACCCTTTCTCAGGGTCCCCTTCACGCAGCTGAGTCCGGGACTGCTGGTTTCTAGGAAGAGGGCTTCCGCTGAACAGTGGCGGCCCACTCTGCAGTTGCTCAGAACTTAGGGGGTGCACACAGCTGCCCCGGCATGTGCTGTTCTGGCTCTGAGATCTCTCCCTGCAGACCTGGCTACGGCACCTCACCTAGGTCCCTGGGTCTCTAGTGGAGGGTCTCCCTGTCCCCACCTCACAGGAGTGGCCCCTTTGAGGCCTTGGATACTGAGGCCTCAAACCTGAGTGACAGAGGTTGCTGGCTGCAGATGGGCCATGCCCCCCACCCCACCCCCGGCTTTGCCCGAGGAGCCCTCCTCCCGTAGGGCACGAGCATGTTTGGTGCCCCTTGGTTGAAGCCCCACCCCCTTCGCCTTTCCTCACTCAGACCCACTGACCAGAGCAGCTGAGTGACCCAGCTGGTCCCCCATTCTCCCAGCAGGTGACAGGTGTGAGAGCCAGTTTCCTCAGCCTAGTTTGCTGCTGGGAGGCTGGGTGGGGCCCAGGGCTGAGAAGTTCCACAGCTGCCGCTTCCCTGGCCAGCCTGGAACCTGGTGGCTCCTCCTCCCTGAGGTCACAGAGTGAAGCCTTACCGGTGCTGGCCATGAGCGAGCCCCAGGCTGTGCTCAGCTGTGTCTGCTCTGCATCCTCACCATGATACCACTGTTGTCATTCCCCACTTACAGTGGGGAAACTGAGATACACAGGGCTGGCACAGCTAGTGATGGCAGAGCTAGCTGGTGAGCTCTGCCTGTGCCAGGCTGGTTGGGTGGGATGTGAGGGCCCTGTAGGCCAGGTTTCCAAGGGAGTTCTGGGGAGACAGCCAAGTTGGGCCTGGGGTTGGGGCTGCAGCAAGTGGGGCCAGGCAATGTCAAAGGCCTCTCCTCCCATCGGTCTTTGAAGTACCTGGGCTCTCGGACATCAGAGAAGGTGAAGAACAAGATCTTGGAGCTCCTCTACAGCTGGACCATCAGCCTGCCTGAGGAAGTGAAGATCGCAGAGGCCTACCAGATGCTCAAGAAGCAGGGTGAGGCCCCCAGAGCATGGGGGATGGCCGGCACCTCCTCTCCCTGAGCTGAGCTCCAGGGGCTTCTGGCAGCAAGGTCATGGGTCTGCTCTTTAACTTCTCAAGAGCAGTGAGGCCTTTTTGTGTCTCTGCCGGAGGCTAGCTTGGGTAGAGAGAAGGTAGGTTTGGGTCAGGCTTCCCCTCAAAGTGACCCCCATGGAGTGGCCTCAAAATATGGGTGCCTAAACTCTCTCCCATGCAATTTGACATGATAGGTCAGGAGCAGGCCCTGGCCCACCAAAGTCCAGAGCCAGCATGCTGGAGAAAGACTGCCCTCCACCTTCCATTGTACGCCTACCTGGCCATGTCCCCTTCTCACCCTCTGCCCCTGGGCCTGGGCCCTGTTGACAGCCTTCCCACCACCCATCTACTCTAGGGATTGTGAAGTCTGACCCCAAGCTTCCAGATGACGCCATCTTTCCCCTTCCTCCTCCACGGCCTAAGAATGTGATCTTTGAAGACGAGGAGAAATCCAAGGTGAGGCTCTAAGGAGGGGTAGATGAGGACTCCAGGGCCCACTAAGGGAGTCAGTGAATTCCAGCCCCTGGCATCCCTGCCCTTGGAGCAGAGGCTCGTGATGATCATGACCACTGTAGTGGGTGACAGGCGCCATTTATTGAGCTCTTACTGCATGCTGAGTGCTCCCCATATAGTGCCCCTGCGTTTAATAAACACAAGAGTGCCTGGTGCCTCTGGGGTTGGTTTGAGGGCATTTCATAGGTTGACCAGGAGTTTGCATATTTTTATGTCTTTGACCCTTTTAACAGTAATTTCATGAGCTTTTTGTTAAAGAAGCATGTGTTCATGGGTAAGAAATTAAACAGCACTGAAGGAGGTAGGATAAAAAGTAAAAGCTTCTCTTTACCCAGTCCAGTCCCAAAGGGTAAGCACTGTTAAGTCTCTTGTACATCCTTCCAGAAAGGTTCTCTAACAATAGTAATAGAATGTTTTACACTATTTATTGAGAACTTATTTCTGCTGGTCGCTGTGGGGAGCACTTATGTGCAGTGTCTCAGTTGCCCTGTGGCCACTAGGTGTCAGTAGATTCTCACCATTTGACAGATCATTTGCTTAGGTAACTTACATCCCGCAGCCAGAAAGTGGGAACCAGACGTGACCCCAGGCCTGGGTCCTGCCACCACTGTCATGCCCCTTTGTCTCTGCAGATGCTGGCCCGCCTGCTGAAGAGCTCCCACCCCGAGGACCTCCGAGCGGCCAACAAACTCATCAAGGAGATGGTGCAAGAGGTGATGGCCAAGCCCAGAGCACAGGGAGGAGGCGGGATGGGGATGTTGGACTGGGCTGCCGAGATAGGATAGTGTGTGTGCTGGGCCACCCTACAGTGACCCAGCTAAAGGGCTGTCACAGCAGTGAAAGAGCTGACTGCCTGGGAGACCCTAGTGGGCTGAGCCAGGACCACCGTGTAGAGGGAAGAAATTTCCCACAGCTGAGCTCACCTGCCCTGGGCAGGTTTCTGAGAGGCTGACCACCTCTTCCATAAAAATTAGGAGTATAACTGGCTTTACTATATTTAAAATGTGTGTGTGGAGGGGGGGGTATGAACAGAGAACAATATATATTTGACTTATAAGTAAACAGATGCTCCTTGACTGACGATGAGGTTACGTCCTGATAAATCCATTGTAAGTTGAAAATATTTTAAATCGAAAATTCATGTAATACACCTAACCTACTGAACATCATAGCTTAGCCTCAGCCACCTTAAAAGTGCTCAGAACACTTATAGTAGTCTGCAGTTGGGTAAAATCACCCCAACACAAAACTTATTTTATTAAAAAATGTTAGGGCCGGCCGAGTGGCTCAGTTGGTTAAAAGCTCGCTCAAGAGTTTGAGCTCTGAGCAACAGCAGTTCAATTCCCGGCCTGAGCTGAGCTACTGCTGAGCTGCCAACAGGTGGCAGGATGGCTCAGCTAAAAAAAAAAAAAAAAAAAAAAATGTTAACTACCTTGTAATTTATTATGCATATCACTTCCGCACCACTGTGAAGTCAAAAATCACAAGTTGAACCATCGTAAGTCAGGGACCAGTGTATACATATGTCGTGGGTGCATGCTGAAACATTTTTTTATTGCTAAACGTCAGTCATCAAAAAAGTTTGCAGTCAGGCCAGCCGAGTGGCACGTTGGTTAAGAGCTGGCTGGGGATGCCAGCTCTGTGCAGCAGGGTCCTGGTTCAGATCCCACATGAGGGCCAGTGACACAGCTAAGATAGTGAACAACAGCTTGATCTGGAGCTGGGCTGCCGTGAGTTGCCCACGACGGTGTAGGCTGCAGCCCCTGCTGCAGTGGGCTGCCGTAAGCTACCATGTGTGGCTGGCAGCCAGCGTGAGCAACTGGCAGCTGGTGTGAGCTGCCAAGAGCCGCCGTGAGCGGCCGTCCAGAGGCCGGCGACCGATGTGCCTCACCCGGGAAGAGCGCAATGATGATACCAACATGGGCCAGTGAAGCGACGTCCTCCACAACTAGACTGAAGAACAAAAGGGCAGCAACTTGTCTGTTCCCCTTCTCCAGATTCCCCAGCGCTGTTCCCCTCCCCCAGTTCCCCAATAAAATCTTTTTAAAAAGTTTGCAGTCTAGAGACCCAGAGGGCAGAAGTTCTGGGTTGCCTCTTTTTTTTTTTTTTTAAAGATCTTATTGGGGAATTGAAGGAGGGGAACAGCGTTGGGAAATCAGGGAAGGGGAACAGACAAGTTGCTGCCCTTTTGTTCTTCAGTCTAGTTGTGGAGGACGTCACTTCACTGGCCCATGTTGGTATCATCATTGCTCTTCCCGGGTGAGGCACATCGGTCGCCGGCCTCTGGACGGCCGCTCACGGCAGTTCACGCCAACTGCCGGACACTCACACTGGCTGCCAGCCACTCATGGTAGCTTACGGCAGCCCACTGCAGCAGGGGCTACAGCCTACACCATCGCCAGAGACTCACGGCAGCCCAGCTCCAGGTCAAGCTGCTGTTCTCCATCTTAGCTGTAGAGGGCACAGTGTCACTGGCCCTCATGTGGGATCCGAACCGGTGGCCCTGCTGCTCAGAGCTGGTGTCACAAGCCAACTCTTAACCACCGCACCACTCGGCCGGCGCCTGGGTTGCCTCTTAAAGGCAGTCTGCATGCTCTTGACAGCCAAGAGAAAATTAAGGGTGGCTCCTCGCATGGAGGGTGATGTGTGAGATGGCACAGCCCAAGTCCACCTTTCATCCCTCAAGGGAGGAACCTGCGTAGTAAGCAGAATGGGCCATGGTAGCAGGGGCACGTCCTGCAGCTGCCTTTCAAGGCCATGAGCTCCCCACCATTTGCCAGGCACTGACAGACGCTGAGGGGGTCACTGCACTAGGTTCTAGGTTGCACTTGGTGACCACTAAGATCCTCTTTCAGGGGACAGACACGAGAAAGGCGAGTCGTGTAGAACCACAAGTGTAGGTCTGGACCCTGGTCCTCCGGAATCACTGGCAAGTGTGTTAGAAACCCAGGTTCCTGGGCCATCCCTGGAGATTCTGGCTAAGGCCCAGGGAATTCTGATGGGCCCGTGCAGAGGGGTCCCGGGGCTGTTGGCCGGAGGAAAAGAACTGAACAGGGTTGGCTGAGGGCTTCTTGGACCAGAGTGCCCTATCCTGGGCATAAGATGGACTCTTAGCAGCACCTGACCTCACACCTTGCCACAGACACTCCAGAGTGGTGTGGGCAGTGCCTGGATTAGGGCTGGGCCTGACCCAGCCTCTTGGGGGCCATTTGCTGATGCCTCCCCAGGACCAGAAGCGGATGGAGAAAATTTCAAAGAGAGTGAGTGCCATTGAGGAGGTGAACAACAATGTGAAGCTGCTGACGGAGATGCTGATGAGCCACAGCCAGGGCGGTGCTGCGGCCCACAGCAGCGAGGACCTTATGAAGGTGCGCCTTTCTCTGCCCTGTCCCAGTCCACTCCAGGACCCCTGCTGGCCCTGACCCACCTACCCTACTTGTCTCCAGGAACTGTACCAGCGCTGTGAGCGAATGCGGCCCACACTCTTCCGACTGGCCAGTGACACGGAGGACAATGACGAGGCCTTAGGTGAGCCCCTGGCAGAGCAGGCCCCATCCCTCTGCCTCTTCCCCTCCTCCCCTTCCACACTGCTGAGTATCTGCAGTTGGAAGGAGCCACCACCGACCTTGGGCTTCTCCAAGTTAGTTGAAGAGAGCGGAGAGTAGACGCTGTCATGGTTGAGAGACTCTCTGGGCCAAGCCTCTTCATGCACGCCTCATTTACTGCCTGCAAGCCACATAGGAGGGAAAATTGTTCCCATTTTACAGCTGGGGCTAAGGAAGGGGAGTGATTTGCCCAGATCATAGAGCAAAACAGTGGCAGCACCAGGGTAGAGAGCAGGGCTCTCTCCCTATATAGACGCTGCCTGGTAAGGGCTACACACTAAGAGTGAATCCCACAGGCCTGAGCAATTCCAGAGCTGGGCCCTGTGGCTTCTGCTAGGGCCATATAGCAGGCTCTCGTCCTGTGCTCGACTACCACGTCAGCAGGGCCTCTGGGACAGCGGTCTGGGTACCATCTTATCCCCTCATTCAGCAGGAGTTCATTGAGCCCCTCCCATGGGCCAGGGACCTGGTCCCCACCCAAGAGGCTCACTGCTCAGGACCCTCTAAGCCTTGGCCCCCAAAAAGGTGATACTGACAAGGGCCTAGCATGTGCCAGGCACTGTTCTAGGCCCTCAGGCATATGGCAGTGATCAAAATTGACAAAAGGCCTAACCTCAGGGAGCTTGTACCCTAAAGAGAGGAGACAGACAATAAACCCAGGAGTGAGCAGTGACAGTTTGTCAGGTGGTGCTAAGTGATGGAGGAAAATAAGCCATTGCATAGTACGGGGGTTGGGGTAGGGACAGCCTCTCTGAAGTGACTTCTGGGTGAAGACCTGAAGGCAGGGAGGGATGAAGCCATGCAGAGATCTGGGGATACCCAGACAGCAGAGCCTGTGTGGAAGCCTGGAGGCGGAAGGACGCCACTGTGTTCAGGGGCTGCTGGCCCAGGGCAGTGTGGAGGGGACAGTGGGCAAGGTGGGAACAGAGGCCTGAGTCTGAATAGATGAGATGGATGGCCTACCCCTCTCAAGGGCTGGGATGGATTTGGGGTGCTCATCTCGCCCCCAGAGGTCCCCACATTCCTTCATTCTGGCCTTTCCCCTCCTGCCCATTCCAGCGGAGATCCTACAGGCCAACGACAACCTCACTCAGGTGATCAACCTGTACAAGCAGCTGGTGCGGGGAGAGGAGGTTAATGGTGACGCTGCTACTGGCTCCATCCCTGGTGAGGTGGCAGGAGAGCTGGGGGTGGGGCACCAGGCTGGAGGGGCACAGACAATCCAGGGTGGTGTGCTGGTCCCAGAGCTGGTAGCTGTGACTGCTAAGGTAACCCTGGCCCCTTAAGATGGGGCAGGCCCCCAGGGAGAGAGCTGGGGGCGAAGTCTGCCAAGCCTGCAGCTGTGGGGGGAGGAAGTCTGGATGTGGGATGGAGCAGGAGGGAGCTGAGGGTTTGGCAAGGACAGGCCGAAGAAAGAAGAGCTTTCTTTCAGTGGACAAGTCAGGCACCTGTCGTGCGGGGCTAATTGACATCCCCCAAGGCTTAAATTAGTTTAATTATCAGAAGGCAGGAGGGAGGGTTTGACACATAAACGTTCAGGCTCAGCTTCAATAAGGGTAAAATGACAGGTCTGGGGACTGCAGAAGAGGCCAGAATTGGCCCTATTGGGGAGGGTGGGGCTTCCGCAGAGGCAGCAGAGCTTAAGCGGGGCCTTAAAGGATGGGAGGCAGCTTGCCAAGTAGAGAACAAGGAAACCCACCCCAGACAGAAGGAACACCATGTACTGAAGAAAGGACCTGGTGGGCAGATTTTGGGGCGAGGGTCGTGTGGCCAAGGAGGGGAAAGCAGGGGGGTTGGGAAGTATAGCGGGACAGTGTGCTGCCCCTCGGCCCCCATGGACTCTGAGCCTAAGTGTCCTCCCCCAGGACTTGCCTGACTCTCCTTTCCCACCGCAGGGAGCACCTCGGCCCTGTTGGACCTGTCAGGCCTGGATCTCCCTCCTGCGGGCACCTCCTACCCAGCCATGCCCACCTGCCTTGGTGACCAGGCCAGCCCTGAGCAGCCCAGCACCTCTGTATCCCTGCTTGATGATGAGCTCATGTCTCTGGGTGAGGAAGGGGGCGGGCTCGGCTGCGGGGCGTGATGCCCACCACACACATGCAGCTTACAGAGCATGGTCAGGTCAGCGTGTCACTCCTCCTGTCAGTGCTGGGCAGCATGGGGGATG
The DNA here is from genome assembly GCF_001890085.2 of Hipposideros armiger. Taxonomy (NCBI): domain Eukaryota; kingdom Metazoa; phylum Chordata; class Mammalia; order Chiroptera; family Hipposideridae; genus Hipposideros; species Hipposideros armiger. Next base: position 563,617 of record NW_017731776.1, read on the forward strand.
GGCTTGAGGCCCATTCACAGCTGAGGAAGCTAAGGCTCAGGGAAGCAAGGAACTTGTGCAAGGTCACATCATCAAAGGGTGAGGTTGGCCAGGCCCTAAACCTGATAAGTCAGCAACACCCAGACATTTCCCTGCAGCAGGTTAGAGCCTAGATCTAGATGCTGCCCAGGCAAAAGTTCAGCAGTTTCCCCACCCGCTGAGAGGAAGGGGGAGAACTCCGTGCCCCGCAGCTTACCCAAAAGCTCCGGGGAAGCTGGCACCAGAGCATGAGGCACTCCATGAGCCAAGACCCAAGCTGATCCTGGGCCAGTCCTGTGTCACCACGGGGCGGGGTCAGGGCTCCAGAGCCTGACAGGAAACCAGCCTCATACCTGAGGAAGAAGCAGAGGGCGCCAGACAGCCATGCAGTTTTGGGGTTTCCAGCTTTGAACGCTTAGAAACGAAAGCGTAATAGCAGCCTCCTCATAATAGCCCTGAAGTTATAAAAATAGGTGGTTGGGCTCTGTCAGAGGAATATATGGGGAAACTAGGAAACCGAGAGTCCGATTGTGTTCCTCTGAGCCAGTTCTGAGGTAAAAACCAAACCTGAAGGACCCCAGGAAGGGAAGGCGTTCTGGGGTCCCGGACGGCCCAGGGCAGCGTGTAAGGAGTACTGCCCCAACCACTGCTGCTCACTGGTCTATCTTAGCCCTCCCTCCACCACATGAGCTGGGTGCTGTCAACATCCCCATTTTACAGATGCGAAAGCAAGGCTTGGGAAGGCTGGGTGGCTTGCGCAAAGAGGGCGCCAGGGTCTGGACGAGGCACTTGGATTCTGAAGCCTCGCTGAGTCTCTCTGCTGCTCTGACTCAGCTCCCCAGCCAGAAAAGAGCAATGAGTGAGGAGGGAGAGGAGGGGGACAGCGGACCAGGCTGAGTTCCCCTCGGTGAGCCCATCAGCTGGCATCCTACCTCAGAGGGTCTGTCCACAGGGTGTCCATGGGCCACTCACAAGTCCCACCCACCTGCCTCCTCATTTAGGGCCAGGGCCCCCTCAGTGCCCCTGACACTGTTTCATAGAGAAGTAAAGGATGGCAGTGACAGGAAAGCGCACACAGGCTCACCTTCCCCCACAGACCCAGGACCAGGCAGGCGGCAGCTACTTTACTGGACAGCTGGGGCGTGCAGCCCCACCTCCCAGTGAGTGGCTGTGGCAAAGCCGCCTCCTCATGAGAAGTGAGGTGCGCTTTGCACTTCCTGTCCCCGAGTTGCTTCAGCAGAGCCCTGAGCCTTCAGCTACCTCTGGTTTCTTCTCAAAGGCAATGAAAATGTGGAAATAGGAACCAGAGTGCCAGGGCAGCACCCACCCTGCTCTGGGGAGGGGAGGAAGCCTTAGGACCACAAAGGGGGCTTGTCCTAAACGGTTTTTTTCGGTGGCAGGAAAGGTGAGGGGTGTGGGGCAGGGTAGGCAAGGAGGACTTCCTGTCTGTCAGAGAGGGTGTTTCGGTAACGTCCAGGCACTTCATCTGATTTGTCTAACTCGGGTCAGCAAACTGCGGCTCGCGAGCGACACACGGCTCTTTGGGTACGTTCCATCTCAAAAGTTTGCCGACCCCAGGTCTAACTCATTACCCACAGCAGTCCTCTGATGTAGATGCTGCTGTTGTCTCTGTTTTCCAGCTGAGGCACAGGGAGGTTGTCACCCGCCCAGGTGACATATCTAAGTGGCAGAGCTATATTCAAACTCCAGCAATTAGGCCATGCTCTTTCCAAGTTGACTCTGCCACTTTCCAGCTGTGTGACCTTGGGCAGGTTAATTAACCCCTCTGAGCATCTATTTCTTCATCCCTAAGAGACAGATGAGAACCCCACACCTACCATTTAAGGATTCATTTGAGGATTCGTTGAGACCCAGTTCTGAAGTGCCTGACACATCAGGGGGTGTAAGAAATGGTAGCAGTTACCATCCTGTTGTCCCTGGTCTCAGAGCTGTGTCCAGAGGAAGAGACCCAATCGTCACTGCCGTCTGTGCCTTACTTTGCCTGTCAGGTAGCACTTCAGGCAGGATAGCACTTATTCAGGATTTGGTAGAAACAGGATAACTTGTCTTCTCTAGGTAAAATCCGGGGTTTTACTTGGCAAGGGGTGTGTTTTAGGGTAGGTAGAGGTCAGACTGGTTGGTGACCCTCTACCAACCTGATGAGCAGGACCTTCCTGGTATAAAAGGCCTACAGCTCTCCCTGGAACCAGTCAGCTAGCCGTGTTGGCACGTTCCAGGGCAGATGGGGCCTTCAGAGTCCAGCCCTGCATTGTGTGCATGGGGCCACTGCCGCCTAGCCAGCACCTTGCCCATGACTGCTCTGATTGTGGGGCCCAGGGCCCTGTTCACTGCACCACAGTTCCCTTTTGACACTCAGAGGGCGTCCCTCCAGTGAGCCGTACACGCACGCACGCACCCCCCACCCCCACCCCCAGCAGCTGCCAGCTGATGAATGAAGACGAAAGTCCTGTCTGTAGTTGAATTGACTTCTGAGCAGCAAGAGAGGAAGCATGTGTGGGCCCGGGGAATGGGCTGTCGGGATCTTTGCTTTCTACTTATGCTCTGCGACTGCTTCCCTCTGAAAGAGCTAAAGTGGGGGTTTTTCCCCTTTGAGCTGAGCCTCTCGGAGGAAGGGGGCTGGGGGGAGGGTAGGAGCCAGGGAACCCAACCCAGCACACACAGTCCCCCATCTCTAGCACCTCTGCTCAGGGACCCAGCTCCTTGACCTCTGCCTTGCTTCCCTGCAGGCCTAAGCGACCCCACACCCCCTTCAGGGCCAAGCTTGGACGGTGCTGGATGGAACAGCTTCCAGGTAGGAGGGGCCAGGAACTAGCCTAACCTGTCCTGGGGGCAGAACAACTGGGACAGGCAGCCTGGGGGGCCAATGAGAGGAGAGATGGGCGAGGGCCGTGGGGCAGGGGCTGGCCCAAGGGGCTGAGGCACCCATCCCAGGATGGAGGAAGACAGGCAGTCCTTCCTTCGTCACCTCGCTGCCAGTCTCCCTGCCAGCCCCAGCCTTGGGCCTCCCTGGGGTTCAGACAGGGGTTCCTTATTCCTTTTCTCTTAAGGGGCATTTTGAGGTCCCTGGAATGTGATGGTTTCTAGAGTAGGACCCCAGACTAGGCCCCACCCACTGATGGCCCTGTTGTGAGAGGGGTTGGGCCCAGCAGGAATGTGGTCCCCATCCCTGCCGCTTCTTCCCCCAGATGTCACCTGCAGGGAGGGGAAGGGGCCTCCTTTTCAGCACCTTTTCAGCACAGGACAAAGGACATCTTTTCAGCACCCCACCTACCTGCATCCTTTGTATGCCCAACAGTCATCTGATGGCACAGAAGCCCCAGCCTCCACTCTGGCCCCCAGCATGGACAGTCGGCCCCCAACGCAGACAGTGAGCAGTGGTCTGGATGACCTGGACCTCCTGGGAAAGACACTCCTGCAGCAGTCACTGCCTCCGGAGTCCCAACAAGTGCGGTGGTGAGGGCACACCCTGGCTGGCATGAGGGGAGCCCTCCCTGTCCCCACAACCAGCACCATCTCCTGGGCTTTCCCTGCCCCAGACCCATCAGGGAGCGGCCCAGTGGTCATTTGTTCCTGTGAGCAGTTGCTGCGGAGTACCACTCTGCTAAGCGCTGCGCTGGGTTCAAAGGACACAGCAGTGACCAAGGGAGGTGCAGGGCCTGTCCAACAGAGCATGGAGTTTATGAGAGAAAGGGGACCTGTGCCCCACTCACACCCTTCCCCGAGGCGTCCCAGCACCTGAGAAAAATGGAAGACCCGGAAGGTCAGCCGTGAGGAAGACACTGAGCCTGAGTGGGCTGGGGGAAAGGGTGGGCTGGAGAGCAAGAGCTGCCTGTTTTCAAGCGGAGGCAACCAAGGCCAAGAGCCAGGGAGGCGTCAGGGCCAGTCAGGAGCCCAGCCTTTCCGGTGCGCCTGCGCTCTTGGCCACCTCTCAATGCACCGTGCCCCAATAAGGGAGAAGCAGCAGCCAGCCCCCCGGCTCACGCTTCGGGACCTGCAGAATAAAAGCAGCTGCAGCTCGCCCAGCTCCGGCGCCGGCGGCCCCTTCCACACTGCGTCCCCTGAGCCCCCTGGGCCTCCGCAGCAGCCCCTGCAGACGGAGCTCTCACTGGCCAACATTACGGTGCCTCTGGAGTCCATCAAACCCAGTGAGTAGGGCGCGGGCACGGGCGGGTACAGGCGCGTCAGCTCGCTGCCTGGCAGCACCACCCACCTCTTTATCCTGCTGGGAGCTCTTTCTGAGGAAGCAGGTGGGGAAACGGGGCTCTCCAGTCCTGCCACTGCCTGACTCAGCAGGGAGCTCTGGGCACGACCTTTCCCCTTCCCAGCTCTCAGTTTCCTTATCTGTGGCCACAAAACCGCTGTGTAAATTCCAGGGTTACACAGGCAAGAAGGCTTCTTATGATGGCCCCTGGGCCCATCCCTCCCGAGAAGGCAGGTCCAGGACACACAGGTTTGGGGTCTCCCCAAGATCACAAAACCAAACCAGGTCCAGGTCTGAGTTTCCCCCACCCAGGAGCAATAGGGGAGCCACTGGCAGCGCCAGACCCTGCACAGATGAAGACAGGCCAAGCGTCTCGGTCTTGTCCATCTGGTGAGCTCACTGTGACCAGGGCGTCACACCTTCAGTGCCCCCGGGAGGTAGTGATGGTGCCCCTATCTTACCAGTAGGGAAGACCCTGAGCTCAGACAAGCGGAGTGACTGGACCAGGGTCACACAGTGAGAGCGGGACCCCAGCTCACCCACAGTCCTTCACTCCAGCATGCCATGAAGCAGCCTCGTGGCATCGGGGGAGTCCCGACTAGGGCTCAATTCCGGGCCGGATGTCTTGCCTCTGCCATCATACCAGAAGTTCATCTGTCCCATCTGGTGCCAGTCTGTGCCCCTGACTGCACTGCCACCCAGGTCAAGGCAAGGACCTAAGTTGGGATTTGTTCATTCTTTGCCAGCCGAGCAGTGAGAGCCTGATGTGAGCCAGGTGAGGGGAGCTGGTCAGATGTGCTTGGGCCTGGCACCACCCATCACCCTCTCCCCTTCTCCCCTGCCAGGCAGCATCTTGCCAGTGACCGTGTACGACCAGCATGGCTTCCGGGTTCTCTTCCACTTCGCCCGAGACCCGCTTCCTGGGCGCTCTGATGTGCTGGTGGTGGTGGTTTCCATGCTGAGTACCGCTCCCCAGCCCATCCGCAACATTGTTTTCCAGTCAGCTGTCCCCAAGGTGACATGGGCATACCTCCCTTCTCTCAAGGCAGAGCGACTCAGGGCTGGATGGGGGACCAGCTAGGAGCAGGGTCTCTCTGTCTTCCAGAGGAGTTGGGGTGGAAGGGAACCAAAGGACAGCCCCAGGCCCCCCAGAGGAGAATCTGGCAGGCAGGCTGGGCCTGGTTCCTCAGGAGATGGGGACGAGAAGCCAAGGCTAGCTGTGCCCGTCCTGCCCTCCTGTCCGCAGGTCATGAAAGTGAAGCTGCAGCCACCCTCAGGCACAGAGCTGCCGGCATTTAACCCTATCGTCCATCCCTCTGCTATCACCCAGGTCCTGCTCCTCGCCAACCCCCAGAAGGTGAGGGACCCAGCTGTGACAGGGCACCACTATGGGGTGGGGGCAGCCTCTTCTCCACCTCTGACCTTTCTGTCTTCACCATCTCTGCCCCAGGAGAAGGTTCGTCTTCGCTACAAGCTCCTCTTCACCATGGGCGACCAGACCTACAATGAGATGGGGGATGTGGACCAGTTCCCCCCACCTGAGACCTGGGGGAGCCTCTAGAACAGACAGGGGAAGGGGAGAGGAGGAGGAGGCAACAGGACTGGCCACTGGCTAGCCTGTGTGGGAGGCTGTGGTGGCCTTGGACACCCTTTGTCCCCATGGCCATATCCCCTGTGCCTGGTGCTTCTCCCCTCACCCCTACGGCCCCCTCCTTCATTAACCCCTCCCCTGCTGAGCCAAACCCAGCAGAAGGCTGGGCCTGGGTTTGCACTGCTGGGGACCTTCACCACAGGTGGAAGCCTGGAGCAGGGAAGTCCTGCATTGCCCCGGAAGGACTTGGGGTCGTTGGGAGAAGCATGGCTGTCGGGCAAGGGCCAGGACCTCGGCCCCAGCCCCAACCCCAGCCTGGGGTGGGGTCATCCCCGCCTGTCTCTCTTATGCCTTATGGGAAGGCCCAGCCATAACTTGGGGGCCGTGCTGGAGCCGGGGACTGGCTCAGGCCTCCTTCATAGGAACCGGGTGACTGAGGGGGTGATGCCTGCACCCTCAGCTGTTTGCACTCTCTGGTGTGTGGTTTGACTCTCAGCTTTTCTTTCTAAGTTGCCCTGTGGTCACCATCTCAGGGGGCCTAGTTGCGGGAGCCCCACCCATCCCCTACACCTCCTGGGGGTCTCCCCCCACCCGCCTGACGCCTTTGCTGTCAGGCCTCCTGAGGGGCTGCAGGGGCTGTGTGACTGCCAGACCAAGGGTAATGCCAGAGACGGGGCCCCAACTGGGGGCCAGGGGCTTCTGGCCAGGGGAGGTCCTACACTGCAGTTCTCAGTGTCTCCTTCATTCATTGGCCTCTGCTGGGGCCTCCTGTGGGCATCTCACCTCTGTCCATCCATCCAGCCATGGGCAGAAGTGGGGTCAGTGTGTGAGTGAGAGCTGGAGTATTTATGGAAATAAAATGTCCTTTTTCCTGGACCAGCTGCTCTTGTGGCCCTTCTGAGGTGGAGGGAGACAGGAGGGGTCCAGGAGTGGGAGGTCCCCGGGGCTGCTCTGCAGACCTCTCTCTGCCTCTGTCTTTGGAGATCGGGCCATGGCGCTCTCCCCACCACCCCTGAGCCCTGCGCAGGAAGAGGCCCTGCTTGGGGGCCTGTGGCTGGTGATGAGTCACCAGAGAGGGCTCAGGGCTGTAGCGGGCCCAACGCCATCCCAGCTGGAAGTGAGTAGCCGCTCAGGGCCTGCCAGGAGCCCAAGCTGCTTGTAGACCCTGAGGGGGAGGCCCCTGGCGGCTCACAACTTCCGCTTTCTGCACTCAGCCCTCAAAACATAACTGTGCTGCAGCGCTGCCCTGAGGCCCGTGCCTCAGCTTCCCCCTTTCCCCAGAGGCTGCTCCCAGGAAGCAGGGAGTCAACTGCAGCTAGTTTCTGGAGAAGCCACAGGACCCTGCACTGGGCCTCCTGCCACTCCTAGCAGCAGCACACTTCCCCCTAGCTCTGTGAATGTTTTCTTTTAACTGGGAGGCTGGGGTCCAGGCCTGGGGAGTGGCTTAGAGGCCAGAAGCTGAAAGAGAGCCAGCCAGTGCTGAGCTGAGCGGAGCCAGGGGGAGCCAGTCCAGGGACTTGTACGATGGTGTGGAGCCAGCCCTCCGAGCTGCTCTGCAGGAGAGGGTTCCTGCTCAGATAAGCCTGGGGAAGGCTGCCCGCCATTTCTCCTCCCTAGCAGATGATGGAAAATCCTGCATTTAAGAAACCAATTGCACTTCATCTAACAATCTAGTGTTCCCCAGTCTGAACTTGGCCATGACCCCCTTTTCGTAGGTCCTGTTGAGATGTGCTGGAGAATAGCCCAGCACACCTGACTCCCCAGCTTCCGTTCAGCAAGTGAGGGTGACTTCGGTGTGCCAGGAGACACTGAAGTGCAGGAGAGCTGCTCCCCATCGGCCACGCTGCTGAGGGGACAAGAGCAGGAAGCGAGGCCCATGAGCCGGCGCTTCCAGCTCTTCACCCACTGGAGCCTCCTAGCATCCCTTGGACACTGCCCTCCAGCCACCCAGCCTGGTTCCTGTTCCCCTCCCCCCAGGCAGGATGCCTGAACACTTGTGATGTCCCAGAAAGACAACCTAGTCGGAAGGTTCTTCCTTATAAGTGACACAAAACCCTATTCCCTGTAAGGTCCCTCTGGGGTCCCAGAAGTACGGCCAAGAGCACAATCTCACTGGCCGATGAAGGGCTCAGGTAGGTGTGGGAATGTGTGTAGCTGCCAGCAGGGAGTCGGGCTGCTTCCAGTGGGGTCCAGATTGCTTCTCTAGCTTTTAGGTTCCTTGTTTGAAAAGGTGGAAGGAACCCTGGGAGGTGTCAGGCCCCATGAGGCCTTCTGAAGAGTCTGAGCAAAATGGTCCACCCAGGCTTGGAGTGACCCAGATGTTACAGGGGCAGGGAGCTCCCTTCATTCAGACCTCCCACCTCCCGTGTTCCCAGTCTATCCATCCGTCTGGCCAGTCATCCTGCAAGTGCTTTCAGGCACGGCCCTGTTCTTAGAGCTCTCTCAGCCTGGCGTGGAACCTGTGAGCCAGGAGTTCAGCACGACATGCTGGGAGGGAGGGGGCATGAGGTGCCCAGCGAGCCCCTCATCTGTGAGGGGCGGGTGGGGGTCTGATCAGAGGAGGGGACCCTTGGCCACTGCTCCCTGGAGGAGGCATTCCCCAAATACAGTGTGTCACTCCCAGCAGAGGTCTGGAGCCCTGCGTAGGAACCCACAGGCTGGAATGGGGGGCACAGGGAAGGAGTGTTCTCTGCCTTTTGAAGGGTGACCCCCCCACACACACACACACACACTTCAGGAGCAGTGGGACTTCCCAAGCCTTGAAGCCACACTTCACTTCTTTTTGTGCTGCTAGAGGCAGCAGGGGTTTTTTTGTTTTCTTTTTTAGCAACCGAAGCACACCGCTTATTTGTTCATGGCAGCCAAGAGAAACAGGCCACTGCTCGCCAGGGAAGCCTGTCTCTGCTGTTCTCTTGATGCCCCTGTCCCCAGTCTCTGGGCCTCCTGGCCAGGGAACAGGCACAGCCAGGCAGGTTAACAGGAGCCAGCCCTACACCTGGCATTTTGCTAGACCTGCTGTATTCAGCCTCTCCCTTAATCATCAAAACTGTCCCGTGGAAATGGGAAACAGGCTGAGAGAGCGTATAAAGGGCACTTAATTGTCATGTACTTTAGTACATCCTCAAGTGAGGTTGGTATGGGTGCCATTTTAGGGCCCAAGTCTGAGTAGCATCCCTGTGAGGCCTCCCTAGCCCCTAGCCCATCCCACCCCCGTCCCTCTGTCAGCTGCTATCCTCTGGGGCCAGGGTTAAGGGTACAGGCTCCAGGGCCATCAACATTGTGCCAGAGCCCTTGTGCCTCAGCCCCACGCCAGGGTCTCCTAGGAAGTCCTTTTGGCTTGAGGAGGGTTCTTTTTAGAGCCCCAGAAATCATACCACATGCTTCATTGCTCTGGGTGGAAGCCTCCTCTCAGAGGGCAGCATTGACATGGCCACAAACAAGCAATGTGTCAAAGTGTGTAAAGGGATGTTTTTGCTCAGTCCTGTGGCCCCACAGCTGACCCCTGCTACCACCACCCTCACAGCCCAGCCACTGGCCGCCTTGCCCACATCCTGCTCCAGCTTCAGCACAGACACTTCTCGGAGTATCACAAGTTTTCACAGCCTGTACTGAGGCCTCTGGGCCCCTCAAAGCCACAGGAATTAAGATGGGGGCAGCAACCAGCATTGCTGGGTCTTCAGGTAGTGCCACCTGGCACGGCAGGAGAGGTAGGGGCTTTGGAGCCTGTCAGATCTAGCTTTCTAACTTGGTCTCTACCACTTAAGCCAGCTAGGATCCTTGGACCAGGAGCCTTGGTCTACTCACCTGTAGAATGGGGACAACAATGCCAACCTCACTGGAGGATGTGCTAGAGTACATGATAATACGTGCAGTTGTCCCAAGACAGCATGACACATTGAGGTGCAACTGAGGCAGGAATGGGGGTAAAGGGCCTTTGCTCCTGACTGCAGGCTGAATAATACTTTGCAGGCTGAATAAAAAATGGCCAGGTACTGTTCTAAGCATTTTACATATCAATTTATTCAGTTTTTACAACAGTTAGACGCTATTATCATTCGCCCCATTTTACCAAGGAGGACACCGAGGCTCGGAGAGGTGAACTATCCCACCCAAGATCGCCCAGCTGGCTGGACCCATCCGCACTGTTAAGCTCTGTTATTGCTGTCTTTGGGGTTGGAAATAAGTGTCCATTGATGCAGCGTCTTCACTTGCGATTCCGGTCAGCTGTGATTTTTGAGCTCCTGAGACAATGGCACATTGCTAGGTCGGGGAAGATTCAGCATGAGCCAGACAGGACCCAGGCCCTCCTGGGGAGTCGACCCCGGAAGGTCAACAAGCCCTTGCAGTGCAGTGTGAAAAGGTCTTGCGACTGGAGTAAGGGTTGGCTGGTGACTTCTGAGGTCTCCCTTCTGCATATGCCGTTCTAAAACTGCCATTTCAACATCCACTGAATGAAACAGATTCTGAGTTCAAAAGTCTCTGATTACAACATCCTTTGAACGAATAACCTATGATCCAACCTTTGAGACTTCCAATCTGTTAAGATTCCACATTCACGTGTGCTTGAGCTTCAATGTATATCCAACGCTAAAATATATCCCTCGCCCAGTCAAGAGGCACAGCAGCCCCACCCAGGCAGGACAGAGAAGAACCAATGACTTAACTGCAGAGACTCTTGGGTCTGACTGGAGGGGACCCTGGAGCTCAGGTGGCCTGAGTCTATGGTTTGGGTTGTTTGCACAGCAGCTGTTGCTACAGCCCTGATGGACTGACCCCGCCTGAGGCTGGAGCTGGGATTCAGGCCTGGACAAGCCTAGGAGGAACAGAGGTAGAAGCCAGGCCTTACCCTCAGGGACCTTCAGAACAGCTGGGGAAGTGGACAAGCCCAGACCCAGTGTGGTCTGTGCTGCAGGCGGGGCTCAAACAGGGTGGGGACGCCATGGAGCCTGGAGATTTCCCAGACAGCAGGACTGTAGGAACCTGGTGTCAAGCTGCTGACTTGGGAGTCTTCAGTTTCCTAATTCTGCACACAGTAGGTTGTGCCCATTGCAGAGTGGCACATCGTGAGCACATCATGAGGGAAAGTGAGCCACAGAGAAGTTCTGGGGGCTGGCCCATGAGGAAGGTGGAGAGGACAGGACTAGAACCCAGACATTGCAACCCCAGCCCCACATTTTAAGAAGCCAGATCTACAATGGACTCTGGTGTCTCCCTCCATGGTGGCATTCTTCAAGCCCTGCCCACTTTCTAGAATCCCCTCCAGGGACCTTCCAGTTGGGGAAAAGGAGTTGGGCAAGAAAAGCTTGCCTGGGACCTCATCATGGCCTGAGCCTTTGATCCAGGAGCCTCCCAGTTTCTAGCCAGGATTCCACTCAGGTGGGGGCCTCTGGCTCAAGCATCAACAGCTGGGGGGAGGGAGGTTCCCTTCTCCACCCCTCCCCACCGCTCTGGAGCCTGCCCAGCTCTCCCTTTGGGGAGTGGAGAGGCAGCCAGAGTCCAGCAAGTGCCCAGGCCCTGTGCTGGGCGCTGGAACACTGAGACGCCTGAGGCGGAGGTCCTGTCCTCAAGAATTGCCCAGTCTGCCCACCCACACAAGTAGATGCTCAAACTGTACTGAAACTCCAACAAATCAAAGTGCAGTGTGTGTGGCAGGACTTTACCCTACACCCCTCCTTCTCCCTCCCGCCCCTGGGGCTCCCGATGCCCAAGGTGCTGGGGCTCAGAGCAAAGAGAGCCAGCCACCTGTTTCCCAAATCTTGTATTAACTAGCAGTTATGGAGCACCTACTGTATGCCCAACTCTGTTGTAGGTGGAGGGCCAAAGGGATTACTACTGAGTTTGGAGAACAGCAGCACTCACATCACTGCCTTACAAGAAGGAAGGGCAGGGACTGAGGAAGTCTGGCAGAAGGAGGAAACTGTCCGTGCTGGGGCTGGGGGAGAGCAGAGTGTCAGGGAACTGCTCTGGGAGTATTCCCTATGCTGGGGGGTGGCAGACACCCCTCCTGCCCTTAAAGGGGCAACAGGAGCTGGAGCATGGATGCTGGAGGAGTAGGCAGGAGTATCCTGTGCGCGCCTTGGGTCGAGCAGGGCCAGCACAGCTGGCCCATCAGGCCATTAGAGACAGCAAGTCCAGGGTTCCAGGGACTTGTCCAAGGGCACACAGAAGCCTGGTGGTCCCAGGAAGTCAAAGCCCCCAGCCAATCATCCAGCAGGGGAGCAGGTCAGGAGGTCCTTTGGGGAGGGAGTCCAGAGCAGCATCCTGTGGCGGGCCCAGACAGGGCAGAACGGTCAGAGAGGCCTGTCTTTGGCCTCTGCCTCCTAAGCATGGGACCCTCATTTCCCTTTGAGAAGGGTGTAAAGGTTATTTATAATCAGGGCTGGCAGGCCGGTGGGTGGGGCAGGAACCTCGGGCAGGCGCAGTGGCAGGAACGGCTTACCTGCTTCCCGCCACCGGCACTGGGCGGGACGGGCGGGGAGGAGCTGTGCGCACAACCTGTGGGCAGCCCGGCGGCCGGCCGACAGACTTTCGTAGGGACTGGCCAAGGGCCTTGGGGGGCCCGGAAGACTGGGAAAGCGAGAACCCAAACTTGGATAGAGGAGTGACCTGGGGGCCGGGGGCGGAGCCGTGAGCGGGGAGGCGGGCGCGAGCGGGAGCGCGCTGGCCCAGGAAGCGGAGAGCGCCGCCCACCCATCCGGGGCGAGAGCGCTGCGGGCAGAGGCAGGCTGGGCCGGGGGCTGCCGGCCCTCGACCCCTACCGTGACCCTGTAGCCCCCAGCCCGCCCCCAAGATGATGAAGCGGCAGCTGCATCGCATGCGGCAGCTGGCCCAGACGGGCAGCTTGGGACGGTGAGTGTCCACCCGGTCCCTTCCAGCCTCGGGCTCACCCCCACATGACCTGATGGAGGGGCCGGGGAGGCTGAGGACGGCTGGACAGCTACCCTCTGACTAGCCAGAGCCCTGCGGCTCTTCCTCCCCTCTGAATGCCATCCCCGCCTCCCAGCCAGAGCTGGAGGGAAAGGGGCTGGTTTTGGGGGGAAGGGGCACCCTCACCCGTGATTGGAGTGGGGTGCAGGGAAGATCAAGGATGCTGAGTCTTCTCTGACTCCATGAGCCTCTGAGCGAACGCTCCTTCCTAGCCTTACTTGTCCCCTCTGTACAATGGGGACAGTTAACCATCTCTGGTTGTCTGGGGGGAGGGGCGGTCAGGGCCCCAGACCTTGGGGGAGGGAAGGAGACTGGGTCCTGGCGAGGTGGGAGGAGGGGCCTGCCCCGTGCTGCTGGGTGCCCCTCCTCCCCCAGCCCAGAGGCCTCCTGCTTCTCTGTCTTGCTTCTCCTTTCCCAGCCTCAGGTAGAAACATCCCCAGGCCGCCCTGTACCCACACTCTGAGCTGGTGGAGTGGAGGCCGGAAGTTTGGGGAGCTCCCTGGGCCTGTCTTCTCTCTTCTTCCCCCTACATTGAGAGTTTCCCATCCCTGGGCCCATGGGAGGGGCCCAGGGTCCAGAGACCTGGTTCTAGTCTCACCCTGGCACAGATGCTTGTGGGCCTGGGCCGTCAGGCCACAATGTCTCCGTGTGTCCCTAGGCCGGGGCCCAGGGCCTGCCCACCATTAGGTCCGGAGTCCTATGTGACTGACAGCCCAGAGTCTAAGCTCAAACACTTCCCGTTCTTGGGGCCAGCCCAGGCCTCCTCTCCCCAGGGTCAGCAGAAGAGAGAGGCTGGGTCCTGGGGTGATTCCCCCAGTCCTCCCTCGGTTTTGTCCGCCCTCTCTCAGAAGCCCTCTCACAGAATACAACCCTGGGTGGAGGAGGAAAAAGCCATGTATCCTATTGCCACCCCCATGGAATGTGCTCCGACAGGGATGAGGCAGGCGGGCCACCCAGGGCGGGCCCCAACTGGGAGGGGCACTGGAAGCAACTGGGGTCCAGGTGCCCTGTTGGGGGGGGCCAGGGGGTTTCCTAACCTGGGCCAGCTCAGCAGAAGCTCTATTCTACCCCCCGCCCCCCACAGTACCCCGGAGACTGCTGAGTTCCTGGGTGAGGACCTGCAGCAGGTACATGCCTGGGCGGGCCAGCCAGGGTGGCAAGGCAGGCCTGTGCAGGCTGTCAGCAGAGGGCCGGGCGGGGGTGCCAGTTGGGGGCCCAGCTTGAGTCACTCCCCGAGCTGTTGGCCATGGGGTCCTCAGAAGGAGGGAAGAGAAAGGTGGTTCCTGCTCTGGGGAAGAAAGAATAGGGTAGTGGGGGGTGGGGGACGCAACCTGGGATCATATCTCCCTTGCTCCCTCCCAGGTGGAGCAGCGGCTGGAGCCAGCCAAGCGAGCGGCCCACAATGTCCACAAGCGACTGCAGGCCTGTCTGCAGGGCCAGAGTGGGGCAGATATGGACAAGCGGGTGGTGAGTGGGGGTCCCAAGGAGGAGGGGCCTGCACAGGACGCCTCTGTTCCAATGGGGGAGTGAGGTCGGGGCTGGAGTCTCCCAGCCAGTCTGAGCCTCTGGCCCCAAGGAAGTGAATACTACTCTGTTCCAAGCCCCAACCCACAACCAAGCACCCCACATGAGTCCCTATGTCTTCCCCAACCCTTTCTTGACCCTGTCCCTCTGTGCACCAATCTACTGAGCCAAGGCCAGGCCTCTGACTGCACCTGAACGTCTCTGCCCAGCCAGATCCTAGAGCAGAGCAGGCGCTCTCAGCTGGGGTAGTCTGTGACGTGAGGGCTTCCTGAAGGAAGTGGCATTTGAGCTGGATTTTGAGTGATATTCACTGGTGTTAATCAACAGCCAGTATTTATGGACTGATTACTGCTAGCCTGTTGCTAAGATGTGTCAATGCATTGCCTCACTCGATGCTGACAACAACCCTAGGAGCAGGCTCCCTTTATTAGCCCTTGTACAGATGAGGAAACGGAGACTTCAAGAGGTAAAGTGACTCACTTGAGGTCACACAGCTAGTAAATTGCATAACTGAGATCTGAACCCTGGTCTCTGGATAAAGTTGGTGCTCTTCATAACTCTAGGTAAGAATGGATCAGGCATGTTTTT
>NW_017731776.1:578556-588380 GCF_001890085.2 Hipposideros armiger
GGGGGGGGGGGGGGGGGGAGCAGTAGGCGCTGTGGCGGGTTCACCCAGGCTCTGCAGTGGCTGGTCAGCCACATGTGTCCAGGGGCAGGGGACAGCCCGCTCCAGGCGTATTCCCAGCTCTTCCATTCCATCTCCAACTGTGTGACCTTAGCGAGCCCTCTGTCCTTAGTTTTCCAGCCTGTGATGGGACTTGGTCATTCATTCTACCCCAAACAAGTGGCTTCTGGGAGGAAGAAAGGGGACCCCAGAGGGGTGGGAGTTCTGTACATGGTCCCAGGGAGAAGTCACTCCCACCATGCCTTGTCATCATCCTGCTTCCACTCTACCTGTGACTGTCGCCTTCCTGGGTTCCCCCCTCCCCTGTCCATGCCCAGTGCCTTCGTGGGTTTCTGCCCCCAAGGGGCACACCATGGGCTAGGGCAGGGTGAAGGGAGGCCCAGTGGGCAAAGCATAGGCACTCAAGCTCACAGCCGGCCCTGCCCCTCCCTGCAGAAGAAGCTTCCCCTCATGGCTCTGTCCACCACAATGGCCGAGAGCTTCAAGGAGCTGGACCCTGATTCCAGCATGGGGTGAGCACGGACAAGAGCCTCAGCCTTCACCTGGAGAGGCCAAGGAGGGATCTGGGCTGGGAGGCCATCCAGGGCATGGGGGACAGCTACCGTGGCAGGATGACCAAACTGGAGAAAGGGTCTGGGCTGGGGACAGTGTCCAGATCAGTGAGGGCAGCCAGGCCTGGGAGAGTGTTGGCTCAGCGAAGATGAAGGAGAGGTACCAGGGGGAGGAGACGACGGGGAAGGAGGACGGTCCACCTAGTATTTCCAGATTGGGGTGAAGGGCTGTGGGAGCCTGGACCCACTGGGTGACATGTCCACAGGAAGGCCTTGGAGATGAGCTGTGCCATTCAGAACCAGCTGGCCCGCATCCTGGCCGAGTTTGAGATGACCCTGGAGAGGGATGTCCTGCAGCCACTCAGCAGGCTGAGTGAGGTGACCCTACGCCCTGCCCCCAGCTTCCCCAGCCTCTAGCTCCCACCTCCCCAGCCCACTGATTTTCCCCCTTCCCGTGCCTGCCCCCAGGAAGAGCTGCCAGCCATCCTCAAGCACAAGAAAATCCTGCAGAAGCTGGTGTCTGACTGGAACACCCTCAAGAGCAGGTGGGAGCCACAGAGTCTGGGTGGGTCCATGCCTAGGCCAGCCCACGGAGGTGGCCACAGAGCTTTGAGGCCCTTTCCACACTAAGGACTGCACAGCCCACTGGGTACAGCGTGTGTACTTGTGCATGTGTCTGGTTCTTAGGAATACATATAGTGGTACATGCGAGGGTGCCTCTGTGCATGTGTGTGTACACGTGCTTGTGCCAGCTGGGGGTGACCCCAAAGCCTGATATAGCCATAAAAAACCCTCCAAAATCCCTGGATGACAGGAGGGCCCCCACTCTACTCTGGAGCTGGGGGACTGTGACCACCAAGCCTCCCACTAGGTGGCGCCCATGAACACTCACAGAGCTTCCCACCCCCAGTGGAGCTCTGGGATTTTCATCAATATATCCCAGAATCCTGTGTGGCTCAGGCATATGGAGGGGACACTTGGCTGTGGACATGCACTGGGGACAGTGACCACCCCACCTTGGGATCGTCCCCAGGCTCACCCAGGCAGCTAAGAGCTCGGGCAGCAGTCAGGGCCTGGGCGGTGGACCAAGCAGTTACAGCCACACTACTACAGCCAACAAGGTAGAGACGCTGAAGGAAGAGGAGGAGGAGCTGAAGAAGAAGGTGGAGCTGTGCAAGGTGAGGGGCAGTTAGGGTTCCCTGGACGTGTGCGGGTGGCAGAGTTGGGTACTGTCCTCATTTCACAGATGAGGAAAATGAAGCGCATAGAGGTGACAGAGCTTGCTCAAGGCCATATAAGTAGGAAGCAGCAGAGCTGGGATTGGAAACCTGGCAGTCGGGCTCCGAGGTCTGTGTGCTTAGCCATCACCTTGTCGCCTTCTCTGTCTACACCATGTGCATAACACCTGGGATGCAGAGACTTGCTCTGCTCGCTGGGGTCTTGGTGTATTTGTGAGTGCATGAATGAATTGTGAATGAATAGATGGTGCATAAACAAGGCACTGTGCTAAGAGCATGCAGACACAGAAGGGGGGACTAGAAGCTGCAAAAGCCCCGTGAGAGTTTGAGGAGTTTCCCTTTGGCTGTCCCCAAGTGCAAACCTTGGCAGAGAGCTGGCTGGGATCCTGCACATACAGCTTGGGCACATCACTAACCTCTAAGCCTCAGCTTCTCCTCTGCCCCAGGCTCACTGGTGTAAGCTCTTCTCTCTCTGTCCCCAAGGACGAGTACTTGGCCGACCTGTACCACTTTGCCACCAAGGAGGACACATATGCCAACTACTTCATCCACGTGAGTCCAAGACTGGGCTTCAACCCCTCGGGTGGACGTGGCCCCCTGCAAGATGGTGGGAGGGAGGGATCTGCTCTTGACCCCGAGCGAGGTTCAGCTTCTCCCACTCCCCCTGGGGGTGCCCCCTTGTCCCCACAGCTCATGGAGATTCAGGCCGATTACCATCGCAAATCTCTGAGCTCACTGGACACAGCCCTTGCTGAGCTGAGGGAGAACCACAGCCAAGCAGGTGGGGACGCAGTTGGGCCCCAACCCCACACCCCTGATCCCCACCGTGCTCAGGGCATGTTAAGAAGCTTGCACTCCATCCTGAAAAGCGATAGGGAGCCACAGATGCGTTCTGAGCAGGGGTGGGCCTGATTAGATTTGTGATGGAGAGATTGCTCTGGCTGCTGTGAGGAAGATGGGATGAGGTGGGCAGGACTGGAGCCAGGAGACCTGTTAGGAGGCAGAAGGGAAGTGATGGTGGCCTGGACTGGGGTGGAAGCAGTGGCGGTGAGCAGAGTCGAGAAATGTGTTAGATGGTTTCAGGATGTGTGGCATGGATGGTCGGGTGGGAGGTGGTACCATTGGCCAAAGCTGTAGTACCTTGGGGATGTCTGGGGGGTGCCCCTGGCTGCCCATGGGTGGGAGGACCCTGGGCCGCTGATCTGTCTCATCCCTGCAGACCCCTCCCCCTCGATGACGGCCGCCCCCTTCTCCAGGGTGTATGGGGTGTCGCTGGGAGCTCACCTGCAAGAGTTGGGCCGGGACATTGCCCTGCCCATCGAGGCCTGCGTCCTGATGCTGCTCTCTGAGGGTGTAAAGGAAGAGGTGGGACCCACTGGGGCAGGTGGGGAGGGAGTTTTTCCCAAACCTCCCCCATGCTGCCTGTGCTGTGCCTGTAATCCCACCATCAGAGCACAGGTCCCAGGAGAAGGCATGGCCTCCTGTGGCTGAAGTGACACCACCTCCCACTTGGCGATGTTCCCATGGGCTGGGCGCTGTGCTATAAGCCCCCTGCATTGAGGAAGTTAATTATCCCAGTAACCTTGGAGGGAGCCCTCAGTGGCTCCATTTTACAAGGGGAGACAGAAGTCAAGAAGTAGACGTGCCCAGTGGCATATAAGAAGGTGGCGGTGAAGCCAGGGACTCAGGTTCAGTCACTCCTCCGCCCAAACCTCAGTGTTGCGAGTAGTTCAGCTGCTTTCCTGAGGACAGACCCTTAGTCGGCGGAACTACCCAAAGAAGGACTGAGGCTTCTTGACAGTTCTGCGAATTTCTCCCTTTCTCCCTTCGAATTCTAACCAGACGCCCTTCTCCCAGCTTTGCTCAGAATCCTAGATCTTGAGAGTTGAGAGGATCCACAGACGCTGGTGTCTACTCTCCCTGTCAGATCGGGGGCACAGGCCCAGCGAGGTCCAGCTGCCTACCCCAGGCTATGCGGGATCCAGGGCCTCCTGGCCAGGATGTCCTGCTCTACTCGCCCCTCCGTGACCCCATCTGATTCCTCTTGCACCCCAGGGCCTCTTCCGTCTGGCTGCAGGGGCCTCGGTGCTGAAGCGCCTCAAGCAGACAATGGCTTCGGACCCCCACAGCCTGCAGGAGTTCAGCTCTGATCCCCACGCCGTGGCAGGTGCCTGCTCCAAGGAGTCCTGGGTGGAGGGCTGTCCCCCAAATCTCTTGGTTACAGCTGCCTGAAATGATCCCATGACAGTTTGGTTCGAGGCCTGATAATCTGCTGAGGAGACATAGGGTCCTTAAAATGGGTTGTACATTGTACGTTTTTCTGGGAACAAGATCACTAGTCTTCATCGTTTTTTCCAAAGCGCCCATGGCCCAAAAAAATGATCAGACTTAGACATGTTAGTGTGAACAAGGGCCGGAGGCTCCTAACAGATGGAGAGAGCTGGGTACTGGGTGGAGGTGGGGACTTGGGGGCTGCATCTGAGGCCCCACCACCACTTCAGGTGCCCTCAAATCCTACCTGCGGGAGCTGCCGGAGCCCCTGATGACTTTTGACCTCTATGACGATTGGATGAGGGCAGCCAGGTGAGACTTGGTTGTGGGGTGCTGGGGAAGCCCAGGCTGCAGAGGTGCTCCCCTGGGCTGGCTCACCAGTTCTGCTCCCTTCCCCAGCCTGAAGGAGCCGGGAGCCCGGCTAGAGGCCCTCCAAGAGGTGTGCAGCCGGCTGCCCCAAGAGAACTTCAATAACCTCCGGTGAGCCCAAGCCAGCCCCTGGGCCTCCCCACAGTCAGGCCCTAATGGGACTTTGGGGCCTGGATTTGAGTCCTACTTCCTTGTCCTAAGCAATATTTCTGAAAACAGCTTAGATACACTAGTCATGTTTTTTAATACTACACATTGAACTAAACACATACCTTGAACCTTTGAAGCCACACCACCTGGCTTCAAATCCCACCTGTGCCACTGTGTGGCCCTGGGCAGGCGACTTGACCTCTCTGGGCCTGGGCTAGAAAACATGAGTATGGAACAGTCCCTATTCCGTAAGGTGGCCGGGAGATTCTCAGCTTAGCGCAGTACCTGACACACAGGTGGCACTCAGTAGGTTAGCTAATTTAACTTAAAAATTTAAAAACCAGCCTGTGTGGTGTCTTGGCCATACTTTGGAAACCCCAGAATGGGAAAGTCTCAGGTCTCAAGAGCATCGGTGGGAGTTTGTGGGTGTTTGATGCCCCACCCCTAACCCAAGCCTACTTCCTGTCTCCCCCAGGTACCTCATGAAGTTCCTGGCACAACTGGCTGAGGAGCAGGAGGTGAACAAGATGACACCCAGCAACATCGCCATCGTCCTGGGGCCCAACCTACTGTGGCCCCCTGAGAAAGAAGGGTGAGGGGCCGAGGGTGGGGGAAGGTGTCAGTCCCCACCCCAGCCATCTGCTGCGTGTTGTTTCCTGGGCATTGGAGTAGGTTGAGCAGCTCCTGTTCTCATGGCTAATGTGAGGAGCAGGCGAAAGAGATCACGGACCCCACAAGGCTCTGGAGACAGGCATTCTGGGTCCTGGCGGTCATGGGGTGCTTGGGAGGCTGGGAGCCCAGGACCCGGTTCTAGCCCCACCCCACCGTCCAAAGATGGGCCTTAGGAAGTCACTCTCGACCTCCATTTCCTTGTTTGTAAAGTAGAGAGACATTATACGAACTGAGGATTTTTGCTTTGGGAATTAAATGAGAGAATGGAGGGAGAAATGTTCCACAAACTGTAAAGTGCTCTCCTGTGAGGGGTCATTCTTACTCACCTGGCCATGGCTGGCAAAAGATGTCCTTCATTTGCTGAGTGCAGCTATTTAGCAGAGGCTGCCTAGATCCCAGAATTGTGCGGGAAGGTGCCACGACTGACTGGTGATACCTGTCGTGGGTGAAGGAAAGGAAGAATTTGGTGTGTGAGCGACATGTGTGCCGTCCACAGTGGTCTGTGTGAGCTTTTGAGAACGGAGACTCGACCTGATTGATCCTTGTGTCCCCAGTGGCTAGCACAGGGCCAGAGAGTTGGGGTCACTAAGACTTCGCTAAACGATGACTCGTTTTCACTCCCTTTTGTACCAGGGACCAGGCCCAGCTGGATGCAGCGTCGGTGTCGTCCATCCAGGTGGTGGGCGTGGTGGAGGCTCTGATACAAAACGCAGACACCCTCTTCCCTGGAGGTGAAATTCCTGCCTGTGTACACGTGCCCCTTTGTGCCCCCTCTGCCCAGCTCAGTGCCCTTCAGACCAGCTTCCGTCCCTGGCAGCCCCCGCAAACTCACCACGCAGCCTGGAGGAAATTGCTTCTCCACGCTGAGCCTCAGTGTCTCACCTGTAAAACGGGGGTGATCCTGCCTGCTTGGTGGGATTGTTGTGAGGCTCCCTTGGGAGTGGGAAAGCAAATATGGTCCAGACAATGTCAGGGGAAAGGGAACAGGGTCCTGGCACTGGCTGAGCCGCAGAGGCTCTGAAAGCTAAGACCTGCTCTCTTCCATCTGCAGATATCAACTTCAATGTGTCAGGCCTGTTCTCAGCCCCTGACCCCCAGGACAAGGTCAGTGACAGGCCTGCCTCTGAGGACCTTTCAACCATTGCTGCGCCCACCCCCGTTGCCGCCCCAGCTCCGGCCCCTACCCCAGCCTCAGTGGCTACCAAGGAAAGGTAAGGACTGACGGATATGAATGGCCTGTGTCCTGGCCCCAAGATGCCTATCCTGATGCACCATCGCTCAGGGCTTCCAACAGCATTTCAGGAAACGTAATGACTGTATTTTCATCCCAAATACCAGGTTTGCCAGTTTGGAGTTGGGTGGGGTGGAGCCCCGGAGGAGGTGGTGTTCCTCCCAGCCTCTGATGTGTTTCTTTGTTCGTTGTATGGCTATTTACTGAGCACCTACTATGTGCCAGGCACTGTTTCATGTCCTGGGGGTTTAGGGATCTAGGGAGCTGATCGTTTTGGAATTTGTAAATACCTTCCAGTCTTTCCTTTGGTCCTTTAACTCTGGAATGGCTGTGTGGTACCATGTTGCCTGCATACCAAGCAGGTATTGTGCAGTTGTCACAGACTGCTGGGGCCCAAACCATGAATTTCCTCAAGTGAGTGAGACAGACAAATGTTGCCCTTAGAGCTTGTGCTCCTGGGGGTGGAATCAACAAGCACACCGATAAACGCATATAAAGGAGAATAGAGCAGGGTAGGGGATCTGAGTGGGGAGCTGCTTTAGCTGTGGGGTCAGGAAAGGTGTCCCCAAGGAGGAGCCCACTGAGCAGAGACCTGAAGGAATCCAAGAATGAGCCATGGCCTCCCCCTCTGCTTCTCATCTATTCTCTGGCTTCTAGTGGTTGGAACATCCCATAAAGATCACATGGAGGCTGAGAGCTGAGGCTGAGAGGAGGCCCTGCCTTCTACCTGCCCTGGGGGACCGCAGACATTGTCACAGTGTCACACCACAGCCAGGGGCTCAATGGATGCAAATCCTGGCTGATGCCAGAAGCGTCTTCCCAGGGGATTCTAGTCTGGGGACAGATCCCAAGCCCAGCCACAGCTGAAGAACCCAAACTCAGCCTGTTGGCTGGGAGTCTCCCAAAGATGCCAGACTTCTGGGAGGTGGCCGAGGCTGACCCTGACCCTCCCCTCCCCTCACAGGACAGAGTCTGAGGCTCCCACCAGACCAGCTTCTCCCAAGGTCAGTCGGAGCCCCCCGGAGGCAGCCGCCCCAGCGGAGGACATGGCTCGGAAGAGTGAGTTGGCTGTAGGAGAAGGGGGACAGGGGGTGGGCAGGGATGGGCGTGGACAATACAGACCGTCCCCTATTTCTAGGCAGCCGGGAGGCCAGGAATCCAGGTGACAAAGGGCCAGGCTTACTGCCTAACACTCTGGGTTCAAATCCCAGCTCTGTGACCTTGGGCAGGTGACTTCACCTGTCCCTGCCTCAGCTTCCTCCGCTGTGTAATAGAACAGTAACTGCACCTGCCTTGTCAGGCTGTTTGGAGAATTAAGTGGCGCTGCCTGGCTCATACAGTACATGCTTGATAAAGGTCAGCCATCGAGTGTGGGGGGCAGTGGAGATCAGTCCCTCAAGAAGCCCACAGGTCCCAGCATGAAGGAGGATGGAGTCTTCACGGGACAATGAGGGAGGGGAGGAGGTGGTGCTGGTGGAGGAAGGGAGATCAAGGGCCTCCTCCTGAGCCCTTTTGGTCAAAAGCCAGGCAGGTGAGGAGCCTGAGGGTTCAGGTGGGAAGTCTGCCAGGATGACTAGGACACTTGGGAGGCCCCGCCCAGCCAAAGAGGCTCTAGAGTTTTCCACCTGGGTGTACAGTGGAGAGCCAGGAGTAGAGACAGCAGCTGCAAGAGCCTCCGGACCAGCAGGAGCTGGTGGGGTTGCACAGAGACCTTCACGCAGGAGGGGGCGTCTAGCCACCTTTCCTGGATGGGGACGCGGGGAGGCAAGTGGAATATTTGCTCACTGGAGCACAAGTCAAAGGACTGTTAGCATCTCCTGAGCTGGTCCTCACGTCAGCCCTGGGAGGTTGAGGAGTTCATCCCATCTTACCAATGAGGAAACTGAGGGCCCAGGAGAGCAAGTGATTTGCCCAAATCCCCTAGTGGGCTGAGGCAGAGCTAGGACCTGAGTCCAGACCTCCTGGCCCCACCCAGCCCTTCAGCTGCCTCTGGAGGTCAGGACTATGTAGTGGGGTCTCTGGGGCAGGGTCGTTCTGGTGGGCTTCGAGAGGCAGTGGGCCAGATGCAAGTGTCAGGGGGAACAGGCAGCATTTCTTTATTCGATAAGTGTGTATAGAACACCTCTTCCATGCCCAGCACTGTGCTCGTCAGCCACACATAAGATGGCCTCACTTAGTTTATGTTCTAGTGGGGAAAACAAGCAATCATCAAGCCAAAACAAAAAAAACTGGCAAGATCATTTCAGAGGGCAACAGGTCCTGTGAAGAACGTACAAGTGGAAAATGTGACAGTAACTGGGGCAGGGTCAGGGAGTACTCTAGCTGAGCGGGGGGAGGAACATGAAGAGAGGCCCGAGTGGTGAGGAACCAGCCATGGAAACTGTTTCTGGCAGAAGGAAAAGCAGATGCAAAGGTCCTCGGGCGGGATCGAGCTTGGTGAGTTTGCCACAGATAGTATGGACACCTAACGGTCCCTTTCCTTTCTCTACAGCCAAGCGCCCAGCACCTGCCCGGCCCACCATGCGACCCCCCCAAGTCTCTAGCACCCGCTCCTCCCCTCCAGCCCCACCCCTGTCCCCAGGCTCTGGCAGCCCTGTGACCCCCCAGGCTCTGCCCCGCCGTCTGGTTGGCAGCAGCCTCCGAGCCCCCACAGTGCCACCCCCATTGCCCCCCATTCCCCCCCAGCCTGCCCGGCGCCAGAGCCGGCGTTCACCAGCCTCCCCTAGCCAGGCCTCCCCAGGTCCAGCCTTCCCCAGCCCGGTCTCTCTAAACATGCCTGCCCAGGTGGACCTGGGGGCGGCCACAGAGGCGGCAGGGGGCCCTGAGGCTGTAGGCAGGGTGCCTACTCCCCCAAGTATGCCCCCTCAGCCCCGGCCCAGGAGCCTGGCCTCAGAGGCTGACTGAGCTGGTGGCTCCTCCCTGACAGCCCTCAGCGCCCCCTCCATCCCACCTTGTCCTCCCAGGACACAGCCCTCGCCCCTCGCAAGTGGTGGAGGCCTCCAGACTTTGCCTACAAGTGCCTTGGTGCCTGCTGGGTTGGCCCCCACGGCAAGGAGGACTCAGGACAGTCCTCTACTTCCAGTCCTTTTCCGCTTTGGACCCACCCTGGGCTTGGGGGGCCCTCAGCTAATTCCCCACTCTCTGGCATGGTCCCCGGGGAGCCACCAGAAGGAAGGCAAGCTTGCCTGCTCCTATTGGACTGATTTTTCTCTTGCCAACATGTTTTTTTGTAAGGCTGGCAAATAAATTATTTTGGACAAAACTGGAACAGCTGCCCAAAAGATA
>NW_017731776.1:593710-599558 GCF_001890085.2 Hipposideros armiger
CCTACCTGGCAGCTGGCCAGCACGACCTCGTGCCCCATTACTATGTGGAGAGCGTCGCGGACTTAATGGAAGGGCTGGAGGACTGAGCCCACCTGACCTGCAACCGCAGCCCCACCTCTTCCCCACCCTGATCCCATAGATGGAGGTGATGGGCCTTGAGCTGCATTAAGTGCTACTGGCTCTCTGGCCCCAGTTTCTACATCCTGGTGGGTCTGGGACCCAGGGAAGGTTTTAGGGCCCTAGCACCCCCTCCCAGCAGTAGCTGGGCACTCTTTGCTGTCACAAAAGCTGGCCCCTTTCCGCCACCAGTTTGCCCTGGCCCCACCCATCCAGGTGGCCTTATTTCCTGCCCTGTGACCTGTGACCCTGTGATTTCAACCCTTGTTGAAATCGGGGCCCTGATGCTCACTGAAGATTTCCCCCAACCCTGAGCACTTAACTCCCTCACCCCTCCCTGGGGCCTCTAGAGCTCTACCTGCTCCCCAGGTCGTGGCCTTGGGGTCCTGTTGACCAATTAGAGGTCTAGGTAACCACAAACCATTATTGTCCTGAGCCCTGAATGGACCAATCAGAAGTCTAAGTCATAGTGATTCATGGATGTTGGGTCCTCCGTAGACCAATTGGGAGCCTAAATAACAATGACCCTTTGATTTCCTGGAGCCTGAATGGACCTATCAAAAAGTTAAATGACAGTGACCCTTTTATGTCCTAGATCCTGGGTAGACGAGTCAGGACAGCAGGTAATAATGACCCACTGATCTCCTAGATCCTGAGAAGAAGAATCCAGTAGCCTTAGAGACAGTGGCTTCTGGACTACCTGGATCTGATTGAACCAACCAGGGGTCCAGATTTTTGTTAATAAGTAAGGGTCCACATGCTAAAGGCACCCCTCCACAAAGACTGCTATCCAGGGGGCCACTCAGCAGCTCTGGGAGCTTCTATAGCTGAGAGCCCCACCCTCCCCTGATCATGATAACCAGTCCAGTGTTGGTGGCCACAGCTCGGAATGGGGGTGTTTGCCTCCCTCCCTGTGCTGTCAGTGTTTGCTGTGCCACTTCTCCCCTGTGCCTGTCCCAGCTATTTATTTATTATCGTGTGCCCGTGATGGTGGGGGTGGGGGCTGGGCCTTCTCTGCCACCTCCACCCCCGTTGTAACCAGTCCTCCCGTACTTAATTAATAAAACGCAAGTGGGAGTGTCTGTGTGGGTTCAAGTCTGTCCAAGGCAGAGCAGGAGGAGGGGTTCCTGGCTGCGACTGGTCTCTCCAGAGCTGGCCCACCGCAACTCCTACATGACGTGACGTGATCCATCCACTTCCAGGGTATTCTCTGTGTGCAATAGTAGTAATTCAGTAGCACATCATCTCCCGCTGAGTCTATGTAACAATTTCTTTCTGCCCCTCAGAAAACCCAGCAAGCTTGTATCACATCTCATTTGACTCCTGTACTTGGGGAATCAGGAGCCATGTAGACTTACACAAGGGCGCACATCTAGAAAGCATGGTCACCTCAGGCTGGACTTGAATTCCTGTCGGCGGACTCCGGGAGACTGCAACCTCCCTCTTAGAGACTGAAGGGGGAGACAGGTCCTCACCCTGTGGGAGCTCAGGTGAGATGCTGTGGCACAGCCCCTTCAGGCATCCTTCACACTTGGGATGCTGCTGTGAATGACTGCCCTGCTGGCCATGAGCAAGCGCCTGAGCTACTGTAGGCCAGACACTCGTTGCTGTCTCCTTAGCGCTTCATGCAGAGCAGGTACTCAGCTGTGAGCAGGCTGCTGAGCAGTCCAGAACGGCTACAAAAGCTGAGTGGGGAGATATGACTGTTGCAGGCCTGCCTGTCAACTGGCTTATTGTCACCTGAGCTTGCATAAGCCCCTTTCTGCTCAGCCTGCTTCCTCATTGGTAAAGTGAGGGGTGGGACTTGGAGGTCTGGGGAATTCTCCAGTATGACTCTTTTTGGGAAGAGGAGGTGCTTTGACAGCCTGGAGGCAGAGCAAATGTGCATTCATGGAGACTTCTGGCTATGACAGAAACACAGCTCACCTGGCTAAGGCATGAGGGAGTTTGTGGCTGCCCCTGTGAGGCGGTCCAGCACTCTCCAGGTGTATCCCTCTTCCGCTGTGCTGCCTCCAAGACAGTGGGTACTTCTCACCTGACCTATATTCCAGGGCAGACTCCTTGGCCTGGCTTTGGTCCCATGCCCATCTCCATCTCGCAGCCTGTGCCCTAGGGGATAGAGCACAACAATTGGCCAGCCTAAGTCATGTGCCCCCCAGAGGAGGGCAGTGCTTGGCCTCCCTGGCCCCAGTCAACCTAGCAGCCACTCCCTATCTTCCTTGCTGACAGAATCCTGATTTCCTTCAGGTGAGCACGTGGTGGCATGTGAGTTAGATGGGCGTGGCATCCCAGTCCCAGGTAGTGAATCTTGATTGTTTAAAGCTTGAGTCTGTCAATCATGGTTTCCTGATGACCCCGGCCAGTGATTAGCCATGGACTTGTGATACATTTCTGACGAATGAGATATGAGAGGTCTGCTGGGAGATTCTGGAAATGTCTGCCTCACTTTTAAAGAATGGAGGAGGGACTCACTCTTCTGGGCTTTGAGTATAGAAGCTGTCACAGGATTCTGTGATCATAAGGTGTGACCCAACGTATTTCTCTGCGACTTGACTCTGCTTCAGGTGGCAAAGCAAAAAGATGGGAAGAACTTGCTGGAGTTGTTTCTCCAAAACTTTTAATTTAGAAAAGTTTCAAACAGACAGAAAATGTGCAAGAATGGCACAATGAACATCCTTCACCTGGATTCCGAATCGTTGTTATTTCAGGAGGCTAGTGACCCCAATCCACAAAATGAAACAACTCCTTCACGCTATACCCCCTGGTTTCAGTAGCTTCCTGGTTTTGCCTTCCCCTCATATTAACTACTTTCTTGGTGACCAGAGGCCTTAGAGCGGCGGTTCTCAACCTTCCTAATGCCGCGACCCCTTAATACAGTTTCTCATGTTGTGGTGACCCCCAACCATAAAATTATTTTCGTTGCTACTCTATAACTGTAATTTTGCTACTGTTATGAATTTTAATGTAAACATCTTTTTGTTTTCCAATGGTCTTAGGCGACCCCTGTGACAGGGTCGTTCGACCCCCAAAAGGGTTGCAACCCACAGGTTGAGAACCGCTGCCTTAGAGGTACTTTCTGTTGTCCCTAAATAATTTTTCCCTTTAGGGATGGATGGCTTTGAGACTAGTGGCCAAAGTTCAGACAGACTCACTGAAATCTGAGCTTGATCTAGCATCAAGGTCTCACCCAGCACTCTTTTGATTTCATTTTAGCTGTTACAGAGAACCATAAACAAGGGGCTATATATTTCTTTTTTTGCATTTCCTTACGCATCAGGTAAACCAGCTCCCCGAGAATTGGCACCATCTCTAAATTCTGTTGATCACTTTTACCTTTAATAACTGAGTACAGCATAGCTGCTGCTGTACACCATGGGTGAATCCGTGGTACCCAGCAATCTGCGGTTCCTCATCCTTGTGCACGCCCTTTCTTCCTTCCCTTCCCAAACCACATGTTTCCATGAGTCAGGGCTGTTCCAGCCAACTAAAAGGGAAAACTGTTTCCTCTACCCACAGAATACTCCTGACACCAAATGTGTGGGTTTTCTACATCAAGNGACTATTAGAATCAAGTATCATGGCACTGGGAGCCCATATTAGCCCAGTTAAGGGCAAATCACTAACTCAGACTGGTGTATGTGTGTGTCCAAGCCAGAGCTTAGAGGCTGGGTGCCAGGATGTGGCTCCTGTGTGTCAGACTGGTCTTCAGAGCCTTCTCAGGTTGGCAGACAACCTCAGGATTGTGACACATCCCTCCCTCCCCAAGCGGGGACCTAGGCAGCCCGGTCACCCCATCACTGCCCGGGTCAACTGGTCACTGCTGCTCTGTCTCCTTCCCTCCCTGGAGTGCTTGGTGACAATGCCTCTAGCCCCAGTGCCTCTCCACCCTAGCTTCACCGTAGAATCCTTGGGTAATTAAAAACAAACCAAAAATGCCAGGTCACACCCAAAACTATTAAATCAGAATCTCGGGTCCTACCACGCATTGGTATTTTTAAAAAGCATTTGTCAAAAGTTATCAAACTTTGCATTTAAGATCTATGTATCTTATTGTATGTAAACTATATCTAAAAATACTAAGTGCTCCAGGGGGACTTTACAGTACAGCCACCAGTGGAGAACCACTGATCTAGGTAGGCCAAGGGCGGCAGCGCTCAAGAAGACACCAAGCGCCTCTCTCCCCATCATACCCACACGCTTCTCAGGACTTCACTCCGCATTGGAGCGTCCATGATTCAGAGGGCAACGAGATTTGACCCAAAGACGACATCTCCTTTAGCATGCTTTTCTCCTAGCAACCAGCTCTCCTAACCTTCTGATTGGCTGGGGACCGCAGGCGCTGCTATTAGCGCCACAGTTTCTACTCGTAACTCCTTATTGGTCATGAAAGAAGCCAGTCGCGATTAAAACTCGGCGGCGACTGGTCCAGCAGAGCCGGGAGGCGGGAAGAAGGACCACACTAGGTTTCATTGGTCCCCTTCCCTCGGTGGCGGCCACGATTCTGCCCTTTTCTTCAAACTCCGTTTGCTCGTGTTCTCGCTCCTCCCCGTGACTCTCGCCCCCATTGCCGTGACCCCGCCCCCATCGCCGTGACCCCGCCCCCTGGCCCTTCCGGGGCGCGGATTGGCAGGTGCTGGGCACCGGCGGGCCGCTAGCCAGCGCGTCGTGCCCGCAGAGGGAGAGCGGCGCGGAGCGGGAGTGCAGGCAGCCAGCCGGCTGCATGGCGCGCTGCGAGCGGCTGCGCGGCGCGGCCCTGCGCGACGTGCTGGGCCGGGCGCAGGGGGTCCTGTTCGACTGCGACGGAGTGCTGTGGAACGGGGAGCGCGCCGTGCCTGGCGCCTCGGAGCTAGTGGAGCGGCTGGCGCGGGCGGGGAAGGCGGCACTGTTCGTGAGCAACAACAGTCGGCGCGCGCGGCCGGAGCTGGCCGTTCGCTTCGCGCGCCTCGGCTTCGGGGGGCTGCGCGCGGAGCAGCTCTTCAGCTCCGCGCTGTGCGCCGCGCGCTTGCTGCGCCAGCGCCTGCCCGGGCTGCCAGACGCGCCGGGCGCCGTATTCGTGCTGGGCGGCGAGGGGCTGCGCGCCGAGCTGCGCGCCGCTGGCCTACGCCTGGCGGGGGACCCCGGCGAGGACCCGGGTGCGACCCCGCGCGTGCGCGCCGTGCTCGTGGGCTACGACGAGCACTTCTCCTTCGCCAAGCTGAGCGAGGCGTGCGCGCACCTGCGCGACCCCGACTGCCTGCTCGTGGCCACCGACCGCGACCCGTGGCACCCGCTCAGCGACGGCAGCCGGACCCCCGGTGAGCACTGGGCTAGCGGGGAAACCGAGATGGGGGCGGGGGACGACCTGCGCTTTCACCTCCATGCATGGGGGTGGGGGAAAAGGTGTCTCCAAGTGACAGGTGGTGGTCACAGAAGGTTGCGAGAGCGGCCGCCACCCAGTAAGAACCCAGGGTTCTTTCGTGACCACGTCTTGTAATTCTTGCAGCCGCCAGCCACACTGTGAGTGGCAGCACTGGGGTCCCTGTTTGACAGATGAGGAAACGGAGGCCCACTGTGGCTCTCGGGATTGCAAGTGGAATCCAGGTCCGCGGATTCCCAGCCCTAACCTTCCTGAACCGGCCTCAAGGACTCAGTCATTTTCCAGCGGCAGGTTGTAGGCAGGTGTGCGGGAGTACAGGAGGTGGTTGGATTTTGACCTGAGTTACAGTTCCAACTCCGGGGCTCTGTAATCTGG
>NW_017731776.1:609573-618374 GCF_001890085.2 Hipposideros armiger
GGCCCTGTATTTACATTTTTAATTGATTCATTCAAGAGTACATTGTAGACGTTAAGACAGTTGACCCCAAAACCTTTAGCTTGTCTCGCCTAAGAGCAAGGACTGTCTACACAGCCGTAATTCACGGTCATACAATAACTCAGATCTTTGATTATATCATTGAGCCAC
Organism: Hipposideros armiger; assembly: GCF_001890085.2. NCBI lineage: Eukaryota > Metazoa > Chordata > Mammalia > Chiroptera > Hipposideridae > Hipposideros > Hipposideros armiger. The sequence goes on from NW_017731776.1 coordinate 609,742, forward strand.
CAAATTAACCTGCCATGGAAACCTCCTAGCTCCAGACTTGTTATGTGAATATTTCCCTTCATTTTAAAGCAGTTTCCATCAAGTTTTTCTGTTACTTGAAGCCAAAAATTCCTGATCCACAGGCCCCAGGCACATCATAGAAAACATTAAAAATCACCCACATCCCACGTTAAATATATATGTGTTACCGAACTAAAGGGGGTTCATTGGCCGGCGGGCATCACAGTCAAACGAGACATGAACAGGCACTTTCAGCAAAGAAAGTAAAGGTCTATTTAGGGAAATGGTGCCAAACCCGGAGACACAAGTGAGCTAGTGCTCAAAGATCAGGCTCCCCGATGGCATGGAGTTTCCAGATTCTATAGGGCAAAACCGCAAGACAGCGTGGGTTAGGGGCTTGGGGTCGTGTTGGGAGCTGATTGGTCAGAGGTGAAGTAGGGGTAATGAATCATTTCTTCAGGTCTTAAGGACAGTTCTGAGGTTTCTTCTGGGATCCCTCTGTCCAGTCTCCTGGGAAAGTAGCCAGGGGGTCGTTCCACCCCAGGGCTCAGGAGCTGAAACCTAACTTAGGTCAAGATGTTATCTTTAGCTGCCCGAGGTGCAGATCCTGTGACCATTAGTCAGGTCCAGCTACTGTCTTCTGCTTCCTGGGAGGTGCTGCTTATCCAGGGGAAACCCTAGCTCTCTCAGGGGCACAGAGTGTGAGAGAGGGATATGAGTTCTAGAGCTAGGATCTAAAACTAAATTTAATCCAAGTCATAAGGACCTTCCATTTCATATGTGGAGTTTTTTTTTTGTTGTTGTTGTTGTTGTTGTTTTTTCTCTTGCTATATGTTTTTCAAGTATTTTTATACTTTTGTTTTATACATTATTTGACTATGGGGAATCTGATTTAGGAGTGACTAACCTCTAGGAAGACTTGGGCCCATTTTTGAAGAAAATTCAACGTATAAAATTGTTTTCAAATGTAATACAGTTTTTATGACTACCACCTTTTAAGCTTGAGCACAGCAAACGCTTATTAATTCCAGCTTTGCCCTTTTAGTACTTTGGAGCCAGTACTTTTTTTTTTTCCTTCAGTTCTCAAATATTTTCTAAGCTCTTAAAAAGCCCTTAGCTTCCTGAGTCTATAATTATGACAAAAGAAAATGTTAAAAAAAAAAAACACGAAAGAAGACTCATGCCTGAGCCCTGGGGGTCTAACGAATGACAGGGCCTGGACCCAGCCAGACCTCATATGAGAAGAGGAGCGGTTGGTTCCCCAAAGGCGTGTAGGGGCCCGTGATCAGAGGACAGATACCAGGTGGAAAGGCAAAAGTGACAGACCTCCACTGTGTTTGGGGAGGTGGCTGTCTAGGTGGGGGAATAGCATAAAGGCAGGGAGGTGAGAATGGATGAGCCACGTCAGCTGGGGGCAGCTTCTGCATAAACAAGCTGGAAAAGTGCCTCAAGTTGAGGGGAGTTCCCCTCCCCCTGCCACTAGTCCTTCCTACCCTTCATGGAGCAGGATCCAAAACACATCCTTCTTTGAAGCCCACCTAGCTCAAGTCCATCATGTTCTTTCCTTGGGTCAGCAGGTGAAAGGGCTTCGGCCCTAGCTTCTCTGGGTGGTCGCTACATCATCAAATGAGGGAGCAGTTCAGGTGTGGCCTTTGGGGTCTCTCCCTGCTCTGACTTCTAGTACTCCTGGCTCTGATCACCCCACCTTCCCTGCCTGGACCAACCAGGTTGGCGGAGAGTTGGGGTTGGGATCAGCAGCCCTCTCCACCACTGCCAGCTGCAGGAGGCACAGCCTTCACGGGGGACAGGGCAGGGCAGGCTGGGAAGGGCCTCCCTGGCCTGGATCCCTTGTCAGGGTGAGCTGAGCTCATCTCTTCTGCAGCAGCCAAGGTCCAGCCTGTAGGTGGGTCTGTATGATGGAGGAATTCCAGAGAGCCCACTGCCTCGCTGCAGGACAGTGATGGGGGGAGGGGAGTGCCTGGGGGAGGAGGCCTTGGCTTGGAGAGGCGGGTGCAGGAGAGAGAACTAAGAGAGATATGACTGAGCTCCTCACATATCACTCCTGTAATCCTCCAACCAGCGGGCAAATGGGTAACCACTGGGTAGTGTTCCCACTTTCCAGGCCTGAAAACAGGTTCAGAGAGTTCAAGAACTTGGCTGTATTCACAGCCAGGCCGCCCCCAAATCAGGACTTGCCTCTCTTTTCCCGATTCTAACATCAGCTTCATTTCAGGGCCCAGAGCGGCTTCCCTGTGCAGTTCAGCCCAGTTGGAAGACAAGAGGTGAGGTGAAGATGAAATGAGATAATGTATGAAAGCGAGGCACCGGGCACAGGGCCTGGCAGATAAGTGGGCGCCACCACACAATGCACCTTGTCCCTGTGCCTCCCCTAGGAAAACCACCATCCCTGTTATCAGGGACACTGGAATCTGAGAGACTCCCAGCCCCAGCCTAGGCAGGAGGGGACTGGTGGGGATGAGGTGGGGGTGGAGGGGCCTCCCAGAAGTGTTGACCCCAGGAAGGTAAGCAGCCTGGGAAAAGACACAAAAACCTTCTGAGGCTATGAAAAAAATAATCACCTATTTAGTACAACACACACCAGAACTACACCCCATACTAACCTTGTACAGGACAACAGGGTTTCACCTCCACCGATTTACAGATGGGGAGACTGAGGCAAGAAAGGAGAAGGGACTTGTCAGGATGCCTTGAAGGGCGTGGCAGGTCTCCAGAGTCCCAAAAGGGCTTTTCTGGGGGCCTGTTCACCACGCCACACCAGCTCTCTGCCAGCCCTCAGCTGGCCAGATGCTGAAGAGGAAGGAGTCAACAGCCTCTCGTCCAGCAGCAAACACTCCCTGGTGCTGGGCATATCTTCTGGGTAGCGGGGAGAATGGAGGAGCAGCTCTTGGGGTCCTGAGAGCCCATCTACTGGGCTGGAACAGCCAGCCAGGCCCACCTGATGGCAGTTGGGCAGGACTGTGCCTGCAGTACTTCTGTCCTTGGTTTAGAACACCTCCTGAAATTCCCAGTTCCTCAATCAGGCAGGGGGGGTACCTGTGGCCCTTGGAGGGGAAGCACAGAGGAAAGGTAGTTGAGCTGGGCCCCACCCACCCACCACAGTGGAGCTGGGCCCCANGGGCACACAGGTGCTCAGATGATGTAAGTTGTACCCAGAGCCCTGTTATGTTGCAGCACCTTGGTGTCTGTTCTTACTCAGTTGCCAAATTACTCTGGCGATGGGAGTTATTGTCCCATTTCTCAGTTAAAGAAACTGAGGCTAAGAGAGGGGACGTGAGCTGCCCAAGAGATTAAGGACCTGAACATGGCTTTTGTGACCACCCTAACCCCAACGTCCTCCATTCAAGGCCCTCCTCATTGCTTTCATTTGGGCCTTCAGACCTGCAGAGGAGGCAAGAGCAGGCGGAAGCGCTACATCTTGGCGGGTTCAAGTTAGACAGGAGCAGATGGTAGCAGAGACTCACTGACAGTAGGGAGTGTGGACAGGTCAGTGCCCCAAGCCAGTAGAGGGCAGGGACATCTCTCCATCACTCCCTGCTGGTCACTGACCCAGACAATCATTGATACCAAATCCTGGTGGGGCAGGATGGTATTGATTGAGGAGTAGACACAGTATTATGATGGGGTGGCAGGGAGGGCCTGGAGCTTGAGGGGATTTGGGAGGGCTTCTTAGAGGAGGCATCTTGCAGAACAGGGCGCTAAGGGAACTGGCAGAACCAGTTCCAAGCTGGGAATCTATAATTCTAGACCTGTCCTAGCTTTGTTGCAGACCTACTTGTTGCATGACTACTTCAGCCTCAGTTTCCCCATAAATCCAAGGTGAGGGCTCTGGTCAGGTCTCCCAGCTGCTGCAGCTCCTGCCTGCCCTAGACCATGTTATGAAAACTGAGTTCCTCCCTGAAGTCTTCAAAGCTCAGGTTAAGGTTGTGGGTTAAAAGGCCCCCAGGGCTCAGGAAGGGTAGTGTGGGAGAGCTGGGGAGAAACCAGGCCCTGCCCACTCCTGTCCCTTCTGTCTCAGCACCCACTTGACTGTGCCTGCCACTCCAGCTGGTCACTCCCACAGCCTAGAGGGGGAGGCGGAGGCCTAACAAATGCAGCGTTGCTGGCGTGTCTGTACGTTGAATGATGCAGCTTTGAGACAGTGGTGTACAAATATTAATAAAGGCCTTTGTTATGCATAAAATCTGAAATAATGCAAATCTCTCACCCTAATTTCCTTTTCCCCTGCGGGTCTCCTGAACTGTGTGTTTACCTTGTAACCACAGGGCAGCCACTTAAATAAAAATGCCTGGCAAATAAATGAGCTGGCAAATAAAAATGCCTACTGTCTAAGGAATACGTCACCACCAAAACATGTGACAGTCTTGGATTACAGGATATTGAGAGAAGGGGATCGTGGTGGTCTGAGGGCAGAGTTATGCTCATAGAGTCCCCTGCTAGGAAGCTTGCTCCCCCAGCATAGGATCTTAGTTGAGTTCACTGCTCAATTCCAGTGCCTAGCACAGTGCGTGGCATGTAGTTGGGCTTCAGTAAATACTAGCTGAGTGAATGAAGTGGGACATGGTGGGGCCAAGGGCGATGGGCCCTATCCTGGTAGGAAAGGAAGGCGCTGACAGCCGAGACCTTTCTTGAGTCAGGAGAAAAACTGGGGTTACTCAGTTAAGTTTTTCCCATCCTGGAAGGAATCTCTCACCACGGGGGCAAATGGCTTTTCTTCCCTACCCAGTTCTTGTGAAAACAAGCGGGCAAGTCCTAAGGCAGATATCAGGGAGAACCTCCCAGTGGGCCAGCTCTGCCCTGGTCCTGTGACACAGGAAGTCCCTCCTCCTCCCCTGGGGCCACTTCACCCTTCTGAGCCTTTGGCTTATCTACACTGTGAGAAGGGAAACAGAAGGCCAGAACACTTGGGGTCAGACCAGTGGTGTAACTGGTAAGTGTTTATAATTGGGGAGCCGTGGTTTATACCATTTGCCAATCAATGTCCATGCTGTAAATACTCCCATCCTGGTGAATTTTCAAGCTACCAACATGAAGTTACTGAATATGAAGTTAGGAAGATGTGTGCACACCATTAGATAGTATTTCCATCATTATAGACATAAATCATCTCAAGAACATAGATAATGGTAAAATCATTAGGAAGTGATGAGCTTTGAGAATGTATTACCTTTGTTTCAAACATAATTCATTTGATCGGACGTTTACATAAGTGGACTTAAATAGTGGCTTTATTTATTTATTTAGTAATACTTTTACAATTATTATTATTTTTTTTAATTGGGGAATTGGAGGAAGGGGAACAGACAAGTTGCTGTCCTTTTTTTTTTGTTCTTCAGTCTAGTTGTGGAGGACATTGCTTCACTGGCCCAAGCTGGCACCATCATTGTGCTCTTCCCGGGCGAGGCAGATCAGTCGCCGGCTTCTGGACGGCCGCTCACTGCGGCTGCTGGCCACTCACGCTGGCTGCTAGCTACACACGGTAGCTCATGGCAACCCACTGCCGCAGTGGCTGCAGCCTACGCCGTCGCCGATGACTCATGGCAGCCCAACTCCAGGTCGAGCTGTTGTTCAGCATCTTAGCTGTAGAGGGCAGTGTCACTGGCCGTCATATGTGGGATCCTAACTGGGGCCCTCTGGTGTCCCAAGCCAGCTCTTAACCATCGCGCCACTTGGCCGGCCCAAATAGTGGCTTTATTTAACCACCAGCTCACAGGATTCCTGAAAATGAATCATTCAGCATTCCCAAACCAGTACAAGCTGGCCCAGCACACAGCTGGGTCAGAGCCGCCTGAATGCATATCCTTTATCTACCTTGTTAGGTTGTGCAGCTCTGGACAAGTTACCTAACGTCACTGCGTGTCAGCTTTCTCATCTGTAAAATGGGCTCCCATGGGCACCCAGCATAGCTCTGGCACTTTAGAATGTCCTTAGTAAATTGTGATTATTATCATCATCATCATCCTCATTTGTTCAGGGGACTAGTGTGAAGGCCAAACATTCTGGCATAGAGATGTGCCTGTGAGACTGGCACAGGGAACCCATTGTGTGGGGCGGGATGGTACTGGGCCAGGAGTCAGAACTGTCCTTTTCTGAACAGTCCTCCGATTGTTAAGCGCTTGGGTGCGGTTCACAATTTTGGGTATTATAGTCACTGTGGCCACGGACATCTTCAAGCATGTAGCTTTTTGTCTCCAGTCTGAATTCCCTCCTTGTGACCGCTGGCCCTGCGGAGGCTGACTGGGTCAGAGGTGCGAACATTCCTGGGCACTGCTCTGTTCCAAAAGGGCTGTGCCAGTTTCTGATTCCAGGAGTACACATTCTTGTAGCAAAACCCACAACTGCCATCTGGGAAGTGCTCTTCCATTTCCAAAGCACTTGCGCCTGTGTTGCCCACAGCGCCTCTTTGAAGGTAGACATTAGTCGAATCCTCCTTTTCCAGCCAGTCCAAGGAAACTCAGAGAGGTAGAGTGGCTTGCCTGAAGGCACACAGCTGCCAGGATGAAAGAGTGACCCTCGGGCAGGACTGACTGAGCCAGGCCCAGTTACATGCAGTGGTGCAGTCAGTCCTTCCAATACCCCCAAGAGATAAGTGCCATTAGGGATGGGGAAACTGAGGCACCAAGAGGTTAAACAGCCTGCCTGAGAAAGCTGGAGATGGAGTCTGAATGCAGGCATCTGGGTGCAGAGTCTGGACTCTTTACCGCTACACTAAGACTTGAAAGCAAGCCTTTTGACTCACTTCCATGCCTAATTGTACCTCCATGCCAAGCTGCCTCCCTGAGAATTCCAGTTTCGGGGCCTGGATGCCGTCCCTGCTGCCTCTCCCCCTCCTCTCCCCCGGTACTGACAGTCTCCATCTCCCTGCAGGGACCGGGAGCCTGGCTGCTGCTGTGGAGACGGCCTCGGGACGCGAGGCCCTGGTGGTGGGCAAGCCCAGCCCTTACATGTTCGAGTGCATCACGGAGCACTTCCGCGTGGACCCCGCCCGCACCATCATGGTGGGCGACCGCCTGGAGACCGACATTCTCTTCGGCCACCGCTGTGGCATGACCACCGTGCTCACACTTACGGGCGTCTCCCGCCTGGAGGAGGCCCAGGCCTACCTGGCAGCTGGCCAGCACGACCTCGTGCCCCATTACTATGTGGAGAGCGTCGCGGACTTAATGGAAGGGCTGGAGGACTGAGCCCACCTGACCTGCAACCGCAGCCCCACCTCTTCCCCACCCTGATCCCATAGATGGAGGTGATGGGCCTTGAGCTGCATTAAGTGCTACTGGCTCTCTGGCCCCAGTTTCTACATCCTGGTGGGTCTGGGACCCAGGGAAGGTTTTAGGGCCCTAGCACCCCCTCCCAGCAGTAGCTGGGCACTCTTTGCTGTCACAAAAGCTGGCCCCTTTCCGCCACCAGTTTGCCCTGGCCCGACCCATCCAGGTGGCCTTATTTCCTGCCCTGTGACCTGTGACCCTGTGATTTCAACCCTTGTTGAAATCGGGGCCCTGATGCTCACTGAAGATTTCCCCCAACCCTGAGCACTTAACTCCCTCACCCCTCCCTGGGGCCTCTAGAGCTCTACCTGCTCCCCAGGTCGTGGCCTTGGGGTCCTGTTGACCAATTAGAGGTCTAGGTAACCACAAACCATTATTGTCCTGAGCCCTGAATGGACCAATCAGAAGTCTAAGTCATAGTGATTCATGGATGTTGGGTCCTCCGTAGACCAATTGGGAGCCTAAATAACAATGACCCTTTGATTTCCTGGAGCCTGAATGGACCTATCAAAAAGTTAAATGACAGTGACCCTTTTATGTCCTAGATCCTGGGTAGACGAGTCAGGACAGCAGGTAATAATGACCCACTGATCTCCTAGATCCTGAAAAGAAGAATCCAGTAGCCTTAGAGACAGTGGCTTCTGGACTACCTGGATCTGATTGAACCAACCAGGGGTCCAGATTTTTGTTAATAAGTAAGGGTCCACATGCTAAAGGCACCCCTCCACAAAGACTGCTATCCAGGGGGCCACTCAGCAGCTCTGGGAGCTTCTATAGCTGAGAGCCCCACCCTCCCCTGATCATGATAACCAGTCCAGTGTTGGTGGCCACAGCTCGGAATGGGGGTGTTTGCCTCCCTCCCTGTGCTGTCAGTGTTTGCTGTGCCACTTCTCCCCTGTGCCTGTCCCAGCTATTTATTTATTATCGTGTGCCCGTGATGGTGGGGGTGGGGGCTGGGCCTTCTCTGCCACCTCCACCCCCGTTGTAACCAGTCCTCCCGTACTTAATTAATAAAACGCAAGTGGGAGTGTCTGTGTGGGTTCAAGTCTGTCCAAGGCAGAGCAGGAGGAGGGGTTCCTGGCTGCGACTGGTCTCTCCAGAGCTGGCCCACCGCAACTCCTACATGACGTGACGTGATCCATCCACTTCCAGGGTATTCTCTGTGTGCAATAGTAGTAATTCAGTAGCACATCATCTCCCGCTGAGTCTATGTAACAATTTCTTTCTGCCCCTCAGAAAACCCAGCAAGCTTGTATCACATCTCATTTGACTCCTGTACTTGGGGAATCAGGAGCCATGTAGACTTACACAAGGGCGCACATCTAGAAAGCATGGTCACCTCAGGCTGGA
>NW_017731776.1:624104-631894 GCF_001890085.2 Hipposideros armiger
TCCCTAGGCTGAGGTTTGAAGAAGGCTCTGGAGGAAAAAGTGAAGCTGCTGTGGTTGGTTTCTGAGGCAGCAGGCTTGGTCTGGCAGGAGGGGTAAGGGGCTCATGGGGTGGGGACCAGCCCCCTCTTCTAGGCCTGCCTCGCAGTCCCATGCACTCCCCATGCCTCCTGTGCCAGGGTTGGCTTCAATCATCTGCAGGAAGGTGGCCTGTGGGGTGGGGGACAGTGGAGGCTGGACTGGGAAGCATCGGAGGACAGGGCGGGTTTGCTGGCCTAGCCTCCAGATGTGAGTCACTCCTGGTCCACGTCCTCCTCCCACATTGATGCTGGAAGTTTCAGAAGGGGGACAGTGATATGGAGAAGGAGGTCCCATTGAAACTCCCCTAGTAAGCCTCCCACCTTGCCCAGTGCTCCCCACGCCCTTCTCTCTACCTGGTTCCTGGGTGTGAGGTGAGAACATCTCCACATATACCTCCCCTCCCACTCTGTTGCTACAGTAATCCCTGTAGCCCAAACCTGGCCTCAATACTCACCCTCTCTATAACTTTCTGTGGCTCCCCAGCACTCTCAGATGAAACAATGTCCAAGCCTCTCAATGCGGCCCTTCACGATCCAGATACTGTTGACCCCCCCAGCCTCATGCCCCATCTTTCCCTAACACACCCTGAACTCCATCCATGCCCAGATGCTCGCTGTTCCCCAGATCTGTGCTTTCTCATTTAGAAGCCTCTGCCTGGGCTGGAATGCCAGCCCGCCACCTTCACCCATTTTTAAGGACTCACCTTCACATTCTGGGCAGTCTCCATCCTACCATGATGCTTTGCTCATGACTTCCCCTAGAGCCAACATCATAGTATTTCTTCATTAGGTTCATAGCCAGAGTCTGCCCTAACAGTGGGCTACTTGAGAGCAGGAACTTGGAGAGTTCCATCTTTGAATGCTCTCAGACCAGCTCACGGCCAGGCACACAGTAGGTGCTCAGTAAAATATCTGCTAGAGATGGGCAAAGGAAGAGCTGTGCCTGGCCTCGGAGGGAGAATGTGAGGAAAGTGGACGGAGATGCACAGAGCAGGGGACCCTAACTCTTCATGGCCTGGCTCAGCCTGGGCCCCCTCCCAGGATTCATCCTCTCAGGCACGCCAGAGGCTGTCAAGCAGGGGCTCTTAAAAGATCCCCAGCAGGCCCCTCAGGAGGGCCCAGTCTTGAGACCTGAACCCTGGCAGCGGCCTCAGACCTGGCATCCTGCCCAGCCTTTCTTTCTTTAGCACTAGTGAGGAGCACACGCGCTGCGGCGGCAGCCACAATCCCTGCTTCCGCGGAGGCCCGGGTGGGGCTCGGGCCTGTGGTTGATGGGTCCTGGGCCCTCTGCAGAGGCCGGCAGAGGGAGTCACACCCTGGTCCCTGCCAGGGAGCAACCTCAGGAACCCCAGCTATAATTCTCTGAAGTACCGTGCACCCCCTCATTGGTCTTCTCTGGGTACCCCCTGAGCTCAATCTGCTGGCCCTAGGCCCTTTCCCGCCAATTCCAGGGCCTAGCTCATCCTCAAACTATTTTCCATTGGCTTCCCCCAATCCCTGCCACAGCACAATTTTGGTGTGGGGTGGGTAAGGATGAAAGAGAATGGGAGGTGGAGCCTGGACCCTGGGGGAGTTGCTAAGTAGGAATGGTGGGGGTCACCACTCTGATTGGTCAGCTCTGCTCCAGAACTGGCTTCAAAATCCCATTGACTCCGCCTCCAGTGGCCCCTATCCTTGTCCTGGCTTACAATTGGCTGATCTTTCTCGGGGCGGGACTCACCAGGGGTCTGGTCCAGTTAAAAGGGTGGGAGAGGCCCAGGGCCCCATCTCTCGGGTGGAGTCTTCAGACAGCTGGTTCCGCAGTTCCCAGGACCATCCTCCTGTACTCCGCCATGGCTTGTGTGAGTGTGGGGACCCCGACCCAAGGCCCGGCATGGTGTGAGGGCAGACAGCTGGGGAGAGTGGGGGCAGATGAGGGTCTGGGTTCTAGGCCCTACGGTGTGGCCTTGAGCAAGTGCCTTCTCTTTTCTGGGCTTCAGTGGCCGTGTCTCTAAGATGGGGTGGGCACCATGGTCCCCCAAGGCCTTCTCTGGCTTAAGAGTTTTCTAGATTTCTCCAGAGTCTGACAGCACAGTTATTTCTGCCAAGGTTTGTCATTCTGCAGCTCTCTGGGTTAGGAGTAGGAAGGGTGTGGCCACCTCGGGTGGGAGAACTTTGATGAAGCCCAAGGCACTGCCCCTTCCCTCTCTTCTACCCTAAAGAACCTCCTGTCCCCTCCCCCCTCTCTCTCTTCTCCCCCCTCCCCCCCTGCAGCTGTCCCGTCATCAGGCCAGGGCAATCACCCTCTGCTCTAGAGAGCTCTGAAAAGTTGCCAAGATCTGAGACAGGCTGCCCAAGAAGGGGCCCGCCTCCGTTAGTGGCTGGAGGGTGGTTCTGTCCAGGCTGGTCCGGTGGGAGTTAGGGGAATTCCCCACCACCCACTCTGCCTAGCTGGGAGGGGGTGGTGCTAAGGGAGAAAGAAGAAGGCAAGAATCTTCCTCAGGCCCCCAGGGAAAGGGTTCAAGTTTCTGGCCCAAGGAACCACTCACATCCAGCGAAGCTGTGAGCTCAATCTTAACCCCCAACCAGCCAGGCTGCAGACTCAGGCCAAGGCCCGCCTCCCTTCTGTAGAGGCGCCTGGCTGCGCTCCTTGGGGTCTCCTCTCCAGCCCCTGCGCCTCTCTGCTTGAAGGGGATAGTGGGGCTCTGTCAGCCCCAGCCCCCTTCCTCTTCAGCAGAGGGGCAGACCCCTCCATTCACCTTCCTTTGCCACTAACTCCCTCACTCACCATCTATTACATGAGATTCTCTCCAGCTATTACATGAAGCAATGGGGCACAGTACCCCATCTCCCAGGCCACTCTGAATCCAAAATCAAGCCGAACCGCAAAAACTTCTAGTTTGGCTTCTAGAACTTGTCTTGTTACAGACAGGAAACTGACCTGGTTGGGAGTAGGGACTTGCCCAGGACCACACAGAAAGAAAGGCTAGAACTTGCACACAGATTCCCCACGCTTCCAGTTGGCCTGAGGATCCGGGATGGGGACGATCCCACTCACCCGGACTCTAGAGTTGGCTAACCCAGCTGGGCGGGGTCTTGTCTGCGCAGGGTCTGGTCGCCAGCAACCTGAATCTCAAACCTGGGGAGTGCCTCAGAGTGCGGGGCGAGGTAGCCCCCGACGCCAAAAGGTGAGGGGGCGGGGGCGGCGGGCGGTAGGGATGGGGTTCTGAGCCCGAGGGTCCAGTCCCGAGTCGGGTAGGGGCGTGGCCGGCCAGGCCCCGCCCCTCCCCACCCTCCGGCGGAGGAAGAAAGGGGTTAATTCGAGCGGCCGCTGAGGCTGCGTTTTCAGAGTGAGTCACTTCCTCCAGGATCTGGATGCCCCCACCATTGTCACCCCCTCCCCGCCCTGCTGGAGCCTCTTAAACTAAACCAGCTGCGGCCTCATCATCTACCTCGGCTTGTCCCCCACCTCCCAACTCTGGGCGGGACCTGAGGCAGTGGTGGGGGCAGGGCAGGGAGAAGGAATGAGAGGGGGCATCATCCCCACTGCTCTTACTCCGAGGTCCCTCTTCCTGCATTCTCAACCTTTCATTCCTGCAGTCCTTCCTTCACTCATTCATTCAGCTAGCTGGCCTATTTTCTCAGCAGCCTTGTGACCTTGGGCTAGTCAACCAACCACGTTGAGCTTCAGTTTGTTAATCAGTAAACCAAAAGAAGGGGGTTAGTGGATGTATGGAGGAAGTGAGATGCTGGAACTCTCAGCCCACGAGATGAGATGATCAGCTGACATTACCAAAGAGCTGCACACCTCCCATGCACTATTCTTTTTTTTTATTTTCACTATTCATTTCGTTCTTACCAAACCCTCAGGGGTAAGGATTGCTATTACCTCCATCAGCCAATGTGATTTGTTCATCCTCCCCTCAGTTATTGAGTACCTACTGTGTATCATGCATCATACTGAGCACCAGAGGTACAGAGATATACAAGACAGATGAGAGACACTTGTCCTCCCAGAGGTCACCATCTGGAGGGAGTCTCCGACCTTGACCAGAGGGACTGGGACAGGGTCTTGGCCATCAGCACAGCAAGACCCATAAAGATCCTTCTTGTGCAGTCCCTGTTGTGCAGATGACGAAACAGGCCCAGAGAGGGGCAGGTACTAGCTCAAGGTCACACAGCAAAGAGGGGGTGGTAGGGCCAGAGCTAGAATCCAGGTTTCTTTTCTCCTGGCTAAATGAGTTCTCCCAGCTAGATGCATTAATGGTGTACTGAGTGGCACAGATTAGTTAGTCCAAGGGGGCTGCAGCTGGCCTCAATCCCACCTGTTGCCCCCTAGCTTCGTGCTGAACCTGGGCAAAGACAGCAACAACGTGTGCCTGCACTTCAACCCTCGCTTCGATATACATGGGGACATTAACACCATTGTGTGTAACAGCAAGGATGGCGGGGCCTGGGGGACTGAACAGCGGGAGTCTGCCTTTCCCTTCCAGCCTGGAAATGTCGCAGAGGTGGGCTGGGGACTGGGGACTGGAGCAGGGCACTGGGTGGGCTGGGGCAGAGCTGGGTTTAGTGGCTAGTAACCTAGGTCCCACCCTGCCCTTCCTCCACCCCCCCACTCCCCCCAATCTGCTGCGTTATCTCCCTCTACCAACCTCAGCGGCCTCACCCATGAAGTGGGGCTGTTGTCAGGGCTACAGGAGGAAAGGGTTCTGGGAGGGCCCCTGGCCTGTAGGCCATGGCATTGGAAGCACTGAGGCTTCTGCTTGGGGGTCCACGCTGCTCACTGCCCTTCATGCCCCGACCCCCACCCCCCTCAGGTGTGCATCTCCTTCGACCAGACAGACCTGACCATCAAGCTGCCAGATGGAAACACATTCAAGTTCCCCAACCGCCTCAATCTGGAGGCCATCAACTACCTGGCAGCAGAGGGTGACTTCAAGATCAAGTGTGTGGCCTTTGAGTGAAGCCAGCCAACTCATGGCCCCCAATAAAAGGCAGCTGCCTCTGTTCTCACTGAACCAGCCTCGTGTGTGTGTGTGTGTGTGTGTGTGTGTGTGTGTGTGTGTAAGTAACTCGGTGGGTTCCACCAACTCCCCCAGGTTCTGCCCCTTGCTTCACTTCTATTCACTTGCTTGATACACACCTAAGTGCCAATGACATCTTCTTACTCTGGGTCCCCTGGACCAAAGAGAGAGCTCAGTACACAGGAGGGGACTTAGTGACTACTAAATAAGACACAGTTGCTGTCCTCAAACAGCTCCCAATTTAGGGGCCCCAGCACACAGTAGATGCCCAAAAGTTGGTGCATAAATAAAACCAGGGGAAAAGAGGCAAGGACAGGCTAGTTCATGTCATGGTATCTGGGGCAGCACAGAAGAGTAATTGGGGCCCCTCATTTGTTTTCATGAAGTAGAAAAAGCTAGTTTGGATGGTGGTGCGGGGCTACCAGCTGTGTGGCCTCGTGTGCGTTCACTGACCTCTCTTTGTCTTGGTTATTCATTTATATGAGGGGACTAGTAGCGCATAGCCTGTTGTGAGAGTTAAGTGAGATTTGTGGAGGAGGTCAAGTTTAGCGTGGGGCACATGGTAAACGCCCAATGAGAGTGGTTTCCCATCCCCACTGTACTATCTCTTGCGATGTTAGTGTACCCCAGTTTGAAGTGGAGGAAACAGGCTCTGAGGCCAACATGACTCCCTCCTCTGTATCAGGCCCAGCTGAGGCATGGGTTGGGAGCTTGGCAAATCTCACTCTCCAAGACAGCCAGCAACCACCTTGAGACCCTGGGTAGGTCTCTTCTATCCCCAGCTTTCACTTCCTTATCTATAAAGTGGGGGTCCTATTTGCACCTAGGCCCTTTTGGATGGGTGGGTCCCATAGGGGCACGTTTCTTTGAGGGCCAAGGAGGATGGACCAAACATGCAGCAGGGCTCCTGTGAGCCACACCCAATCTCCAGGCTCTCCTGGGGCACCCAAGTGGCCACTCAGAGAGAAACAGCTTTGGAAATATGGCTGTGGACGGGCGCCCTCTGCTGACTATTGGAGAAAGTCACCTCAACTGCCTTTCTCATCCTCAAGAGTTCACCCACATTGATTCTCCCTAAACTGGATGAACACTCACAATACACCAGGACTGGACTACAACAGCCAAAAGGAAAGCTCTGGAGAGGATAAGGAGAGAAACCACTGGGTGAGGAGGAAGGAAACTGGGCTCGGAATTAGACCTATGTTCAAACCCCAGCTCCAACACTGTGCCCTCGGACCAGTTAACCTCTCTGAACCTCAGTTCCCTCCTCTATCAAATTGCATTAATACTAGTATCTGCCCTGTGGGGTTGTTGCAAGGATTAGCTGAGATAATGTAGAGGAATGCATGGGGCCTGGCACATAGAAAGGGCTCTGTAAATGTTGGTTTGCTTCACCTCTTTTAAGACTCGCTGTGTCTCAAGAGCCTGTGAAACTGGGTCCAGAGAAATTAAGTAGAGGTCTGCCCCGAGGCCACCTAGGCTCCAACCTCGGCACTTGCTCTACCTGCCTGTATGACCTCAGGCAAGTGACTGCACCTCTCTGAGCCTAAGTAAAATGGGGCTCATATCTCAAAAGAGATAATTGTGTAAAGAGCTACATGAATAGCAAAATTCCTCTTGCTCATCATCATTTTTATTAAGAGAATGTGCCACCGCTTGCTGTGCCTGGCACACAGCAGGTGCTCAAGAAACAGAAAAATTTCAAAAATAATGCCAAAGTGGGTAGTGGGTGTTTTAGACCGTGAGCTTCAGTAAAGGGCTCTCAAGTTTTTCGAATCTGGGTGGCATTGCCAATCCCTCGTCTCCTTTCCTGGGGCAAGGGGACCTAAAACTCCCTGGGCTGTTTGGAGCAAGAGATGCCTGCCCAAGGTGGCGGACTTCACTCTGCACTGGGAGCTTTCGCAGATGAGGCTTCTGAGTCCCACCTCGGGCTGTAGGCTACAAAGGCCAATGCACCGAGCTCCCCATACGAGGTCCTACACAAGCCGCTAGCTCCTTACTCAGTCTGCGTCTGCACCAGGCTGGAAACTCCGGAGGGCAGAACCACTCCACATCCAGGGCAGTGGACAGAGAATGGCTGTGTATACTATACCACTTAACTAACTGGGTGATTTTGGTCAAGTCACTTCCCCTCTCTGAGCCTCCGTTTCCTCACCTGTATCATAGGGATGAAAGCAGCACCAACCTCCCAGGGAGGTTGTGAGGACTGAGATAATCCATTTGAGGCCCCGAGAACACACCTCAACACAGTGGGAGTGTTGAGTGAATGAACTGTGGTGAGGGAAGGGGCCCAAGAAGTTTTATGATTCATCACATTCAGCAACAGACCCATCACTTTCCATCTACAGCCAGTCTGGGTGTGTGTGTGTGTGTAGGTGGAGCCTGGGAGACAGCAAGCGGCAGCCCAGAGACCCAGAGCCTGGGACTCACAGGAGCCAGCCAAGCTGCAGAAAGTGGCTTGCTGGGCATCTTTGGGGGGGGGGTATCACTGCAGCCAGGGCAGAGCTTCTACCCAGAGAAAGAGTACCAAGGTGGGGGCAGCAGGACACGGCCACTGGGGGGGGCAGTGCCTTGAAGCCCCACCATTCAGTCAACCCCCCGTTGTGCCCTGGGTTTGAGGATAACTTCCTCTCAGCACCAACACAGAAATCCCCAGGCAGAGGACCCTCGTGGAATGGGTTCAACATTCATGGAGAGATGCACCTAC
>NW_017731776.1:632598-634414 GCF_001890085.2 Hipposideros armiger
AAGAACAGCTATTCGGGAATCATTAATGCAGGCAGAGTCCCAATTAATGTTCCAATTAAGAGACAAAGGCAAGGAGTATTTATGAGAACAGGAAAGGAAACAATTACATCAATAGAAGGAAGACATTTCTATTGGTGCAGATAACATAACACACAGGTATTAATTCTAAACAACGTTTTAAATTTTCAGCCCAGTAGTCATCAGTCCAGTAATCATAACTGCTTTCTTGTTATCTTTGCAAATAGTTCCTTAGGAAACAAGGTTGCTTAGGCCCAGTCCAAAGGTTATTTTGCCCAGTTTTAACATCCCAAAGGTTTGAAGATTGAGGAGTTAAGATGTGTAAGGCAGTTCCTCTGGGATGGCAGTTCTGACTCCATTTTAAAGTGGCTCCACTTATATTACTGTTTACAAGGGGATTCAAGCACACAATTCCAGTTACTAAAATTCCCCTTCGGGTGTTGTTTTACCGAATGCCCTCCCATTCCTGCCCTCATTTTCAGTAAAGGGTGTTATTACACCCCCATTCATACCTGGAGAAACTGAGGCACAGAGAGGGGACATGGCTTGTGTAGCAAACATGTGTGGCATGTATTATGTTACACACACATTACATAACTCACTTAATTCCTCACGATCATGTTCTCTAAGTTTGGTCTGTGGACCAGTGACAACAGGTGTTAGAAATGCAAATTCTGGGGCTCACTCCAGTCCTGATAAATCAGAAACTGTAATGGGGGGTCAAGTGATCTGGGTTTCAGCAAGACCTCCAGGGGGTTCTGGTGCACACCAAAGTTTGAAAAACACTGCCTTACAATAACCCTACAAAATCACTGTAATTATCCCCATTTCACAAACAGGTAATTCAGGAATAGCAAAGGCAATTGGTCCAGTATCACACAGCTGTATTTGGGCTACAAAGATTCTAATCCAGGTAGTTTGCCTCCAGAAAAGTGGTGGGTTTTTTTTGCTTGTTTGTTTTTTTTTAAAGATTTTATTGAGGAATTGGGGGAGGGGAACAGACAAGTTGCTGTCCTTTGTTCTTCAGTCTAGTTGTGGAGGATGCTGCTTCACTGGCCCAAGTTGGTATTATCATTGCGCTCTTCCCAGCTGAGCTGGACGGTCGCTCAGGGCAGCTCAGGAAAGCTCATGCCAGCTGCCAGCCAGCGCCCCCCCCCACAGCAGCCTAGTCGCCTGCAACTCAGGGCAGCCCAACTCCAGGTCGAGCTGTTGTTCACCATCTTAGCTGTAGAGGGCACAGTGATGCTGTGCCCTCATGTGGGATACGAACCAGGGCCCTGCTGCTCAGAGCTGGCATCCCAAGCCAACTCTTAACCAACGCGCCACTCTGCCGGCCCCAGAAAGGTGCTCTTGGAGACCACCACCAAGTTGACATTAGACTCAAAAGTAGGACCCGCTATCTTTGGCCATTCACTAATAACGCCGTATTGAGAGCCTACTGTGTGCCAGCCACTGTGCTGGCGGCTAGGACCTCGGGGCCTTGCTCTCACCGTTGCTTGTCGTTGCTAGTAGAGTGGGGCTGGGAGTCGCCGGAGAAGGGCTGGGGCGGTCCCTTTAAAAGACGGAGCCTGATGAGCGGAACTGCGGAGCACTGTTGCGAGGCGCGCCCGGAAGGCCGAAAACGCTACACCCGGAAGTGTCTTAAGCTAGCGGGAGACGCACCGCCCCGGCCTCATCGTTATGGGCCGCAACAAGAAGAAGCGAGATGGCGACAACAGGCGGCCGCGGCTCGTCCTCAGCTTCGACGAGGAGAAGCGGCGGTGAGTGCCGATGCTGCACCAGATCCCCTTCGGCCCTT
>NW_017731776.1:635724-641504 GCF_001890085.2 Hipposideros armiger
CTTTCTTTCCGTGTATCTCCTGAGTCTCGCTTGCCTCTTTCCTGTAGGGAGTACCTGACAGGCTTCCACAAGCGGAAGGTGGAGCGGAAGAAGGCAGCCATTGAGGAGATCAAGCAGCGGCTCAAGAAGGAGCAGAAGAAGCTCCGGGAGGAGGTGCAGAGCGGGAGGGCAGGAGAGTCTGACTCCCAGGGGACTTGCAGCCTTGGATGGCCTGAATAGGGGCATCTGCAGGGATGAGGAGAGGTGTGAGCAGGCCTGGGGAACAGTTCGTACAGGTAGAGACACTGTGGGCCCAGGTCTAGGGAAAGTATAGGGTGGAATCGCCTGGTTTTTCACTCACTCACCCTGGAGGTGAGCAGTGCCCCACCTGAGGTGGGGCCGAGAGGCCATACTCACTGTGTTCTCTAACCTTTTGGTTTCAGCGCCACCAAGAATACTTGAACATGCTGGCAGAGAGAGAGGAGGCGCTGGGTAAGCCCCGTCCTTGTCCTGACCTGGAGGATAGCCAGTGGGCCTGGGTTTATTTATCCCTTGGTGGGTGGGAGGGGAGGGGTATGAGGGCTGCACAGAAGCTGACGTCCTTAGCTCTAGGGGCCTTGGTGGTGACCTGGGGGCCAGGGTGGTCCTCAGGTACCTCTAAATATGAGTGGATTAGAGACAAAGAGGAGACCCACACCTCTTGGTAAACCAATCCTGAGAAGACAGCCCAGTTTCTGAGGCCTGGAGGACCGGGGAAGAGGGGAAGGGGCGGCAGCAGCTCCTGGTGTCACACTGGGCATGTCCCAGGCGGGGCCAGGTGGTCTGAGGTTTCCCTGGAGGATGAAAGGAAGAGTTGGATCACTTACAACTTTTCCTGGCAAGCAGGCTCTGGAGCTGGTGACTTCCTGGATACTCTCCCATAGAGGACAGGGGGCCCTTACGCTCCAGGATTGGGAAGGGCTAGAGCCTGGTTTCTTGGGCCCTGGGGCTGAGGCCCAGTTCTGTGCCCACCCTGCACAGAGGAGGCAGATGAACTGGACCGGCTGGTGACAGCAAAGACAGAAACAGTGCAGTACGACCACCCCAACCACACTGTCACCGTGACCACCATCAGCGACCTGGACCTCTCGGGTTCCCGGCTGCTCGGACTGCCCCAGCTTGAGGTGGGTGTCACTCCCAGTCTGGAGAAGAAGGGACACGGGCAGACTGGCTTGTTGGGTTAAGTCATGGACATTCCAGCGCAAGGGGCCTCGGAGGCCATCTCCATCGCTGAGCGGCTGTGGGAGCTTGGGCAAGTCTCTTTGCTTTGCCTCTTCCCTTCATCAGTAAACTGAGGTTCGCTGATGGTAGCACCTACCTTGTCAGATTGCTGTGAGGTTAAAAGAACCCACAAGAAACACTTATGATAGCTGTTTATTGTGATTGTTCCCATTGCATAAGCAGCAATAACACAAGGCTCGTCTGTGTGCACCGACAATGAGTTTTCAACGTATCGGTTGTAAGTTATTAGCAGGTTTTGACCAACGTTAAAAAAAATAAAATAAAAATAGAACAGAATATCACTGAAAATATTGGAAAGCATCACACTAAGTTGTTTCAGTTAAAGCTGTGTCTGGATTGTGTAGGAATTTATACACATGTATATAAACAGTTACAAGGTAAACCACATTTCCTATCATGGCTGGTTACAGTGTCCTGGAGCAACCGCTTTATCACATCTCATACTCATCTATTTTGTACTCATTCTTCTGAAAGTTCTGATGCAGAGTCTTCTCCCATTTTAGAGTTCTTTCATCTGTGCGTGGTGAGTGTCCATTGGAAGCTGAGGCAGTGGGGGACTCTGAAACACAGCTCTCCCCTGTGTAATCACTGCTCCAGGACACACACGGCCTTCTCTGAGCCCTGACTCAGGCCTCCCAATCCACTGCTCTCTGTGACAGTCCTTGTCCTGTGCTTTTTTAGCAAGGGACCAGGCACGGGTCTGAGGAGGAGGTGTCATCCATGGAGAAGCCAACCAGAGCCTTACCGAGGAAGTCCAAAGACCCCCTGCTATCCCAGCGGTGAGCCCTGGCCTGTCCTCCCCTACGACTCTGCATGGCTGGCCTTGGTGACCCGGCCTGCAGAGCCACCTCCCGCTGGCTTGTAGGGGGTGATGTGGGGCCCAGAGCAGCCTTCTGCTTTGCCTGTCAAGTGGTCCTCAATCCTTCCTCACAGTCCCCCACCTCCATCTCCCCAAAATGGCCAACCCTGGGTGCCCTTTGTTTCTTGAGTAAAAACCCTCCTGTCTTTGAGCTGAGGACCTGGCAGGCCCTCTGGGGTCAGAGCAGGCTGCCTTTGGAATGGACTTGGTACTCCCAGTATTTGGGGCCTGTCCTGACTTCCCCTTCATGAGCTGGGCCATCAGTCATCCCCAACCCAACCTTTCACTTATGCCCTATTCCCCAGGGTAAACTGAGGCCCTAGCCTCACCAGCCTCCCACCCTCCCACAGAATCTCCTCTCTCACGGCATCGTTGCATGCACACAATCGCAAAAGGGTCAAGAGGAAACATCCCCGACGGATGCAGGACTCCAACAAGAAGCCCCCGAGTGCCACTCGTACCAGCAAGACCCAGCGCCGCCGGCTGACTGGCAGAGCCGGGCACAATGGAGAGTGAGCTCAAGAAGCAGACCAGGCCCCAGCCTAGGCTGCAAGGACCTGTCCTGTCTGCTTGGCTGTCCCCATAACCCAGCCTGCACCGAGGTGGGAGACCAGCACTTCTCTGGCCTGGGGCTTGGACTCCAGAAGGAGCAGGCAGCTGAGAACCGGCCTTTCTCAGGAAGAACCCTCAGGACCAAATTTGGAGCATCCTCCCAAATATATACCTTACCGGCCCTTCATCAGATTTGTGAAACTAAGTGCAAATGGTTGGTTTGTCTTTGGCCCCGATGCCACGCGCCAAGGGCAGGCTTCTGGGGTGGTAGGAGAGTGGGTCCACCCTCACCCTCCAGCAGTTTTCTCTGTAGGTACGAAAAGGCAGCGTCAGGTCTGGGCCCCCCAACCAGGGGAGCAGACCAGTGTAACCACTGGTAGAATCCAGGGTCTACCTGGTGTTCTGAAAAGCGGGCAGCCGGAGCAGATGGGTGAGCAGTGCCAGGCTCTGCCCTTCACTGACTTGGGCCTGTCCCTTCTCCTTGGCCTCCTTTGACACCTCAGCTAAAATTGAAATGGTGGAAGCGGATGAGTCCTGGAACATCCCCACCCCCCAAATGGGGC
Organism: Hipposideros armiger; assembly: GCF_001890085.2. Classification (NCBI taxonomy): domain Eukaryota; kingdom Metazoa; phylum Chordata; class Mammalia; order Chiroptera; family Hipposideridae; genus Hipposideros; species Hipposideros armiger. The sequence goes on from NW_017731776.1 coordinate 638,959, forward strand.
AGTTTCCCAGGCTTCCAGCAGCTCCCAGAAGCAAGCAGTGATTGACCCTTTTTAAAGAAGATGCAGCTCACCTGAAAGTGTGGCCTTTTCTGAGCAGACCCCTCAGGAGGCCTGCTGGTGTTCTGCAAGGCTGCCATTTCTTCGTGCTCCTTACAGATCTTCAGGTGTGGCTTCAGGGCCGACGAAAGCCAGCCTTGTCCCTTCCTGTGGCAGGTAGCTATGGCACCAGCAAGGATAACCAGAGCGCTGTTCTGGAACATTGTCAGATGACCCCACCCCCACCTCACCCCTTGCCACTCACTGGCTCGTGATTCTGGGCCAGAGCGCAGGGATTTTCTGTTTTACCCTGATTAGGGGAGCCGTGTTGGGCCCTAACACTAGGACGGAAAGGGATGTAAGACGTGCTGTCATCTCTGGCAAAGCTCATGGACTAGTGAGAGAGATGGTCAAGGTGACAGAAGTGCTGTGATGGGAGCACAGCTTTAGGGTCTGTGGCCTTGGGATGGGGGAGACTCCTGGAGGAGAGGGAGCTGGTGTGCAGGGCAGGCCTTTGCCTCACTGACCCCATGGAGGGCCTGCCAGGAGCAGCCCCGCCCCATCGTTGGGCAGGCTCAGGAACAGTGGCTCTGTTAGGCTGTGCCTGCGGGTGGACAGGCGCTCTCCCATGTCACCATCAAACCCACCATCTGGTGATACCTGACGATGGCTGATGCGGGTCTGAAGGCCACACCTGGGCATGGGAATGCGGAGCTCAGGGCTTGTGGCCCAGAGGCCCCGTTGCTTGGCTTCTCAGCTCCTTCCACCTTTTCTTCCTGCTGCTTTCCGGCTGTCCTCCCCTGTGCTTAGAGTGAGGTGACTCACCCCGCTTAGCTGCCTCCATGCAGGGCAGAGGGTGGGTTACCAGGCTCTCCAGGTGGTTCTGGTGCTCAACGCAGGAGAGCTGCATGTGAGCAAGAACAGAGCAGGGCCCGGGGTAACAGTGCCCAGGGCTTGGGTTTGAGTCCTGGCTCTGCCACTTGGCCACTCTGAGCTCCTCGCTGTGCTGACCTCTCTGGGTCTATTCCCCATGTGTCAGATGACATATGACACCTACCTCTCAGGGCTGCCCCACGGCAGAAATGAGACCATGCAAATGAACCATTTTCCCTGGCACCTGCCATTCCCTCGTGTGCTTTCAGTGTATTCAACTGCTGCTGACCTCTGAGACACCTGACCAGGGTCTCCTCCAAGCCCCAATGACACGGGGTCATTTACGGCTTACATCTACAATTTGTAACGTTTACTAGTATTAATTTCTGATCTGCTCTTTGCTCTATGTGCCACCAGTTCTTCCAGCAAACCAAGGAAATTGAGTCATGGTGGTTTTGCCAGTCCTAGGATCAGGAGTGGTGGAATCAGGACCCTCTGGAGAATTTGTCTTCTAGAAGCCCCCCTCTCCATGCTCCACACCTGGATTCTTGACTGCTGCTGCTCCCCATCTTGTGGGCCCTCTGGGTTGGGGCCTCTGGGAGCTTTATCAAGACGTGTGTCTCTAAAGGGGTCAGTAAAACGCAAGCCTGGCCACTTTGGGTCACTGTAGGGTAACCATGGGCTGGAGCCAGCCCTGATGACCCTTTTACAGCCTCGTCTTCCTGCTTCTGCTCCATTGGGCCACAGCCCCTGTGCCTCTTATCTTTCCTGCCCAAGGCATGTGATTCTCCGACAGGCCTGTAGGCTGGGAGGGCTGGTGTGACTATTTCCACTTGACTGAGAGGAACCAGGCTCAGTGAGGTAGAGTGGGACTGGAACTGTCAGTAAAANCCCCCCCCTGTGGAATGGAAGCTGCCGTTCTCGGTTCCTAGCCTGTGGAATGGAATCGCCCGCCCCGCCCTCCCTTGGCTGTTCACGGTGCCCCAGCGCGCCCAGCTGCTGCTGTGTACTCGGCCGGATTGCTGGGAGCTTGGGTCACTGAGCAATGGCTTCGACCGCCTTGGCCCAGCCCAGCGGCCCCGTATGCAGTGTTCTCATCTGTTTATGAATGATGAGTGAGTGAAATGAGTGGCTGAAGTTCATGTATTCACTCACCAGAGGCTTGTTTACTCCTTTGTTGTGTGTGCCAGACGTAGGGCTCCTTGAGCTGGACTCCTAAGCCTCAGCCGCCTGTCTATCAAATATTCCCCACTCAGCGTACCACCTCGGCATATGGTCGTGGGTCAGAGAAAATCCTAGTGTTGGGCCCCAGAACAGATGGGAACGGTGCAGTCAGCACTACACAGCTGAGAAGGGGCTGAGATCAGATAGAGGGAGGGAAATGCTGGGGCATCCGCAGGCCCCCCGGATGGATCCAAGGGGGCACGTGTCCAGCGGAAAATGTGGAGGTCTGGGTGAAGGTGGCCTTGAAAGCCCTGCTAGAAGTGGTTTATTTCACTGGGGAGTGGAATTTGGCAGTACGGAAGGGGCACCCACCTGTTCTAGATTCAAAGGCCCACAACCTATGCCCATCACCTGGCCTTGTTGCTTGACGCTGAGAGCCCTGGAGGGTAGTAGGTGGAAAGAGGCAGTATTTC
>NW_017731776.1:647394-663693 GCF_001890085.2 Hipposideros armiger
CCAGAGGGCCCCGGTTCAGATCCCGCATATGAGGGCCAGTGACACTGCCCTCCACAGCTAAGATGCTGAACAACAGCTCAACCTGGAGCTGGGCTGCCGTGAGTCGGCGACAGCAGGTGGGTTGCCATGGGCTACCGTGTGTAGCCAGCAGCCAGGGTGAACGGCCATCCAGAAGAAGCCGGCGACTGAATTGCCTCGCCCAGGAAGAGCGCAATGATGGTGCCAACTTGGGCCAGTGAAGCAAAGTCCTCCACAACTAGACTGAAGAACAAAAGAATAGCAACTTGTCTGTTCCCCTTCCCCCAATTCCCCAATAAAAATCTTAAAAAAAACTGCTTCCCCAATCTCTGAAGAGGGGTGTCCCAGCCACAGGGAAGGGCATGAGCAGAGGTGGAGATGAGCACGCACAGACTTCAGGGAGTAGAAAGGGAAATGTGAGTCTAGGACTACATGGTGGCAAGTGGTGACACTGCCCTGGCTGCCACCATTACACCTTAGCCCTGAGCCATCTGAGCCGTTCCAAAGAGGGGTCAACCAGGCAGCTCCAGCTAGGGAGAGTACTCAGGACGACCCACCAACCTGCCTGCCCCTGACTTTTCCCCTTGCTCCCTCATTTCCATCCCAGTCTTGCTGCTTCTGTCCCCTTAGCCGGAAATGCGCTTTCCTAGGACCTGCAGACTCACTGGTCTCATCTTCTCCAGGTCTTTGTTCAAATGTCACCATCTTAGTGTGGCCTTCCCTGACCACCTTATTTGAAATGTAATGCCCTACCCACACCAGCCACTTTTAACCCCCTCCCTGCTGCATATTTCTTCTTAGCACCCATCATCATCCAACATACTTCGTAGACAGCGTATTTATCTAGTTTGCGGTCTGTTCATCTTCACTAGAATGTAAGCGCTATGAAAGCAAGAGATTCGATCTTTTGTTTACTGATGTATCCTCAGCATGCACGACTGACAAAGTGGGGGTTCCATAAGTATTTAATGAATTAAATTGTTGGGAGGGCTACTCTGACTTGGCTCCAGGTTTTACTGATTGGTAGGGGCTATAGAGGGCTGGGGCCATAACCTGAGCTTCAAACTCCAACCCAGTGTCCACCCCAGGCTCAGAAAGGTCAAGTAACTTTCTCAAGATCCCACAGCCAGGAAGTGCTAGAGCCAGATGTTGAACATGAGTCTCACTATCTGTGTTGCTTACAGTAATTGGGACCAAGCCACATTTTATTCATGTTACCATCTTCCCAGCGCCCAGCTGAGACATAGCTTATACCAGGTACATGTGGATGTCTGAGTGAATTAGTGAAGAAGATACTCTGTGAACGCCAGTGGAGTCAGATACAGCAAGGGTTTTAGCTTTGCCTCTGCCACTTACTAGCTGTGTGAAATTGGCAAGTTAATTTCTCTGATCCTCAGTTGCTGTGAAGTGAGGATCTTGGTACATAACCCTCCAGGTTACTATGTCCTCATGAATGTAAAGATTTTGGAAGAGGAGCTGGCACGTAGTGCAGAATAAATGTTAAAGTAGGGGGCAAACTTTTAAAATGGGGAGCTGTGAATTCTGAGCGAGTGCCTCATCAGTGGAAGTGTTGCAAATGAATGCTGAAAACTGGGCATTTCTTTTCATTCTCACAGGTAGTATTACTACCCCCATTTTACTGATTAGAAGATTGAGGCACAAAGGGGTTAAGTCTCTAGCCCAAGGTGTAGACGAAAGCCAGTTTAGGGGACTGTAGCGGGAATGAACCAATGGGAAAGAGATCAGAAGGAGCCAGAGTCTCCAGTGCAACCCTTTCAGGATCCCCATAGGGACCCGGACCCGCTGTTCAGGCTTAAACGTGCATTGAGTCCCGCGCTCAGAGGCATCTACAATAGGCACCGCCCGCCTCCGCCCCGCCCCTTGCCCTCGAGTTGTCCAATCCCATGGTTTTCATGTAAATGAATCACCTAGAGAGAGCCTATGAAAGAGTGTCAGAGGCGTGGTCTTTGTCCACCCCCTGAACGAATCAGGGCAATGTTCTGATTCATTGTTAAAATAAAGAGGCTGTGACCTCGGCGCCCCGCCTCAGCACCCCCTGTGCGTGGAAACCCGAGCCGAGGTTAGTACTGCGTAGCGGAAAGGGTGGTGGAGGGGAGGAGGAGAGGAGAGCAGGGAGGAAAAGGTGGAGGGGTGAGGGATACGGGGAGGGAGAGACTGGCTGACTGGTTGGAAGGAGAGAGGTCCAGGGGTCCATTCTCCGGGTGGGGCATCCGCTGTGTCCGCTGAAGGTTTTTCGCTGTTATATCCACACCTAAAGTGCATTTCAGACAAGGGTTCTGCCAATTGGTTGGGGTGTGGAGTAGGAAGAGGGAGCAGTGAGGGGCGAGTGGAGTAGAGCCATCCTGAGTGGCGGTCTCCTTCTAAGTCGTTGCTCCTTTTTGTGGCCGGACCGGGAAAGAACCGCCCAGGCTGGGTGGGACAGATGCGCGCCCACTCTACCACTGGGAGCAGGGAACGACGCGGGGAGATGACTGCCCAGAGAAGATCGGAGACCCCGGAGCCACCGAGGGGCCAGTGGGTGCCCCCTCCACACACACCGTGCCCTTCCACCTCCCCAGGTCTGATGGTGGAGCAGCCAGAAACCTTGGCCCTGGATGCCCTAGGGGAGGACATGAAATTCCCCAGCTCTCAGGTGAGATTGGCAACAGAGGCTGGATCTCCTGGGACTCTGTGGAGCAAACTGTCCAGGTGAGGACAGGTATGGGCAGTGACCTGGGGGCACCGTAAGAGGAAGCAGGTTTGTGAATATGGATTCCTCTCATCCCCATCCCCTCCTGGGGCTCTGTGTGGGTTAGGAGGGCATCTTCAAGTCACTCTTCTGTCAGGGCTCCCCTGCGCCCCCAGACATGGCATTGGAGCCCTCAGTGGCACAGAAGGGGCAGCCCTATGCTCAAGTCAGAACACAACGGTTTCTCTTTGGCCAATCTCTGCCACAAACTTGCTGTGTGACCTTAGGTTGCTCACTTTTGTCCATGACTTTGTCCTCAACTCCAAAAATACCTGGCTGGCCTTTTGCCTCATTCCCAGTGTTCCCCAAGGGACTTGTGTGAGCTGGCAGTGTGATCCAGTGCCCCTCACTTCCACCTCCGGGGTGGGGAGGCGAATGGGCACACAGGCCTGGCTTTGGATCCAGTTCAGCCACTGGGACATTCAGCAAGTTATGGAACCTCTGTGAGCCTTCGTTGCCTCATCTGAAATGGGCAGGAAAACTGTAAGGCAAGGGCATTCCAACTTTGGGGTACACTGGAATTCCCTAGGAGACTGAGACTTTTTAAAAATGCACACCCCCAGGCCTCACCTTCAGATAGATCTGACTGAGCAGATCAGGGGAGGGAACTGGGAATATGCATTTTATAAGCAGCTTGGCTGAGTCTAATGCAGGGCCTTGGAACACACTTGCAGCAATGCTGTAGTAATGACGAGAAATCACATGTGAAATGCTTGGTAGAGTGCCTGGTGCTTAGTAGGTGCTTAATAAGTGTTTGTTGAATGAATAAATGAACAAATAAGTGAATGGATGGATAACATTATTTCCTTGGTCCTTGCCTGTCTAGGGGCAAACTGGGGTTGGGGTCCAGGTGGGCTGCCAGCCAGTCACCTGGTCCTTGCCTCACCCCCATTCTTCCCAGGCCCCATCATCAGATCACAGGAGCTGCCCTGGCCTGACTCAGCCAATATGGAGAGGGCGGCTGAGAATGGCCCCTGTGAACACTTTGAGGCCAATGTGCTTGCCCAGAGCTGCTGTCAAAACTGCTTGCACCCAGAGGAGGCCCACAGAGCAAGGCACCAGGTGGGCCGGCTTTCCCGAATGGTCAGGGTGGTTTGGGATGGGGGAGTTTGTGATGGGCTGGGGCCTGGCTGGGCCACTCACTTGCAGTTGAACCCAGACACTGGCCTTCCTCCTGGGCAGAGCCTGAGTTTTCCCAGCTGTACAATGAGGTGGTGGGACCATGTTAATGTTTCCTAAATGCCAGTCATTTTCCCCCTGCATTTATGATTTTTTTTTGGCCATAGCCTCATGTAACCTATTACTTACCTTATTATTCTTTAAATCACACCCTTTTTTCACTTACACTAAAACAGAACTTTATATCACCTCCACAAATAGAAAACTGGGATCATAGGCTTTATATAGAAGGTTAAAAAGAGAGAAAGAAAAGGACAAAAAAAAGAAATATCATTAAATTCTAACTAGAGAGTACTGTTGGCTGAAGGCTCTGAGCCTGTGTCCTGCTGTCTCTCTGTTAAAAAGGGAGATTGGCAGGTGTTAGAGAAGCGTTAAAAATACCCCTAGCACCCACCAAAGACTTTCTCCTTGAAGGTATTGAAGGAGTGAAAGGGGAGGCATTTTCTCACTTTAAGATCCATGTCCTGATACACATAAACCCAGAGTGCCAGGTACACATGCTCTGAGAAGCACGGGACCTGTGAATCTCTACGGGCCCTTCCAGCCTTGACCCATTATGGCGCTGTCATTCCCAGAGGGTCCTGGGGCAGGGTGTTAGGCCCCAAGAGGTGACCTTTGAAGGGGAGTCACCGTTCAGCTTTCGAGCCAGGCAGGCCAGGGCTTCAGTGCTAGGTTTGCCATCTCCCTGCTGTGTGACCTTGGATCACTCACTCCCTCTGTCTTCCCTCTCCTAAAGAGTAAAGTGGGGCAACAAAGCTGCTCACTCAGGGCCTCTGGCACTGCTTAGCCCAAGTCACATGTAACTATTGGGTTGTCGGAAAAGTCATGACACTTATTGTTTTTCTTAAAGACTTTATTGGGGGGTTGGGGGAGGGGAACAGTGTTGGGGAATTGGGCAAGGGGACCAGCCAAGTTGTTGCTCTTCAATCTTCTTTGTGTAGGACGCCAGTCGCCATCTGGCTGCCCATCGGCAGCTCGTGGCCTCTAAGCTCAAGGTGCTGTGTTCAACCTTAGTTGTGGGTGGGCGTAGCCACCGTCCCATGTGGGAGTTGAACCAGCAGCCTTGTTGTTAAGAGTGCACGCCAATATCTACTGAGCCATCTGGGCGGCAGCTCAGCTCAAGGTGCCAAGTTCAGTCTTAGTTGCGGGTGGGCATAGCCCACCATCGAACAGGCAGTCTTGTTACACCAGCTGAGCCATCCCGCCACCTGTTGGCAGCCCAGCAACAGCTCAGCGCGGGCGCAGCGTCACTGGCCCATGTGGGAATCAAACCTGCGGCCTTGCCGCTCAGAGCTCACGCTCCTAAGCCAGCTCTTAACCAACTGAGCCACTGAGCCAGCCCCAGTCATGACACATTTTTGCAATGAAAAACAGAAAAAATACGTCATGACTTTTCCGACAACGCAATAATTCAATACACTTAGTTTCCTCTTTTCCTTCTTCCTGACCAGAAAAGCAAACCTGGGAAATTCCTTTCTACCTGTCTTGATACCTGCAATAACATCTTCCCTACCCTCACCCACAAGTTCAGGGAACAGATGCCTGAAAGCCCCGTAAGTCCATCTCCCATAAATGACCTCTTCCAATGGATGGGGTGATGACAAGCGAGGAGCAGGAGAAGGAATCTGGATACACACAGGTCTGAGTTCTAGCCTCAGTCCTACCTCTTCCCAGCTGAGACCTCGGGCCAGCTCACATGTTCACCCATATTGAATGGGTGCTAAAAATGTGCCAGGCATTATGCTATGGGTTGGGGAAACAGTGATAGACACAGTCCCTGGTCTATGGGGCTTGTAGTCTAGCAAGAGAAATGAAGACTAATTAATCATGTGCATAATTATGATTGTGGTAAATGTTGTAAGGAACAGCAAGTGGCATGAGGGTAAATGACAGGTTCCTCCAAGGAAATGACATTTCAGCTGTTTGGTAAACCTTGGTAATTGGCCAGTGAAGTAGGGGGAAGAGGAGAGGAAAGGAACAGTAGGTGCAAAGGCCCTGAGGCAGAGAGGAAGAAGCATATTGGCGGATGCAGAGAGGCAGGAAGAGGGAGGGGCAGAGGAACTCCAGGACAAGGATGGAGAATGGGGTAGGGCTGGTCTCACCAGGCCTTATGGGGCCGTGTGGACATGCTGACTGGACTTTTTTCCTGAGAGGCGTGAGAACCATTGAAGATGTGATCAGATTTGCATTTTCAAAAGTCACTCTGACTGCAGGGCAGAGAATGGAGTGCAGAGAGTGAGAGTGAATCAGGGTGACCAGTGAGGAAAAGGTACAATTACTCATGCCGGAGACGACAGAGACTTTGAGATGGAGAGAAATGGACGCATTTCAGAACTAATTGAACGGGAGAATCTAAAGGATTTAATACCTGAGGAACATGGAGGAGGTGGAACATGGCTGACTTCTAGGTTATTTCCTGAGGCAGGTACTTGGGATAGGAGATCCCTCTCCAGTTGTTTGGGGTGATGAGTGAGAGGTGCCTGTGGGTCACACTGGAGATGAGGGAATAACTGAAATATGGAGTGCAGGAGCCAGACATCTGCTGGAGATATAGAGGCTGTCAAGCCATCAGGGTCTGGTGCTGATGACAGCCTTGCTCATAGATGAGCAGTTTCAAACGTGTGGAGTCACAAAATCTGTGTGTTAAAGAAGCTCCCACACCTGAATGAGGTTTGCGCAGTTCCCAGCTGGACCCCTCATTACACCTGGGCGCACCCTCTTTCCTGAGGGCCTGATGAAGGTATCCCCTGGGGTAGAACCAGTTCTGACATCTTTACCTACCCTAGAATGTGCAGGAATGGCCTAGGTCCCCGGGCAGCCTCCTCCCCAAAGCTCCTCCCAGCTCCCCTGAGATCCCTCTCTGCTCTACTCTCAGCCGAGTCTCCCGCAGGCTGGGGTGGGGACGGGATTATCCCTGGAAATCACTTGGCCTTGACCAGGTCATGGCCAGGCTCTGGATGGAGGGCCTAGGTGGGAGGGTCCTGCTGTATGCCAGGCGTCATACATCCTTTTAAATGTATTTATTCTTAAGTGCATTTAATAGTCTATCGATTGAACACTAACAAAATGCTGTTGGGTTGTCGGAAAAGTCATGATGTATTTTTTTCTGGTTTTCGTTGCAAAAATGCATCATGACTTTTCCGACAACCCAATATTTAATGTTTTCATATTATCTATTATACTGGGGGTACCAAAAAAATGTATATGCATGACTTGTATTCAACTTTTGTTATCGGTATATTTTGAGTATCACAATTTTAATACAGTTTTTTTTCTTTCTTAAAATGTGTATACATTTTTTTGGCACCCTCTGTATTTAAGATGTACAGAGCAGGCAATGTTCTAAACCCTTTACTCATTTTACCTCATTTAATTCTTATAGCACCTCTAGGAGGTGGGTCCTCTTATCATTCCAGTTTTGTAGATGAGAAAACCAGGCTCAGAGAGGGGAAGCCACTGGTCTGAGGTCACCCAGCTGGGAAGTGGAGGTGCCGGGATTGGGCCTAATGTCTGTCTGAGGCCAGAGCCTATGCTGACCCGCCAGACAGAAATCAGAGCCAGGGACTGGCTGATGGGCCAGCTCATGCAGGTGGTGGGTAGTGATGGAAGCTGGGGGTGACAGCAGGGAGCAGGTGCCATGACAGGTGACAGGCTGGGGGTCCTGCTGGGCCCAGCTGGCCTGGGACCCCTTGGCAATGCCCAGCAAACTGCTCCCTCCTCATTCATGCCGTGAGGTCCCCAGGGCGGCTAAGGCGCCAGGCCGGGCTGTGGATCTGACACCTCCTGCTGCCGAGCTCTGATCAGAATCTGGCTCCAGGGCAGGGGGCGAAACTGAACCCAGACGGGCTTCTCTGGCTTGGATGGCCTGGCAAACACCCTGGCCCCACTCCTTGGCCCTGCCCAGGTCCTGCTAGTGGCCGCCTTCTTGGACCCAGAAAGCCTGTGCCCACCCTGGGGCTGTAGCCAGGCTGTGGCCTCGGCCCTGAGCTCTGGGCTCCAGGGTCCCCAGGGAGCCCATTCCCAGGCCCCCGCCCAGCCAGCTCTCAGGTGAGCTGTGGAGATCAGGTTCCTGTGGTTTCATGTCCTGCATTGTTCTTGGCTGGGCCCCGGCTTATGAAACAGTAATGAGGGGCCCCTGCTCCCGCAGCCGGCCCCTCTAAGGTTTCTGCTGCCTCGGCCGCCGCCGCCACGGCCCAGAGTCGGGGCCTGGGAGGGCGGCAGCATGGGGGCCTGAGCCGTAGCCCCCCGGGGACGAGGGTGCTGACAGCCGCCAGCCGCCACCGCCGGAGCCTGCCGCCCAGGTAACCCGAGAGGAGGCGGGGTGCAGGGTGCTGTGGCCGCTGTCTCCCACCAGCAGGGGAGGGCTTTGCCACCCCTGGGGGTGGGGAGGGTTGGGGGGGCCTTCCCGGAGGTGAGTAGCCGTTCCCCCTGGGTGAGCCCAGCACCAGCCCTCACAGGTGTGGCCTTGCTAAGGACGGAGGAAGACAGAAGCGGGCAGTCGACTCAGGCCCCCGCCCCCGCCCCTAGGGCCGTACCCCTCCAGCCCTGAAGCCCCTTGCCTCTCCTCTAATGGGGCCTACCTCCCCTTTCCGCCAAGGCCTTTTCCCATCCCCTCCTCCCTCAGACTGCATCTTCCTCCCCCATTCTCCAGGCAGTCTTAGTCCTTCCCTCTCACCCTCCTTCCTTATCCGTCTTCTAGCTACAGTAGACCCTTTTGGGTCCTTTTGTGTACTTAACATCCTCAAGCACACACACCTACATATGTGTCAACACACACATATAAACACACTTACATGCACTTATGCAAACATATGCACTAGTGTACTGCCTGGACTTGAATACACATGCATGCACGTGTGCACATTTACACTCACACAGGCCTTTATATGCACACATACCTGTACACACATGTGCATGCACACTCCCTGTACCTCTGCCAGCCCCCAGCTTGGGTCCCCTGGGGCGCTTCCAGCCTGATGGACAGCTCTCCTTGAGAAGTCTGAGATCCCAGGAGGAGATGCCTGGAGACTCTCTTCCACACCGCCTGGTGGGGGGAGGGGCCGCACAGGGGGAGGGGAGCCCCCACGTGGGCCACGAGGTGCCTCCTCTTTCCAACTCTGTCCCAGGAGCCTGGGAGCCCTCCAAGTGCTGAGGTGCCCTACTGCGACCTGCCCCGCCGCCTGCCTGCCTCTGAGGACCCGCTCAGTGCCTCGACCTCCGGCTGCCAGTCTGTGGTGGGCCTGGGCCTTGGGCCAGGGCCTGAGAGGTGGGTAGAGCCCCCGGGCCTGGGGAGGGGCTCCCGGGGTAGCCCTCCCCCACCCCGGCCCACACCCCTTCACAATTGCAGCGTCTGTCTGTGATGGCTGTTAGCGTAGGTCACATGGTCAGTCCGCACAGCCAGGCACAGGCAGGCAGTGGGCATGTTCCTTGAGCCATAGCTCAGCTTCTCCAGGGTGTGGAGCAGCCATACACCCACCCTGCCGTGGGCATGGCCCACAGCCCGCTCACATTTCCAGGTTCCCTTTGCACAGCTTTAAAAAATTAAACAGGTTTCTCACCCACCTACCTACCTGACTGCGCGCGGCTCCAGGCTCTGGGTTTCCCTCCACTCCAGTCCTGAGCTGAACTGAAGTCCCCCTTTGGGGCCAAGGTGCTTCGGGAGGGCACAGCTGAGGGTCTAGACACCTGGCGTCCAGCTTCAGCTCCGTCCCTGTTCGGCTGTGGGACGATGCGCATGTTATTTTCTCTTTTTGTGTCTCAGTTTCCCTGTTTAAAAAATAAGAATTGAATCGAATCAGCATTGCTTTGGGAACATGTGTTCCTCACAGGTAGACATTATTTTTTTAAAAACCAAAAGCTCTGCCATCAAATATTTCAGAAAGTCTGGGATAAACTGAGTTGGATGTCTTTCTTGTAGGACTGGTCGAAGCCTTTCATTTGCGGGCATGCACTGTGCTTTTGAATGGGGGAAGTAGAAGTGCGTAGTGTGTCTCAAACGTGTTTGACCACAGACCCCTTTTTTCAGGGGTCATCACCCATTTCTATCTTGTAGGGCAGTGTGGGTCACTCTTTGGGGATACTGCCAGCTCTAAGCCTACATGGCCCCGTGGCCATCCCAACTGGCTTCTCTAAAGCAGGGCTTTCTCTGAATTCCCTCCCTTGGCAGATAGACCGGTGGCCCTGTCAGTGCTACCTCTCAGGGGCCCTGATTAGCCCAGCACAATTCTGTCTTCTTAGTCTTCCTGAGCTTGGGGTCCCCACTCCTGCTCCAGTGACAGAGGACTGGGCCTGGGGCCACAGCCCAGGTTTACAACGCAGCTCTGCTCTTTCCTAGCTCTGCGCCCTTGGCCGGGCCCTTGGCTTCTCTGAGACTCAGTTTCTTTATCTGTAAAATAGGAGTCATTACACTCACTTCAAAGAGAGGCTGTTGTAGCTAAACAGCCCATGTAAAGAGCCCAGCACAGAGAGCCCTCGGGGTCAGCTCCCTCTTCCACTCTCATGTGAGGTGTGTGTGTGTACCCGCGTGGGGGTGTTTCTCCTTAATTCCCATTACTTTGGGGGAAAAAGTGATGGGTCTGTCTCCTGTCCCAGGGGCCCAGCGGCAGGGCTTCCCGCAGAGGGCCCCACAGCTGCCCCCAGGAGCAGGAGCCGAGAGCCGGAGGCAGTGCCCTATCTGGAGGGCCTGGCCTCCTCCCTGTGTGGCAGCTTCGACGAGGGCCCTGACTCTGGCACCAGCTCCAGCCCTGACTGTGACGCCTCTGATGATACCAGCAACTCGTCCTCTGTGGTGAGCTGGGGGCGGGAAGCTGAGGGCAAGAGCAGATCACCCCTTCATGCCAGCCCCGGGGTTCCACACAAACCTCCACAGGAAGGCTGAGCCTCTCACACCAGGGAACTGGGCAAAGGGCCTCTGGAGACTTAGAGGGCACCTCGGGCCACCCAGATCACCCACTTGGGAGGGGTAGGTGTCTCTGCAGCGTTGGTCACGGAGGGCTGGAGGGTCTGGCTGTGGAAAGATGGAGAAAGGAGTTTCAGTTGTTATGGAGTTCCACGCGAGTCAACCAACAGGTTCAGGCTGCCAGAGGCTCTTGGATCACAGGACACAGAGGGCCAGGATGCTGGGCGTGCTGTCCAGAGCAAGGATGGGATTGGCACTGGCTCCTGCCCTGGTCACACACCACTGAGCCCCATGACCACAGGACAGAGAGAGGGAAAGGAGCAGGCTGGGGGGCCTAGCCAGGGCTGGGGGCCATTTAGCCTGGAGAACGGGAGACTCAGGGGAAGTTCCTGGGCATTCACCCCTCAAAGGGCTATCACGAGGTAGAAGAGGCAGACTATCCATGAGACCCCCAGGGGGAAGTGACATGATGGCAGGCGTGGGCTCAGGAAGGCTCACCACCCCGCTCTGAGGTAGAGGCTTTTATGACCCTGTTTTGGGGCAAGAAAACTGAGGCTCAGAGAAGGAAAGCAATGAAGCCACACATCTGGTAAGTGGTGGGCTAGTCTTGAATCTACTTCTTCCTGGATCCTGGGAGTGTCGCTGGGGTTGGAAAATATTATGCCAAGGCCCTCCCCATGTAGAGTCCAACTGCCCTGGGTTCAAGTCCCCTCCCATGTAAACCATTTCCCAGTTTCGTGACTTTGGGCAAGTTCTTAACTCCAACGGACGGGCCGACCTCATGGGGTTGACTGAAGATTAGCTGAGTTACCCTGCAGAGAGCTCGGCACAGTGCTGGGTATACAGCAAGTGCTCTTTCAATGTCAGTTCCTTTCCCTTCCTTCTCTCCATCTCATGCTGGGAGCGTAGGCCCAGGGGTTTCTCCAAGAGGCACGCTTTCTCCTCCCCTTCTCTGGCAGGACTGGGACATTGTCGAGAGGCTGGAGGAGGCCTCCAGCTGGGACGAGCTCACCGTGATGATCCCTCGGAAGCTGCAGGAGGGGCCAAGAGCTGACAGTGCCCGAAAGGCTCCATCTCTCCTCAGCCGGTCCCCTGTAGGAGGAGACACTGCAGGCCAGAGAAAGGAGGGTGAGTCTTTCTGCCAGGCCAGGTTAGTCCCTGTGACCATGGACGAGGTGATGGCCAGGGGCCTAGATAGCCATGTCACTGGCCATTTGGGCCCTTGGGCATGTCTTCCTTCGGTGGGTTAGGATCCTCAGGTTGTAAGTGACAGAAACTGGCTGAGTTAAAAGTCTAGGGGGTGATGACTTCAGGCATGGCTGGGTCCAGGTGTTCAAACTGCATCAAAAATCTGGTCTTTGTTCTGCTTTGTTCTGTGGTGGCTTCATTCTCAGTCGGACCCGCTCCCATATGGCATGATGAGCTGCAGCAGTGCCAGGCTGTATCCTACTTGCTTATTAACCTCACAGACAGAGGACACAATCTTCCCAGCAGATGTAGCTAAAGTCTCAGGAAGGGTTCTCCCTGGCACCCAGCATAGCTCATATGCCCAACCTGGTGATCAGGGATGGGGTCAGCCCCCTGTGCAAACCTCATGGCCTGAGAGTGGGAAAGAGGAGAAGGTCCAAAGGAAATCAGGGTGATGATGTTCCCAGAGAAAGCGGAAAGGGCTGCTGGTCAGGCCAAGCCCACAGATGCACGTGACACTGGTTAGCATCTCACGGGTATGTGAGCCCAGCGTGCTGAGCCCCAAAGCTTGGGCCCCCTATCACCACTACCCCGTGTTGCCTCCTGATCTGTGACTTTAGCACCATCAGGATTTGGGGATGTGGGCTAAGGCACCCATGTCCTCACCCTGGCTTCCCATGGCTCCTATAGCATTCAGTCATCCAACATGCCAGCACTACCTCTGCATAAAATCTGGTGCTAGACTCCTTGGGTGTTTAGGAGGAGTTAGACATGGTCCCTGCCCCAGATAGGTCATCAAGCAGACAATGGGAGATGATGAACCGCAGCCCAGGACAGAGGAAGAACAGAAACACGTGCCACGCTGTGAGCGCAGAGCTGGGTCTGGGCAGGGGCAGGGGATAAAGAGCTTCTTTCCAGCCAGGAATGGACTCACAGAAGAGTGCCTCCTGCAGCTGGTGCTCTAGCTGAGAAAAAAGCCTGGGCTTGGAGGTGCGAATAGGGAATAACCTGGTCTGTACAGCTTAAGTATAGATGGGGGGCATACAGCTGAGCCAGACCGTGCCGGGCCTCGAGTCTAGCCAAGGAGTTTGACTTCCTTCTCCAAGCAGCAGGGAGTCACGGGAGGTTTTTGAGGAGGGGCGTAATATGATTGGACCTGTGCCTGAGGAAGTTCACCAGGGCAAAGGTGTGAAGGATGAATCGGAGCGGGGCAAGGCTGAGGGATGAGCCAGTAAAGGGACTATTGCAGCCACTGTGGTGATAACTGGTTCAGGCACGAATCACCGGCTGATGCTAATTCCTGGGTGAAAGGTTGTCGGGGAACAGGATATTCACACGGTCTCAAAGTATCACCCCTCAGATTACACATCGATTACAGAAGGAAAAGGCACCCTTAGGACGGGAAGATCTGGCAGACACCACCTAACCAAGTGGCCACTCAGCATCCCAGCGTGGGGCGAAGCGGCATCAGGTGCCCCCATGTGATGCACAGACGAGGACACGGCATCCTTTCTGAGTCTTGTTAAAAATGCACCGCCTGCATCTAGTCCCGATGCAGCATCAGACAAACCCAGATTGAGGGACATTCTGCAAAATAGCTGACAGGACTCTTTATGAAAGACAAAAAAAGGCCTGAGAGCTGTTCTTGTATAAAAGAGGCTACAGAGATGGGGAAGCAAAATGCCACGTGGGGTGCTGGACTGGATCCAGGA
This sequence comes from Hipposideros armiger, assembly GCF_001890085.2. Classification (NCBI taxonomy): domain Eukaryota; kingdom Metazoa; phylum Chordata; class Mammalia; order Chiroptera; family Hipposideridae; genus Hipposideros; species Hipposideros armiger. The sequence continues at coordinate 661,139 of NW_017731776.1, forward strand.
TGCGAAGTTAGAACTGTGAAAGACGTTATGGGGACAGCTGGGGCAAGTTGAGTATGGACGTGTGTTCGAGAGCAGTATCGTGTCCACGCTATGTTTCCTGAGTGCGATAGTGGAAGGAGACTGTCCTTGCTCTTAGGAGTTGCATTAGAAGGGGGTTGAGGTGAAGTGTCATCAGCTAACTCTCATACAGTTCAATAAGATAGATAAATGATAGGTAGAGAGAGAGAGGTAGATAGGCAGAGACAGGTAGATGCTAGGTAGGTAGGTGGTAGGTAGGTGGGTACATGGATGTGGACGAATAAAGCATGAGACAAACTGTTAACAGCTGGTGGCTCTGGGTGAAAGATCGCTATATGGGTGATGGATGCACCGTTCCTGTAACCTTTGTGTAGCCTGTTGCAATTGTCCAGGTGAGAGACAGAGATACCTGACTTAGTGCTGTGGTTGTGGGTGAAGAGGGGGCAGAGAAGAATAGAGGTTTAGGAGGGGGATTGACGGGATTAGGGACAAGAATACATGGTCCCAGCTCCTGGTCCGGGTGTCTGTGTGGATGGCAGTGCCTTTTGAGGATAGTGGAGAACTGGGGAGGGGGTGTAACCCCTCTTGGCCGTACTGGATCTGAGAGCCCCAGGAAAGAGGTGTAGAGATGGGGTGTTCAGCAAAGGGTCAAGGCCTTCCTCACTGGCCACTCCTTGCTCTCCTTTGCGATGCCTCATCCTGGATGCCCTTCTGTTCTCTCCCTGAACACTCAGCCACTTGGCTTTCAATACTATCTGGGAAAGTCAACATCCCCTGAGTCCACACCTCTGGCCTGATTTCTCCTCTGAACTCTATCTAGTTCATTGTACAACTAACCTACTTAAGCACCTACTGTGTGCCAGGCCCTGTCCTGGTGTTGGAGAACCAATATGAAGAAGACAGACAAGACCCACCGTGTGGAGCTGGCACCCCGGTGGAGGCAGGGTAGACAGGAAACAAATGAAAAGCCAGACCAGAGAGCGGTAACTGATTTTTGGACAATTAAGACAGGAAGCTGTGAGAGTGAGTGGCCAGATGGACAAGGAGAGCCTCTCTGGGGAGTCAACACTGTGGCTGAGACCTAAGTTTAGAAGCAGAAGGAACAGCCAGTGCAGAGGCCCTAAGGGATGGACAGAGGTGGTGGGTTTGAGAAACAGAGGAAGGCGGGGTGATAGGAGCATGTGGAGCAGGGAGATGTGTAGAGAGGAGGCTGGTGTGGTACCATTAGCAACCTGACCTTCCCTCCAAACCTGTTTCTCCTGCAGTCTCTTCTCTGTCACCACCGGTCCAGCGGCTCAGGCACTCAATCTTGTATTATCCTAATTCCTCTCTTTCTTCACCCTTTATATCCAATTACCAGCAGTTCTGGTTTGCACTGCCTCCAAAACACACTCCTAATCTGTCCCCTTCTGGCCCTCTGTACCACTACTCCCTGGCCAAGTACCACTGCCACTGACCGGCATTATTGCCAGAGCCCCCTCAAGGTCTCCCCCTTCAGCCCATTCCCCCCACAGAAGTTGGAGCCATCTTTAAAAAACATTAATCATATCTTGTCACCACCCCATCCCCACTGCCTTGCCCCATCAGGCTCTGGGGAAGAGGGTGTGGGAAGAAGTAATCACACGTGGGAACAAAACACCTCGCCGGTGTGAATGGCGTGATTGGTAGGCGAGATTTTGTACTATTGGGTTGTCGGAAAAGTCATGACGCATTTTTGCAACGAAAAACATAGAAAAAATACGTCATGACTTTTCCAACAACCCAACAAATACCTGCTTTCTTGCTCTTCCACACACGGGCAGTGGGGTTGAGGGGGAGCTTTGCTTTGTGACCAGCTTGATGTAAGGCAGTCACCACTGTCCACCTGGTGGCAGGGTCCCAAATTGCAGGCAGGGAGCCAAGGCCAGGGAGGAATTAGCCAAATCCCAGATGCTAAGAACTCCTTGACATCCCTCATAGCAACTCCCAGTTTGCCAAGCATACTCGCCTTACCTTGAACATACTTCTTCTCTCTTTAGATACCGGCGGGGGCAGCCGAAGCGCCGGACAGCACTGGGCGAAGCTCCGGGGAGAAAGCGGGACCTTCTTGGAGCGGCACCGGTCAGCACTCACCCAGGCTTCCTCCGGGACACCACAGAGTGGACCTCGAAGTACCACCTCTCAGCCTTCCTCTCTCCATCGCTCTGCGCAAAGAGACGTTGCCCAGACTGCTTCCACACAACCCGATCCCCCCCGATCCTCCTCTCCCCCACAAACCGCTCAACGGGACAACCCCAGATCTTTGTCCAACCAACAGGATAGCTCCAGGACCTCCTCCACAAAGCGGAACACCCCCAGAGCGTCCTCTCCCTCAAGAATCGGTCAACGGGACAACCCCAGAACCTCATCCACCCAACGAAGCAATCCTCGAGTTTCCTCTTCCCCTAGAGCTGCCCAACAGGACAACTCCAGAACCTCTTCTATTCAACAGGACGACCCTCAGCCTTCTTTTCCTACGAGTACTTCCCAACGGGAAAACTCTAGAACATCCTGTGCCC
>NW_017731776.1:664178-698990 GCF_001890085.2 Hipposideros armiger
AGAACTTCTTGTACTCAGCAGAACACCCCCAGAACCTCTTCTACACAACGGGACAACCCACAGTCCTCTTCCTTTCGGCGGGACAACCCCGGAACCTCCTCCTCTCAGTGCTGCACCCAACACAACAATCCTGGACCGTCAGCTTCCCATCGCTCCACTCAACGGAACAATCCCAGGAATTCTTCTCCCCATCGTACTAACAAAGACATTCCCTGGGCCTCCTTTCCCCTCCGGCCGACCCAGAGTGATGGCCGAACCTCTTCCCCGTCTCGCTCCAAGCAAAGTGAGGTTCCCTGGGCATCCATTGCCCTCCGGCCAACTCAGACTGACAGGCCTCAGGCGTCATCTCCCACTAGACCAGCTCAGCCTCAGTCCTCCTCTGGCCCTACCCAGCACAACTCACCATCCCGAGCCACTTCCTCCGCCCACAACTCAGGCCACCATAGTGCCTCCCGGACTTCCTCGCCTCTGTACCCTACCCGTGGGACACCCCAGACCTCTTTTGAGTCCTTCCAGCCTCCATGTGCTGTGTGCATTGGGCACCGGGATGCCCCCCGAGCCTCTTCGCCTCCTCGCTATTTGCAACATGACCCCTTCCCCTTCTTCCCAGACCCCCGTGCCTCTGAGAGTGATTCACCCCACCATGACCCCCCCTATATCCCCCCAGCTGTGTGCATTGGACACCGGGATGCCCCCCGGGCCTCCTCACCCCCTCGCCACACCCAGTTTGACCCCTTTCCCTTCCTCCCAGACACATCAGATGCTGAGAACCAGTCCCCCCAGCATGACCCTCCTCAGTTCCCCCCACCTGTGTGTATCGGGTACCGTGATGCACCCCGAGCCTCCTCCCCACCACGCCAGGCCCCGGAGCCCGCCCTCTTGTTCCAGGACCTCCCCAGGGCCAGCACCGAGAGCCTTGTCCCCTCCACAGACTCTCTGCATGAGCCCCCTCACATCCCCACCCCTGTGTGCATTGGGCACCGAGATGCACCCTCATTCTCATCCCCACCACGCCAGGCCCCCGAGCCGTCCCTCTTCTTTCAGGACCCCCCTGGGACTAGTATGGAGAGCCTGGCCCCCTCCACCGACTCTCTGCATGGCTCCCCAATGCTGCCCCCCCAAGTGTGCATCGGGCACCGGGATGCACCGCGAGCCTCCTCCCCACCCCGCCACCCACCCAGTGACCTAGCGCTCCTGGCATCCTCACCTCCGCCAGGCAGCTCAGGGGGCTCTCGGGGCTCAGCACCCCCCGGGGAGACCAGGCACAACTTGGAGAGGGAGGAATACACCGTGCTGGCCGACCTGCCCCCGCCCAGGAGGCTGGCGCAGAGGGAGCCAGGTCCCCAGGGCAGCAACGGGGGCCGCACCCGCAGCCCTGGCCGTGCAGAGGTGGAGCGCCTCTTCGGGCAAGAGCGCAGGTGAGCCCAGGGCGGGGTCAGCCAGGTGGGCTAGGGAGGAGGCTCGACAGCAGGACAGGTGGAAGGTTCACAGGCTTAGGTTGCCAGATGAAGGGTTCAGACCCCCGCCCTGCCACTTACTGGCTGTGTGACCTTGGGCAAGTCACTTCATCAGTCTGTTTTTCCATGTTAAGAGTCTTTTTTGATGATTAAATGACATTGTGCATAGTCTAGTGGTTAAGAGCAAAGACCAGGGTCAGGCAGGCTGGAGTCAATTCCTGGGTCAAACCTACTCCCCAAAATATGTGACCTTGTAAAGTGATTTAACCTACCTGAGCCTCAGTTTTCCCATCTGTAAAATTAGAACATTAGTACATTAATTGAAATGAGGTTAAACTCTCAAACCCTTTATTTGATCCAGAGTCACAGGTTCATTTTTTTTCCGCCCTCCTTACCTGAGGGACAAGAAACTGCCCGTGATTTTGTCTGCCTTAACAAAAAAAGACTCACGGGTACCCATGCCTCTCAGCAAACAGAGATGTCCATTTAAAACATGTGGCCAGAGCCATTATTTTAAATAACAGAACTCAGAATCACAGACTTTTTAGAGGTTGAGTGTTACTTTTCTGGGATATGGCGATGCTGCCTGAAGTCCACGTAGCTTGCGAGTCTCCTTGGTGGGGGCGCCACTCACACTGGCGGTTTACCACCCAGCAGAGACCTGCTTTTCCGCAGCCGTGGGGAGAGGAACATTCTCCCAATTGGGCTGAGATTTCTTTCTGCAGCAGTTCCAGCCTTGGAGTTTTCAGGATCAGGGCTGGAATTCCGTTAGTTAGGGTCAAGAGAACACAAAAAAGTAGGTCTGGAAGTCTGAGAACTTTCAGTGTACAATGAATTATAGTGTATTTACCAAGACCGAGTTTTACAATCATCACAACCTAATTTTAGAACATTTCCATCACCCTGAAGAACGGGTAATATTTTACACCCAGAATTCCTCTCTTTCTTGTCCCTTAGGCAACATTTTCTCTTAGATTTGAATCTGCGTGAGATGCCTTCTCTCTTATTCTTCAAATTTCCTTTTCGAGTAATCTCAATCCATTTACTATCCAGGTGACAACCTTTATGGTCTCCAACATTAATTCTTTCTTTGGCCTCTTTCAAAAAGAAAAAAAACACACACTTAATTTTTAGAGCAGTTTTAGGTTCACAGCAAAGTTGAATAGAAAGTACAGAGGTTTCCCAGACACCCCTGTAGCCCCAAGGCACAGCCTCCCCTCACTATCAGCATCCTCCACCAGAGTGGTCCATTTGTCACAAACCATGAACCTGCATAGACACTTCATTATCATCTAGAGTCCATAGTTTACGTTAGCGCTCACTCTTGGTGTTGTACGTTCTATGGATTTGGGCAAATGTATAACAACATGTATTCACCATCGTGATATACAGAATAGTTTCACTACCCTAAAGACCCCCTTTCTCTTTGACTATTTATGATCACTATTTTCTGTCCGATGTTAATTTGCATAGTTTGACTTCATTCGATAACTCAGTGGGGACACTAAAGTCTTTAAACCAAAGTTAAATTTTCATTCATTTTTTTTTTCTTACTGGGATAACTTTTAGAGAGAGAAAGTTTTATAATAGAAGTCCAGAATATGTTTATACTTTTATTAATCAGTTAATTGCTTTTACACAGATACTGTTATTCATTTTATTTTACTCTCTTTGAAGTAGATTATTTATCTTTTTTAGCTTTATTTAAGTATAATTGATATATAAAATTGCATATATTTAATGTACATATTTGGGTGAAATAGATTATTTACCTTTTAACCGAGGTTTTATAACTCTACTGAGTAATTAAATTTTCTCCTATTGTATGGCACTTATTCCCATTGGAAAACTATTTATCCTCTGAATATGAAAAATTTAAAACCTATTTAAGCATCTGGAAGGGACTGAAATTTATGAGTGGCTATAGAGCTGTACTTTCATTTTTTTCCCTTTTATTCATTCAACATATGTTTATTGAGCATCTACTCTGTCCAAGCATTGTTCTAACTGAAGCTGGAAATATTTCCTTAAAGGGCTATCACATTAAAGCATTAGGAATTTTGGCTTGACATCTTCATTTTTTTCCACCGAGATGCCTTTGGAATCTCTTAGAATCATATAAGCACTTCGTAGTCTCTTGAATTTCAGACAGAGCCTTCATGGAATTTGCTAGATTTGACAGCTTTGTCATTTAATACTCTCTGGAGGTAGAAGCGCCCATTTGAGCGTTTTCTTTGTCACCCTTGGTGCAGCCACACCAAAAGCAGGTGGCCCGAGGACCCCATTGCTTCAGCATTAGAAAGGCTGGGTCTCTGTTGGCAGCTAAGAATCTTCCTGAGTCCTTCACTCCTATCTCTCAGTTCCACATGGGGGGGACACTTCTCAGGAGGAATTTAGCCAACTAGTGTTTATATGGAGGATGCATTCACCTGAGACAAAACACACATGTGACCGCACCCTGCACTCTCCACTGTTGACCTCCCTACCTAGTCACATTTCAGGCTTTTGCTTCACAGGGGCTCCTACACCCCAGTTCTGGGGGAAGTCACTCTAAGGCCTCAGATCTCACAGAGCAAGGAAGCTCGCTCACTTCAAATGAGATTAAAAAATTGAAACTGACCAGGCAGCCCTCAAACTCAGAAACATTTACTCCGGACAGGGAGCTTTATTCCTGGTGAGTCAACTGCTAAAAACAAAAAACAACAACAACAACAACAAAAAACCCTCCAGTTACTTTACGGATCTGATTCTCATGATATTGGCAAAAGCTGCAAGATAACGACAAAACCCAAGCCCATAATTTGTTTATTCTTCAAAACCTTTGTAGAGTTTCAGCATGGTTCCCAAGCTGGGCACTGTCCTCTCAGACCTGAGTAGAGGTTCCTCTTACTTCCTCCTTTGCTGGCTCAGTCAAGGCTCAGCACCGGGTCCTCTTTTTCAGGCTTCTCCCAGTTTGGTTCAGACACAGCTCCATTTGTCAATTTAGATGGAGCCAGACTCTGAAACCCTGTTGGACTAGATATCCGTGGAGTGGTCAGGTCTTTTGTTTAGACCCCTTACCTATGGGAGGGGACAAATGGGCCCAGATTCTGTTTGGTGTTTCTAGGTTTCAACACAGATGTCATGTTAAACATTAATGACCATGGCTACCAATGATTAAGCAAGACAACTAAGTGGAACTAGGGACTTTTTACCGCTTAGAGGTTATCTTTGTCTGACCTGGCAACAATGCCCAAAGTCCAGGTGTCTTAGAAATGACATCTGCATGGACAGTTTATGTTGGCCTTCCTGGAATTGTGCAGTAAGAAAGAACATGTCTTCTTTCTGATCTTGCGAAGAGCTCTGTTACCAACAGCTAGGATGACCTGGAGTTTTCAAGGCCAAGTGCAGGAATTCTGTTAGTTAGTACTGAGGGGGAAAAAGTGGGTCTGGGAAGTCCAAAACTTACATATGGACAGGAAGAGGACAGAAAGAATGGAATATGGGGGCATTCTGCGTCTCCCATCCCTGCTTCATGGGCTGTGTGACATGAAATGAGATGGGACAAGTGCTTGGCACCTGGAACACAGGAAGTGCTCAATAAATGTTTGCCATTATGATCATGTGTGCATGGTGCCTGGCAACAAGTAGGTGCTCAATAAATCTTAATTCCCACAAAGACCAGTCTAACCTTTGTCTGGGGTTGAGAGGCGGGCTGCTGGCTGGGTGGCAGTCAGAAACAGGAAGTGCTGAGTGAGACAGGAGGCAGTCAAGGCCAAGGCTGAGCCCCCACCTTTGCTCACTCCTTTTCTCACTGAATCTTCACAACATCCCCATGAGGCAGGTAGAGCAGTGTCGACCATCACCATTATCTAGAAGGGGATACTGAGGCCCTGAGAGCCTTATCCCTCACTTAGGGCCCTTCAGTGGTGGGTCCTTGGATCTCCCATATCTCCTCCCATTGGGGGTGGGAGTAGAGGAGGTGGGTGCTGGGAATGGGACAGTCCCAAGGGCCCTCAGAGGGGCGGCTGCATTTGCTCATAGGAAGTCCGAGGCACCGGGGGCCTTCCAGGCCCGGGACGAGGGGCGGTCGCAGCGGCCTGGTCAAGGTCAGAGCCAACTTCTCCGAAGACAGTCCAGCCCTGCCCTCAGCAGGGAGGTGAGCACTGCCAGCCTGCCCTGGGTCCCTGTACCCCAAGGGGTGAGCCACTGCTTTTCCCCTCCCCAGGTGCCAGGCAGGGGTCCTGGGAAGGGAGGTCCTTTATGAAAGGGTCAGAGTCCCAGTCATGGGCTTCCAGCTTCCCTCTCTCCCAAAGAGCCAGCAGCACTTGGAAAAATTGAGAAGGACCCCAGATTAGTTCTCTGAAGACAGCCCTTCCGTGCTGTCCCCTCCCTTCGTTAGGTAGCTGCCGCCTTGAGTTCTTGGGGAAAGCCTCGCACGCATCAGTCTGGCTCTAAGGGCTCTCTCTTCCGGGGTGGGGAATTGTATGTTTAAAGAAACTCTCAGAAGGCAGGCCCGACCCAGTGGAATATAGGTAGTATTGGTGGTGGAAAATCCGGCACCTGATAGCCCAGGTTGGAATCAATATCCTGGGGGAGGGGGAAGCGGGAAAGTGAGCAGCTCTTTGCAGATCTCTTTCTGGAACTGAGGAAACTGGGTGAGAGGGAAGAGCTGATACCCCCAGGGAGGGAACCCAAAGACTCTAAGTATTTTTGACCTGTTTTAATCCCGGCTGCTGTGAGGACACAGCTTGCCTCTCTGAGGCCTGGCTGAGACCCCAGTTTCCTGTGTGTTTAGAGGCCACCCAGTCAGGGTCCAGGAGCCTCATCCACCCCCCACCTCATCCTCAGGTAACCACGCCCCTTGCGAAGCAGGCAGAAGCAACCCGGAGGAGCCGAGCAGAGCCCCCTCATCCCAGGAGCCCCGAGAGGCAGCCTGAGAGGGACCGGCGGCTCCAGGGGTCCTCACCGCCCCCAAGGACATCAGCCAGGACATCTGAGAGGGAGCGGCGGACAGAGAGACCTCCGGAGAGTGGCCGGGCAGCCCCAAGACAGCCTCCGGGGGGGTGGCAGAGTCAGGAGGAGCCGCCAGGATCTCGGGGCCCTCACAGGCACCTGGAGAGAGGCTGGAGCAGCCAGGAAGAGGGCCCCAGCATGGGGAGCTGGCAAGGACTTGGGGAGCCTAGTCGGGGGGCTGCCAGAGCCCCAGAGGGAACATGGAGGGGCCCTCCCAGGGAGTCTGAGGAGAGCTGGGGGCAGCCAGAGGCCTGGGAGGAGCCCCCCATTAATGGGTTGCAGGAGCCCCTTGACAGACCAACTCAGAGGGGCTGGAGCTCCAGGGAAGGCCCAGCAGAGTTCTCGAAATCCTGGAGGCCTGAGACACCCACTGTCACGGGCCGGGGGACTGAAGGAGCATGCCCACACCTGCATGGCCCTGAGAGGCGGCCTGAGCTTGACTGGAGGGACCTGGTGAGCCTTCTCGGGATCCCCAGAGCGGGGGCCTGGGCCCGCACAGAGGAGCCAACACTCCCTTCCCTTCTTCCAAGGCTGGATTGGGAAGGCCTCCTAGAGTTCCTGCAGGCCCAGCTGCCCCGAAAGGACCCAGCTGGACACTGGGGTGGCCCAGTCACAGCTTCAGGGCCTGAGCTAGGTTCCCAAGGCACAAGGGATACCATGGAACGAGAGCAACACAGCCAACCTGAAGGCTGGGCGGAGGCCAGCCTAGTCAACGGACACAGCCCTGCCTGCATCTCCACCCAGTGGCCAAAGACCAAAGTGACGAGTGGACCAGAGACTTCAATTATGGCTGGTCTGGAGGAGCCAGGCCAGCTGGGGAGCAGGAGCCTTGCAGGTGGCCCCAGCTCACCAGCGTGGGAGGTAAGTCAGTCTCACTACTGAGGGGTAGCCAGAAAGTCGGCACCCCAGACACGTGTCCTTAGAAAGGCCTCCTCTCAGCTTCTGCACACCCTCCCCAGCTCAGCCCTAACCCTCTGTTCTAACCGAAACCTGTGCCCACCACCAAATGAGACAGCAGTGAGAATAACCATCGTTTCTGTGAGCTTTTACTTATGTGCTAAGCCCTTGTCTGAATGTTTTATGGTTGTTTTCCTCATTTAATTGCCATAGCAACCTGATGAGAAAGGCACTGTTAATTTACAAATAAGGAAACTGAGACAGAGAGTATGCCACTTGCCCAAGATTACACAACTAGTAAGGGCTGGGGCAGAGGTGGACCCCAGGTCTGCTCAGGGCAGATCACCCTGAGGCCTCAAGCAAGATGCTCTGGCCAGGGCCTTCTCCCCTCCCATCCCCACAACACCTGGTTTGTATTGCCTCTGGTGGCTCCTACCTGACTCTGGCTGAGACTGCAGCCAGTGTGGTCATGTCCCCTTCCCCTGCTATATTCCAAGTTCCTCAGCATCCCCGGACAGCCCCACTTACCCGTTTCTGATCCCTACACCTCCTTTCAGGCACAGAGAAGAGGTTGCATAAATGCCCCTTGGTTTGAGTTGGCTACTGAGACAGGCTGCTTAAATGAAGACCCATGTGCAAAGTAGGCCCAATGCCTGGCACATAGTAGGTGCCAGGTCCTTTCCCTGCCTCCTTGGCCTGGGGTAGAGTCACAGAGCCGGTGGTACTCTGGGGCTGCCCGGAGCATTTATCTGAAGGTGGTAGGTGGGGAGCGTCCTGGAGGCCAGAGCCCTGCAGCCCGCCTCAGCGACCTGGGAATGCAGCACGTGGTTTTGGACACCCAGCCTCTCTTGACCCTGGTCTTCCCCTGTAAAATAGAACCAACTGCTTCCCCGACAGGCACCAATGGGGTTATGGCGAGGCTCCTGCTCGTTCATCAAACCCTCTTCTCTTTGATGTGCAGTCCAGCACCGCCTCCCCCATGGATGGCGGGAGGGTTTGCTGTGTGCCAGGCCCTGGGCTGGGTGCTTTACATGCTCTGCCATATACGAGGCTCAAACCCGTTAGGCATTTGCCAGGGGTCACACCTGTGTAAGTCGTGAGAAATGAGACCACAGTGTCAGCTCCAAAGCCCAAGCTTTTTTTTTTTTTTTTTTTTTTTAAACAGAATGTTTTATTGACTTTAGGTCAGCTGAGAACAATTACCTGCATTTATACTTTTTAAGTTATTTCACTTCATTGAAAAAAAGGCAAATGTTACATCAGAGACTTCTTTCATGTTTGATGCTCTGGGTTGAGAAAACGTCCAGCTCTTTCCTGAGGCGTGTTTTCAGCAAAGCCCGAGCTTTTTACTACCATGTTGTGAGGCCTCAGGGCCCACGGTAGGACTAGGGAGCCCCCTCCCCTGTGTTTCCCTGTGACTTTTATCCATTTGCCCTCTAATCAACTCAGTGCAGGCACTAGAGATGCAGGGATGAGCCAGCTTGGTCCTGCCCTAAGGACAAAGGGGAGGGTTTGGGCTCTCCACACAAGAAGTTGCTGTCAGGCTTGCTGGGGAGGCAGGTGGACCACAGGCAGCTCAAGGAGGGAGAGATGCTGTGTCCCAGTGGATGCTGGGATGCTGCAGGCTGGCTGGGTCAAAGGGAAACAGGAGGGTAGAAAGATTCTTTTCTTTTAAGATTTTTTTTTATTTATTGGGGAATTGGGGAAGGGGAACAACCAAGTTGTTGTCCTTCAGTTTTAGTTGTGGAGGGCGCAGCGAGCTCAGCTCCAAGTCCAGTCGCCATTCGGCCGCCCGTCAGCAGCTCGCGGCCGCTCAGCTCAAGGAGCCGTGTTCAATCTTAGTTACGGTGGGTGCAGCTCAGTGGCAGCTCAGCTTGGGCACAGCTCACTGGCCCATGTGGGAATCGAACCGGCAACACTGTTACTCAGAGCTCGCACTCTTAACCAACTGAGGCACTCGGGTGGCCCCCGAGAGATTCTTCAGCTAGAGTTATTCCACAGCGAGGCTCAGGGGTCCCTTGGAGGTTAGGAGATGGCAACTTCGGAAGGACGGGAGCACCACATGCTTAAGGACATTTCAACAGATGACAACAGATGCATCCACTCCACTGGTTCATGCTGGGGCTTCAGCTGCTCACCCTCTATGAAAATTGTTGGCACGGCATTCAAGGCCCCCCGGCCTTCCTTCCACCCCAGATTTGTCCTCTAGTTATGCTGATCTGGCTGCAGAGCTCTGCGAGCACATCTCCCTGCCTCTGAGCATGCTGTTCCCATTGCCCAGAATATTCTTCCTTTCCCTCTTCACTCACCAAATGCCTGTTCATTGTTCAAGTCTTAGATCAGGTGCCCTGTTCTGAGACGCCTTTCCTGAATACTCACCCCACCCCAGCCCTCTCCAGGTTGGTGATGTCTCCCTTCTGGGCTTGGTGGCTCTGCTACCTTCCATCTGGTCACACTCAGGTGTCAGTTCCCCATGAGAAACATGAGCTCCATGAGGGCAGGAACTGTGCCCACTTGATCTCTGTACCTCTGGCCCCTGGCCCAGGGCCTGACACAAAGATGGAGCTCAGCTCAGTGTATGGTTGATCAGTAAATACAAGGATGCTTAAGTGCATGCCAGAAACTGATGGCAGATGGGTGCATCACTGGGTAGGTGATGGATGAATGATGGACCAGTGATATATGCTGGAGAAATAATAGATAGATACTGGATGGATGTCAGATGTGTGGATGGATAGGTAGATGGGTGATGAATAGAACAGATGATGGATGTTGGATAGATGGATATTGCTTAGATGATGGATAGGGTGATGGATGGATGGATGAATGTTGGATGGGAAGATGGATAATACATAAATGGAGGTTGGATGGACTGAGGAAGGATACATGGATGTGGGCTAAATGGACAGATGACAAATAAATAGCGGATGGATGTATAAATGAGATCATGGATGTTGGATAGAGTGGGTAGGTAATGTAGGATGAATGTTGGATAGTTGGATGGATATATGGATCTATTGATGTTGGATGCTAGATGGATGTTGGATGGATAGATGATGAATGGATGGATAAGAAGGTGGAGAAATAGACAGAAACTGGGGAATAACCTGGACTAAGCTATGTTCTTTCTTATCTCCAGTTCCAATCAGAGGAGCCTGAGGAATCAAAACCAAGAGGAGACCAAGACTCTCTGACCGACCAGAAGCAGGCAGACTCGGTAGTTGGGTCTTGGGTGTGGGCACATGGGGAGGGGAAGGGAAGGGAAATCAGATTGGAGGTCAGCTGAGGTCCTCAGATGAGCTCTGGGGACATCCAGGCAAAGGTGGTCTCTGCCATGGGGTCATCTGTGTGCATGGTGGGGCCTTGAAAAGAGGGCTCTGGTGGAGCTAGATAGCAGAGCCACCTTCTCGGCAGGTGGATACTCCTGGGTTCAGAGCCCATGGCTCTGCTTTTAACTTGCTGAAATGCCCTGAAAAGGCTAGCTAGAATGCCTTCCCTGGGCAAATGGCAGTTTGGCCCTGATGGTCTCTGAAGGCAAGGTCCTCCTGACTCTGGAGGGCTGACCAGGCTGGGAGAAAGGGTAGGGCTTCCAGGAGCTGGACCAGAGAAGTGTTGAAGAGGGCCGAGGAGGTGCCACAGTCAGCAGGGCCTGGTGGGTCTCCAGGGTCCTGGGGCAGGAAAGATGTGTGCAGCGGGTGGGACCATCTGAGGCTGCTCTGAGGCCTGGCTGCAGCTGGAGTGCATTGCTCTGCGCACCGCCCCCCCCCCNCAGGAAAGATGTGTGCAGCGGGTGGGACCATCTGAGGCTGCTCTGAGGCCTGGCTGCAGCTGGAGTGCATTGCTCTGCGCACCGCCCCCCCCCCCCCCCAGCCCATGACCTGCCAAACAGACTGTTCTCATCACCCTCAGCCTCCAGAGAGGTGAGGTCAGAGCTGAAGGCTTGGGGCAGCCGAAGGCAGGGAGAAGGAGACAGGCTGTTTGGGGCTATGCTTTCCTCATTCTGCTGTTCTGCTGTTCCCCATGCTGCCTCCTGAGAAGCTGGGTGTGACGGGGAGATCTTTCTGGCAGCCTGGAGCCCCCGACTCTGGCCCTTCCACTCGTCAGAGCTGAGGGGATTCTGCCCTCACTGTGCAGATGAGTAAACAAGGGGCAGGGGCGTTGTTCCAGGTCACACAGCCAGTCGATGGCTGGACTCAAACTAGAACTGGGACTTGGGACCTCCACCCAGCTCTCTCTCCGCTCCCCCAACGCTGCTTCCTGGCCCTGCCCTGATCCTTGCATGGCCTCGCACAGCAGCAGCAGCAGCAGCAGCAGCAGTGTTCCAAGTGCTTGGTGGGCCAGTCTTCCCATCTGTGAAATGGGGGGGGGGGGGGACAAGGAACTGATCACTAAAGGCACTTCCAGCTCTCACAGGGGCCCTGGCAACTTTACCCTTCCTCTTTCTGGGTTATTTCTTCACGCTTCCTGGAACCAGAGTTTCATAAACAAAGAGGAAATAGCAATATAGGGATCCCCTCTAGTCTCTGCAAAATGGACCCGTCCCAGCAATATGGAAAACCTCTCAATCTACCACCAGGCAGCCTGGACTGGATAGAATTGATAACTTCCTCATTCATTCATTCAATCATTCATTCACAACACTTAGTGAGCACCTTCTGCATCCCCGGGTGTGGGCAGAGGTGAATCGGAGTGCCAGCATGGAGCGCCCAGTTTAGTGGTCAGGGCTGTGATGGGGGATGCGGTGGCAGGGTGGGGCAGTCCTTCCCCAAAGCCCTCCTGGACCTGGGCCTTGATGTTTCATGTTCCGCCTCCAGTGAATCTCTGGATTTCAGAGAGTTGGGACACCTGTGCTCTGTCCTACCTCTACCTGCTATGTGATTTTGGGCAAATACCTCTGCTTTGCTGGGGCCTGTTTCCTCCAAAGGGGGCGCATTTGGGGGCTCTGCAGGGAGTGGGGGGAAGTGGCTGCAGGAGTCTGTGACTCATTCCTTTCACAAAGGTGGAGAGTAGGCAGGTGGGGGACTTGGGACAGGGGGGTCCTTGTGTGACCCCTTGGCTCCAGATGGATGTTGTCATGGGGAAGACGGACCCAGAGTTCCCATATCTCTAGATATTTCAAGAGAATCTGGAAACATATAGGTTAAATTTCTTGATTATTTAACATTGGAACCTAATGCAAAATAATCTGAAAACCCTATGCAGGCCAAACACACATTTGTAGCCTGCACTCCCCTTCCGCTGGCCACCTGGGGCTCGACTTGAGGGTGGTGGAGTGCACGTCCCCATGGGGGCTGAGCTCCACGAGCCCTGTCAGGCAAACACCATGTAGTGTGAACAAGGTAACAAGCTCTATTCTCCGCAGCTCTAGGAGAAGAAAGATGGGAACCCTGAGCCTTTGCGGTGGGCATGGCAGAATGGGCAGAAAGGTTGTAGTCAAAGACTCCCCCAATCCCACCAAAGGGACCTGGGGGCCAACACTGGACCCTGTTTGACAGGCAGACAAGAGGCCAGCGGAGGGCAAGGCTGGGAGCCTGCTCAAGGGCCGACTGGTGACCTCATGGCGGATGCCCGGGGACCGTCCCACGCTGTTCAATCCGTTCCTGCTGTCTCTGGGGGTCCTCAGGTGGCAAAGGGTAGGCCGGCTCCAGTGGGGTGGGAGGGGCAAGGGTGGGGAGAGACGGGGAGGAGAGGGAGGAGGTTGGTGTTAGTCAAAGAAGAGAGGGGTGTGAGAGGGAGGGTTTGGGGGACCCCCACATGAAAAAGGAGATGAAGCAGGGTACTGAGTGCCCCCTGGTCTCTGCAAGTGAGTGGGATTTCCCACTTCCAGGGTGAGGGGTGATTAAATCATCTACACAGCTGAAAGCTCCCAGCCTGGCCAAGCGGAGCCAGGTTGGGGGGGAAGCAGGGGAAGTAGGGCCTGTGAGGGGCTCTGGGGTTGCAAAGTGTGGCTCAGTCCTGGGCCTGAGCCAGTTTCACAAACATCTGGCATTACGTAACCCATCCCCTGCCCAGAGAGGGCTGTAAACACTCAGGCCTCTGGTTCGGGGTTTCCTTAAGGGTGAGGAGAAGAGGCAGCTGGGACTTGCTCCCTCCTGCCCGCTTCACAGCCGGATAGAAGGGGCCTGGCCATCTCCAGGAGCCACTGGCTGGCTCTCCGTGAGGGGCTGACTGTCATCCTCTTGCTGGCTCCAGGTCCAGCACTAGGCTAAGTACATTAGAGACACGTACCCATTTTACAGTTGATGGGAGTAAGGCTCAGGGAGGTGAGTTGACTTGCCTGAGGTCGAAAGGTTAGGGTTTAGAGGGGCCAGCCTCTTGCTGCTTTTCCTCATTCCTGGATGAGAGAATGACTGCAGCCAAACTCACTGAGCCTCAGTTGCCACATCTGTCTAATGGGGGGAAAAGCCTATGGAGACACTCAGGGCTGCAAGGAGGGCCCAGGGAAATCTGGATGCACACAGGTGTGATGGGGCGTGGAGGGGAGGCAGGCACATCCAAACACTAACTTTCCCATCCACTTCATAATTTTGTCTCTGCCGCGTTCAGGGGTTAAAACAAGAGGGTAATCAGAAAAACGGTTATCTGGGCAGGGTGGTGCCTTCAAGCCATGGCCAGGAATTACCTTATCAGGCTAACAAAAGGGCACCAACATGCAGCAGGTCTGGCAGGAAGGGGCAGGTTAAGTTCCTGGTGGAGAGAGAGGGAGAGAAATGGGGAAAGGCCTCTGGGATAATGACGCTGCTGCTGATAACCGGCATTTATTGTGTACCTACTATGTGCTCAGCTGTGTTCAGTGCATGGTATGCGTGATTGCTTTAATCCTCACCACGAAGCATACCAGGTATGGTTCATATTGTCCATGTGACAGACGAGGAAATGAAGCTCAGAGAGGAAAAATCACTGATTCTAGGTCACATAGGGGCAGAGCTGAGATTCAAATCCCACTCTGGCTGACCTCATGGCCCCTCTCCACCTCTGTGTATGTGGATCTCCCTGAGCCCTCTCTGTAGCCCAAAGTCTCCCCAGATTTTCCCCATTAGACAGATGTGGCAACTGAGGCTTGGCAGGTTTGCAGCCATTCTCTGGGAATAAGGAGAATCAGGAGCGGAGGGATGGAACTGCCAGTGGAGCCTCCAGACAGTTACTTAGAGCAGTTTCAAACATCTCTTGAGTAGGATAGTGAAATTAGTCCAAGGTCAAGAGCCGGGAAGCCTGGGCTTGAGTTGTGTCTCTGAATTAACTTGTGTGGCTTAGGGCCATTGTCTCCCTTCTCTGAGCCTCACATTATTATTCTCGTTAGAGTAATGGTTTGAGACTCAATAACCCCAAAGTTTGGTGGCTCTGTTTGATTACTCACTCCTGGGTCCCTGAGCCTCTGCCATCTCTGTCCTACCATGGCAAGTTGTGGTAAGGGAGTCATTCCTTCATTTGTACATTCATTCAGTTGACCAGTGTTTACTAAAGACCTACTGTGAGTTGAAGTCCTGGGCTGGCCTCTGAAATATAGACAAAAACACCCCATCCCTGCCAACAAGGAGCTCAACAGTTTGGTGAGGACACTGACCTACAACTGGTTAGAACAGACTGTGGTCATTATGTTAGTGGGGGAATGTACAGATTCAGGGAGCACCGGGTGGGGAGTTAATGCGGGGAGCACCACACAGGGAGTTAACACAGGGAGCACCAGGCAAGGAGATTATAACTCTGTGCTGAGGGCACTTTGATTTCCTTTGAAGGGTGAGGAGGAATTTTTCAGGCAAACAAACATTTGGAAGTGGGGGGAGAGAGAGGGAGGTATGTGTGTGTGTGCTGGGGAGGTTGGTGGGGGGAAGCACAGAGGACAGGAAGGGAAGTGTTCCAGACAAGGCAGAGAACAACACGTGCAGTCTCATCCGAGGCACAAAGGACCTGGCTCATTCTGGGAATTCCCAGTAGTCCAGCGCTTGTGTACCCTAGCATGTAAAATGTGTGTGTATAAATGACAAAGGGCAGCAGGCAGGGGCCAGATTGTGATGGGTGCTGACTGCCTGGAACAAGAACGTAGAGCTGGTCTATTAGCACTGGGAAGTGCTGAAGACTTTTGAGCAGGGGAGTAGTCTGATCACTGGGCTGAGGGTACTAGAACTGGAGTCCCAGAGGCCAGGAAACCAGTAAGCAGGCTCTTAGGTGCCCAGGTCAGTGGGCCAAGACACTGGTGGCAGGTGAGGCCTACTGTTTGTTCACTCTCCAAAGGACCAAATGTCTGAGTGAGGTACATGGGTAGAAAAACTCAGCATGGGGGTGCCAGAAGACCAGTGTAGAGCAAGGTGGGCTTATCCTTGGCTTCGTTCCTCAGGGTGGAGGGAAGACTCCCAGTGGGAGATACTGGGATAGAACTTCAGCTCCCTGGGCCTCCATTTTTTTATCTGTGAAATGGGGATGGTAATTATAATCATGATAGCAATAATTTTTGACCCCCAAACTGAGATGGCAGAATAACTGAAATGGCAATTATCCCAAGCTCCCCTGCCTTCCTACTGAAGAATAGCTAACTAGGGATAAAGAGGTTGTTTGGGTGCTTTACTTAGATTAACACTTAATACTTACAGCAACCCCATGAGACAGTGATGTTATATACCATTTAACAGAGGGTGAAGCTGAGGCACAGAGAAGTTAAGTACCTTGCAGGGTTGGAATCACAATGTTGCACAAGCTACTAAGTGCATTTAGCAGCAAATGCCACCAAGGTCCCTCCACGACTGCAGGGCTCAGAGGAGCTCCTGCAGGCAAAAGGCCTCTTAAAAGCTGCCAAGTGCTCTGGGACTGTGAGAAACGAGTGTACACCCACATCCAACAACCCAAAACAGGGTTCTTAATCCCAGAAAGACCTGCTTGTAAGGAGGGGGCATTTGGGGAAGACCCCACCATTCCAGAATTCACTTTGTGCGAAGATTACAGACTAGGAATGGCTTCTCTTCTTGCTGCGTGACCTTAAGCAAGTCGGCTAACCTCTCTGAGTCTCTGTTTTCTCATTAGTAAAATGGGGACAAGGACACCTTCCTGTCAGGTCTATGGTGAGGACGAAAGTTTATTACACAGCTAACAGGCAGCGCTCGGCAAATGGGACCCTGAATTGTCAGTACTGGGTGCTTTGCCGACGGCTCCATCAAACCCAGGCACCGAGCCCTAGTGGAACCATCGCTGCGTCCAGCGGCTCACGGCTGGGGCGGGGAGCCGTGGCCGGGGCGACATGGGGGCCACACCCCGCACCCCGGCGCGGTGGCCGGACGGAGTCACCTGCACACGGAGCCGTTCCTTCCGCCCTGCGCGCCAGCGGCCGAAGCCGGACCCGCCCTCCCTTCCTCCCGCCTCCATCGGGCGCCCGTCCCGCCCTCGCGCGCCCGTCCCATCGCCACAGGCCCCGCCCCCGTAACCGTCCCGCGCTCCTATTGGCCAGCCCGCAGCCCCCGCCGCTGTTTGTCCTGGCTTTCCCGCCTCTCATTGGCCCCCCCGGGTCCTCCCAGGAAGTTTGAAAAAAAAAAAAGTTTTATGGGCGGATGGAAGGGGCTGGGGCAACGCCGGGGAAGGGAAGGGCCGGAGGAGCGGCGGCGGGCAGCCGAGAGGGGCGGCGGTGGCGGGATTCCCGCGCCGCTGAGCCCGAACCGAGAGCCCTCTCCACCTTTCTGTCTTCTGCTCCCGCCGCCTCGGGGCGCCGCCATGACGGTGAGTGACCCCCGCCCCCCGGGGCAGCCCTTCTGCGCCCCAGGCGAGGGTGAGAGCGACGGCCGGAGCCCAGCCGCTCCCCTCCTGGGCAGCTCCCTCCTCACTTTCCGGAGGCTAGAGAAGGTCTTGGCCGGAAGACCCGGCCGACCTGTCTCACCTTCCCCCAGCCTCCTTCTCACCTTTGCGGGCCAGGAACCCGGGCCACCCCAAGGACATGGGATCGCCCCGTCCCGGGCAGCCTCTCCTCACCTTTGCGGGACTAGTCACGGACCGATTCAGGGTGGCCCTTTACTACCTCCTTTCCAGCCTCCTTGGTGAAGACCTGACCTGTTTACCCCAAGCTGCGAGATCCGTAGGGGGTCCCGGGCTCCGGATCGTGGGAGGAGCGGAGATGGGCCTGGCCTAGGTCTGGGGTCTTGCCCGGGGCTGGAGAGAGATACCCCCTGGCTCAGGTGGGTCGCGCTGACCCGGGCCTGGGAAGACCGCCCACCTGTGTGGGCGCTGGCTGGAGGTTGGGTGGGTGAGACGGGGCCGCCGCGTCTCACCCTGTCTTCTGAAGCGACGGGATACCTAATGTTCTCCCAGGCTTGCCTCTTTGAACCGGCGAAGTAGCCTTGGGTGGGACAAGTCCGCGAGTGGGGATCGGGGACAAGATGGACAGGGATGTGGCTTTTGGGGGAGAGCCCTACCCTAGCTCCATCAATACCTGTGCTTTAATTATCATATTGAACCTCGCCACTGAGTTCACAGTTATCCCCATTTCACAAATAAACTGAGGCTTGGGGAGAGACTTTGGTTAGTTGCCGGAAGTTGCCCTGAGTGTAAGGGAAGGAGTAGCCCCCTTTTTGAGGTCAGTCAGCCCCGGTGATGTTCTGGAAAGGAAGGGCAGGGCTGGTTTTGGTTTCTGGTTAGCGCCTTAGGGAGGCCCTGACAGCTGGTGGGGAGAGGGGAGCTGAGCAGGGTGTGTATGTACATGGGTCTTTCCCCTTTCCTCAACTGAGTAGAGTGGGCTGGGCTGCAGTGGGGTGGTGGTTGGCTAGTGGGGCCCCTGCCCCTGTGAGTGTGATGACCTGGCCACTGCCTGGACTTCCTCAGCCTCCGCACATCCTGCCACCACCCTGCTGGCCCTTCCTGTCCTCAGCAGCCTCCCCTGCCCAGTCAGAGAACAGGGAGGGATGTGGGGGAGGAGCTGAGTCAGTGTCCTACCCGCCGCCCCCCCAGGCTAGGGGGAGGGTGGTCACAATGCCCCTGGGTGCCTGCCAGGCCCCGAACTGGGTGCTTTCACTTTTATCCGAGTTGGTCTTCCGAGGTTGATGGCAACCTCCCATCTAACAGATGAGGACACTGAGGTGTAGAGAGGTGAAGTAACATATGCCCGATGACACAGCTGGGCTCTGGCTGAGCCAGAATTGGTATCCAGGGCTGTCCCAGTTTTCTCTCTGGGGAGAGATAAGAAATGTACACAGTTGCCTCTCTGAGGAAGTACATGCTCAGCAAGGGTAAGGCTGTTGAAAGTAGCATGTGGGGTGCTAGGAGGAGGGACAGCACATCCCTGCTGGTGGGAGAAGCCTTCCTGTGATTGTGGGACTTTGTCAGATGGAGATGGACTGGGGGAGGGAACAGTGTGAGCCAAGGCTGGTTCATGTTTGGGGAATGGCAAAAACATAGAAAAGGGGCTTGGGAGCAAAGCGGCCCAGGCAAAGGCCCGGAAAAGCAACTTGGGCTTTGGTCAGGGGTATTGGGGAGCCATGAAAGGTTTTGGAACATAGAGGAGGCTGATGATCACCACTGACAGTCTTTGCTGGTTTCAGCCTAGCCGCCTGCAGACACCTGAGCCTGCTCCAGGCTACCGTCCTTCCTTACACCTTCCTCACGCCCTTTCCCTCTCTCCCAGTCCCATCTCCCTGACCTCGGGGATCTGTATGGATCAAGTGGCAATGGTGCTGTGAATGGGTAAATGCTCAGAGGCTTTGGGAAGCTGGGCCTCGTGTCAGGACCCCCCCACACACACACACACCTCCGTTTGCTGGAGCCCAGTACAGCCTTGCGCCAGTGCCTCATTCCCCAGCCACTGCCTGGCATCAAATTATATACCTGTTCACTTGTTTATTGTCTGTCTCTCTCCTGACTCCCACCAGGACAGGGGCCACATCTCTCGTTCACAGATGCCTTCCTGGTCTAGAACAGTGCCTGGTACTTAAAAAAGAGAAGAAAAAAAAAAGATTCCACAAACATTCCCAAGCCCCTGGGTCCTGGGGGGGGGCGAGTGGCACACATTCCTGCCTGTGAGTTGCTTCTAGTCGAGCCTGTGAAGGACAAGTAAATGTCTTCAAGATAATCATGGGTACAGCAGAGGCCTCTCTGAGGGGCCGTGGGAGGGCAGCTGGGGTGGTGTGTGGTGTGTGGCCTCAGAGGAAGCAGTTAAGCTGAGTCCTAACGCGTGAGTAGGGGTTTGCCTGGCGTTCAGGCAGAGGACACGGGCATGTGTGGAGGGCCTGGAGTCCTGACTTGTTGGAGATCTGACAGGATGCGTGCTGACATAAACACGGGGCCCCCAAAGCAGCGGGGAGGCTAGGCTGGAAGGATGGGCTAAGATTTTGTGCCATCCTAAGGCAGCTGGACCTTGTTTTGAAGCCACCTGGAGCTATCCCTGGAGGTTTTAACCAGACTTGTGATACTAGGCCTTTTTGAGTGGGTCCACTGCCAGAGTGTGCTTAGAGGATGACGTGTCAAAAGTCCAGGTGACCTGGAGGCAGTGCAGACCCTATGGCCAAAGAGGAGGATGGGCTGTGAGAGCCTGTCAGTGCTCCTGAAGGGAGAAAGGAGAAAGTGAGCTTCCTACAGGTGTAGGGAAGGTGTTTGGGGCCTAAGAAGTCCTGTGTGGAGGAGCAGTGTGAGATATATAGGTTATCAGACCTGTTGACCCTTAGTGGTGGTGGTGGTGGTGGTGGTGGTGGGGTGGGGTCCCAGATGACTGTAGGACCTCCCCTGCCAGCAGTTTAAAAACTCATATTGGCAGCCTCCTCTTCCTAAGGCACCGTGCCATCTGTGCCCGAAATGGTGTATGATGTGTTTGTACCAGCTTCCAGAGGGTCTCTGGGCTTTTCCATAAGGGGCACATTCAGTCCTCCTAAAACTTGGGGGCGGGCAGGACCCCCTGCCTACCACCGCCATCATTTACCACATTAGACAGCTGGGCTCAAGCAGAGGATGTGACTTAGGAAGGTCACCGTGACTCTACTTCCCAGGCAGCCCTTGGGGGCCCAGTCTGCCATTCCTGCTGAGGAGCCCTTCCTCAGCATCTGGAAGCCAATAGCTGATCGCCTAGCCCCGGCCCAGTCTGATTGGCTGGGTCATCTGCCCCTCCTTCCTAGGTGCTCTCCACGTGCCTTCCCAGAAAGCGTAGCTCCAGGACCAGGGGATGGGGGTGGGGACTGCCTCCAAAGCCCAGAAATTTATACTAGGGGGTAGAGGAAGGTGAATATTTATTTAGCAGGTTTTCCCAGGGATCTGGCCACAGCATGCCCAGCCCTGGGGCCACGGGAGGCCCCAGTCTGAATGCAGGTGGACCAGGTGACTTGGTGGCCTACCAGTCTTCAGTGGGGAACAGGGCGGGGAAGACTGGAAAGCAGATAGGGTGAACATTGCCCCAGGGTTTCTCAGGTCTGAGCAGAGCCTGTGTCCCTTCCCTCAGACAAGTATGCAGGGAGGGGCTGCAATGCAGGGGTGGGGCTGCTGGCCTGCTGAGATCCAGGGGCCCTGGTCCCGTGGCCATGGCTGGGGATGGCTCTAGATGTCCAGGCTGCTGGCCCAAGCTCCCCTCAGGCCACTTCCTCCACCTGAGGAAGAGGAGAATGGGGCTCCCTGGGAGAAAGGCGGGTCAGGAGAGGTGGCCAGGTCAGGTGGCTCTGGTTTCCAGGCTTCCAGCTGCCGTCCTCGCTGCCCACCCCACCGAGCCATGCCACCCGCTCCCTCACGCAACCAGACACCTTGGCCTGATGAGGCTGCGATGCGGGTGCTGATAGGTGGGCTCAGAGCCATGGCAACAGGTGGACACCTCCTCCCTGCCGGCCAACCTGGCCCGCCCTGTTCTCCTTACTCCTAGTGGGCAGGAGCCGAGACTCTGCAGAGGGACCAGGACTTAGATGAGAGAGAGGTCTTCGCAGCGGGCAGGGAGGTTCTGGTAGCTGGCACCCATTAGATGGACCTGGCTAGAGAAAATGCTGGGATGAGCAACTTCGTCATGTAGGCCTAGATGGGGGTACATAGCTCGTAGACCCCTGTGGAACATGCTGCAGCTGGGAACCCCCAGGCCCCGGGGCCGTGCCCCTTTGTGCAGCACCCGGCAGGTAGGGCTTGCCAGGACTAGCCCTTCCAGCGGTGTAGGGGGTGACCAGAGGATCTCGGACCCCAGCCTGTGCCGGGTTCCATCTTTCAGGGTCTCCAGGAGACAAAAGAAGGCAGGGCTGGTTGGCCCACAGGAGGGTCAGTGGGTTGGGGGTGGGCGGGAGCAGTAAGGCATTTTCCTGGTGAGGCGCCTGGGCCTTGTCAGTAAGAGGACCTGGATGGTTCGCCCGCTCTGCTGGTCCGGCCTGTTCTCTGAGCTCTCTAAGGGTCTCTTTACAGGCAGCATTCTCTTGGGCCTCCTTTCTCCCACTCTCGGATGACAAAGCAGGCTTGTGGCAGGAGAGCTTGGACACCCCTGGTGGATGCGCCAGTCGCCCAGCCCATCCTCTTGGCTCTCAGAGATCGCTGGATGTTGGGGAAAGGGGCCAAGGCCGCCTCAGTGGCTGGGGAGCCTGCCTGGACATAGGGCATTACCTGGGCCCTCAGCCCTCTCTCCTGGCTTCCCAGGCCCTCAGCCTTACAGGACTCAGGGCCAGGGTGGACACAGCATCCTCTCCTCCCCAGCCCCATTGGGTTCTTTGCTGTGCCTGACTCATCTGCCTCCTCATCTCCCCATAGCCCGATCTGCTCAACTTCAAGAAGGGATGGATGTCAATCTTGGACGAGCCTGGAGAGGTAGGAGGGCTAAAGCGGAGGGGAGGGATCTGGCTTCCTGCGGGGTCCTATAGGGTCGTTGAGGGCAGCCCAAGAGGCTGAGCTGCTTCCCTGGCCTGCCCAGCCTCCCGGAGCCCCTGGCCTCTGGGTGGAGGGGTCCAGGGTTGGGGCCAGAGTAGGAACCCTGAGGGCGGGGTGTTTCTTGTCCAGCCAGAAAGAGGGCCTTGGGTGGTGGGTGGGAGGACAGAGGCCTCCTGGAGCAATTTGCAGTGTTAGTGTCACCCGGGACGGGGGGCCTCCTAGCCCCTCAGATTCTGCACCCCATCCCCTTCTTTCACCACGAGCCCCTTGGCCCTCCCACCTCTTGACAACCCTGCTGGGTATCCAAGGTCCTGGGGTGGAAGGGTTCACAGAGATCATCTGGTCTGAGACACTCACAGATTCCTAACAACTCAGTCACGCAGCAGCCCCTGACCCTGGAGGGGAGACTTAGAGCACATTTCTTGAAGTCTCACCAACCTGGGGCCCCGTTGATCAAGCCATAGCTTCCTCTGACCTCAGGGGCATAATGGATAATGATGATTCTTTCCAGGACGGATAACAGTGAACGGAGGTCGAGCATGTAAAGGTTCCCACATAGTCCCCGGTGCCTGCTAGTGCCTCCGTAATAGCCCTTTAGTGTGTGCATCCTTAGAACCAGAAGGCACAGTGGCCTTTTACAGGTTCTGCCCTTGTAGCTGCCAGGCTGGAGCAGGAGCTGGCTTCCTGCCCGTCCAGCCTGGGAGGGGACAACTCCCCGCCCCTGCCCTGCATGCGCTCACAGCTCTGGTCTGCATGCAGCCCGCATGCCGGGAGGGCTCAGAGCCAAAGGGAATCGCATTGTATTTCCGACCCACATGCTTTATTCCCTCCAGCCCACAGCCTTCCGTACCCACTGCCTGCTCGCCGGTCCTCTGGTGGCTGCGCTCCAGGCTCACACAAGGCCTGGCACCTTGCCAGTGACCCATCCTGGCCTCCCCACCCAGGGTCTGTGGAGGGCAGAGACTATGGGCCCCACCCAGAACTGGCCGTTACTCATTCTCTTTCACGGGGTTTTGGAATGTCCACGCTGAAAGGGCCCTGGGAGTTCAGCCAGCCCGGCCCCTTGGTGCACATACAGGAGACAGGCCCACGGGGCTTCCTTTTCTTCCAGACCTAGCAGCACCTTGGGCAGACTCAGGCCTAGACCGTGGGGCACCTCAGGCCCACAGAGCTTTAGCTTGCTCCCATCTCATACAGTCATAGACTAGGCCTGGATGGGCCAAAGGGATCATTTGGCACAGGACCCCTGCTCCACTTTACAGAGGGACAGTTGAGGTCCTGAGCAGCAACTCAGGTCACTCAGTAAGAGCAGGGTGGTGCTCAGAGGGCCAGCCCCTCGGAACAGTCCCGACAGTATAGTGCTGACCTTACGCGAAGTGCCATGAGAGACATACAAGGGAGGGTTAGGGACTTCTCTACAAGTCAGAAGACTGAAGCTCGAGTGGTCAAGATACTTAACTAAAGACACAGCTAGACAGGGATAAAAGAGTTGTAACCTGGGTCTTTTGGATGCTAAAACCCTATTTCTTGGGGGAAGCAGTGTGGAAAAAAGAGTGTCACCCTGGTACATCCTTGAAAACTTACCATCTTCTTGAGGAAAAAAACTAAGCACTTGAAATAACAAACTGTGTGGATAGGGCTGGGTGATGCATGGGAGCCCCAGAAGATGCCACAGACTGGGTGACATGCATTGACCCTGACCGTGGGTGCACTCTGACTGGCATTCCAGTGAATGGCCAGAAGCCAGAGGAGGGCGAAGCTTGGCACATTTAATATCAGGCTATCCTGATGCCTCCGCCCCTTCCCTGTGTGTCCTGTCAGCCTAACCCCAGCTGGAGCAGAGAGAGGCACTACGGAAAGGTGCCCAAATCATAAATGTACAGATAATGCATTTCACAAGCTGAACACACATGTAACCAGCACCCAGATCGAGAAACAGAATACGACTAGTGCTCAGACGCCTCCCCCGGGGCCACCTTCCAGTCTCGCTCTCCAAGAGACCTGTCCTTAGCCGCTGAGGGGACCCAGAGGGGCATATGGAAAACAACTTGGGACGCTCTGGTCCCTGGCTTGTTAGGCAGATGACCTTACACCGGACACGCCCCCTTCCTGGTTTGCACTGGGGGGATTTGCTTGTAGGAGCCTTGGCGATCTTGGTGGAAAGGACGAGGATGGGTATGGAAGTGTTCACAAATCAGAGAAGGGCTCCCAAAAGGAAAAGGAAGGGTGAGGTCCCTGAGGAGGAGCCAGCCCGTGTCACAGATGCTGCTGCCCCTGGGGCTCAGAGAGGGCCAGGCTTCAAATGTGGCTTTTCTGACTGCACTGTCCCCTATCACCCCCACCCCCGTCCTTCAGCAGGGCAGAGGAGGGTGCCAAGCTCCTACTCTGAGCAGAATAGTTGACCTGGCAGCGCCCAGGGCACCCGCAGAGTGGCACACGCACACTCTTTCATTCGTCATCCTTGCAGCCTCCTTCCCCACCACTCATCACTGTCTCTCCTTCACAGTGGAAGAAACACTGGTTTGTGCTGACCGATTCAAGCCTCAAATATTACAGGGACTCCACTGCTGAGGAGGTGAGGCAGCGAGGTGGGAGGCGTGCCGGGGGACCCTGGAAGGGCTTGAGGGGTATGGGTGCAGTCACTGGAGCACATGGACCACTGTGGCCTTCCTGCTACAGGCAGATGAGCTGGATGGCGAGATTGACCTGCGCTCCTGCACGGATGTCACCGAGTATGCAGTGCAGCGCAACTACGGCTTCCAGATCCACGTGAGGCTGCATGCGGCTGGGGGGCGGCATGGCTGGAAGGCCCCCCAGAGACAGTGTTGGTGTGGAGTGTGGCTCCTCATCAGAGATTGGCTCTTGTCACTCATTTTCCCAGAGACCCTGTCCTCAGAGCTAGTCAGAAGCTCTGCTGCCAACACTTAGCATATCTGGGGAGATCCCAGGTATCATTGGCAGGGGCGGTTCGAATGTTGGGGAGATCTTGGAGCCAGCGAGGTTCTTCCAAGGCTAGTGGAGAGATTTTGCACCCTCTGCTCACCTCCAGGCTCAAGACCTTAGATATCCTCTCGGGAGGGAAGGGCCACTGTCCCTGGGCTCCGCACTGGGGAGGGAGCGATAGGGCTGGACATGTGGCAACCTCCTTGTGGGGTGGACTTGCAGACCAAGGATGCTGTCTATACCCTGTCGGCGATGACTTCGGGCATCCGGAGGAACTGGATCGAGGCCCTGAGGAAGACCGTGCGTCCCACCTCAGCCCCAGATGTCACCAAGTACGTGCTGGGCTGACCTGGGGCCTTGGGGAAGCACTTAGCCTGCATTCCTGACTGGGGCTCTGGCACTCACCTGGGGGCCCTGTGGCTATACCTTCTGGGCCTCATTTCTCTGTCAACAAAATGGGGAAAGGGCAGTGAGCATTCTTGGCAGTCCTCCAGAAATGTATCGAGGGTTTGGAGTTTGACTGCCATTCCTGTATATCCCCCACATCCTGAAGGGGTGGGGAGAGGCCTCAACTTTTTGGAGAAGGTGCCGGTGAGTCAAAGGCCCCTCCTAGATGGCTGACTGTCTGTGCTGTGGGAGCTGTGTCTCATCCTGTGTTAGGGAGAGGGGTGGCTAGGCAGTCGCATAGTCCCTATGCGTAGGGAGCTTACTCCCTGTGAGGTCACTGTGGGTAGAGTGGCAGGAGGGCTGAGTTACCTGGTGGTAGAGCCCCCACACAGTATAAACCCCAGACGTCCATGTGGGGCTGGGACTTGTGGCTGCTGGGCAGTAGGAATGGAAACACAGTATTGAGGGGCCTGGCTGTTCAGCCTGAGGCCGGTCGCTTTCTTGTCAGCATCTGTCAGGCTGAGTGTTATGAGGATGTGCAGAGTCCCTTTGTGAACTGGAGCACGATGCAGCTGGACTGTGACTTAGTATACAGGCTCAGCTGCTGTAACGAAGAGGCCCCAAACACAGTGGTTAGACAGGGAGACGTTTATTTCTCTCCCCAGAACGGTCCAGAGGTGTGTAGTCCACACCTCGTGGCAGCTCTGCGGCCCTCAACTCAGCTTCGCCTCTGGCTCAGGGAATTGCTTAGATTCTCCTGGAGCCCCAGACACTAGCCAAGCCAGGGCACACCCAGTCCTTTAAAGGGTGCCACTTCTCACTCCCACTGGGCAGAATGTAGACACATGGCCGCATGTAGCTGCAAGGGATGCTGGGAAGTATCGTTTTGGGCTGGGTGACCATACACCCAGCTATTATGGAAGAAGAGGAGCATTGCCACAGTTATTAAGTCCCTACAATTTGTGCTCTGTGTGCCCAGAAGTCAGTGTTCACCTCCTCAGCAGTGACCATGGATATCTCCCCTATTCCACTGGGAGCCCCTTGAACCCAGGACCTTGTCTCAAACCATACTTTTTATAACAACGCTTTGATCATCATTTGTAATGGGCTTCCTCGTTGCTTTACATACATCTGCCCACCTAGTCCTCATATCCATCCTGTGAGAGACATTGTTTTCCTGTATTACAGATGAGAGATTGAGGCTCAGAGGGAAGCCAGATAACTCGGGCCCTCCTCTGATAAGTGGTAGAGCTGGGAAGGTTCCCAGGGTGTGTTAATGATGAGGTTCTAGTTCCAACCTCTGGGTTGGGCTGTTTCCTCCACTGGGTTTCATCCCCTGGCACACGGTGGCGCTCCGTAAGTGCTTATTTTGGGAGTGAGTGGGCAAGGTCCTGCCTGACGTGGCTCTGCTGGTACCCTAGGCTCTCAGACAGCAATAAGGAGAACACGCTGCACAGCTACGGCTCCCAGAAGGGCTCCCTGAAGGCGGGGGAGCAGCGTATGGGCTCCGACGTCATCGGCCGGGGCGGCCCTCGGAAGGCAGATGGACAGCGGCCGTCCCTGGACTACGTGGAGCTCTCCCCGCTCACTCAGGGGTCCCCACAGCGGGCCCGCACCTCAGCTCGCACTCTTGACCGCCCGGCCAAGCAGGAGGAGCTGGAGCGGGACCTGGCCCAGCGCTCTGAGGAACGACGCAAATGGTTCGAGGCCGTGGACAGCAGGGCCACGGAGACACCAGCTGGTGAGGGGCCGCGCCGGGGCCTGGGCGCCCCCCTGACGGAGGACCAGCAGAGCCGGCTCAGTGAGGAGATTGAGAAGAAGTGGCAGGAGCTGGAAAAGCTGCCCCTGCGGGAGAACAAGCGGGCGCCTCTCACCGCCTTGCTCAACCAAGGCCGCGGGGAGCGCCCGGGGCCCCCGAGTGACAGCCACGAAGCCCTGGAGAAGGAGGTAGGATCACAGTTGGCCTCTGGGAGCCTCCTCACCCACCAACACCCCTCCTATCCCTGCAGTCATGTTATAGCATTTTTCTTGCATACCTACAGAGGAGCTCCCCCCCCCCCCCCCCCCCCCCGCCCCGATTCACTGTCTGACACCTCAGACTCCTTGTGATCTGGAATCTGCTTCCCCAGACCCTTTTTCTTCTTCGTAGTTCTGGCCTCAGCAGCCACAGTGAAGGGAAGGGCGAGACCATTTATTGAGCATCTTGTCCTGGGCCCTCTTACCTACAGTGGCTCATGTAGTCCGCACAGCTGTCTCGTGGTCCCATAGGGTAGACCTCGTCACGGCTTTACTGATGGGAAGCTGAGGCTCCAGGACGTTCCCCCTGCCACCTCCATAATGTAAATGTGTGTCGCCACAGTGTCCTGTTCCCGGCCCTGTCGAGTTTTCTTTGGGCCAGAGCTCTTCTGGGTCATTGCCCCTGCCTCCCAGGACACAGCTGGAATGTCCCGTTCTCTGTACATCCCCACCAGGGCCGCTTCCCCTTCTCAAACCCAAAGCTCCTCTCTGCTTCCCGCCAGCCCCCTCCCCGCTTCAGGCCCCCGCTGACCTCGCCTCCTCCCTCTTCAGGTCCAGTCTCTTCGTGCCCAGCTGGAGGCGTGGCGTGTCCAAGGGGAAGCTCCTCAGGGTGCACCCAAGTCCCAGGAGGATGGTCAGGTCCCCCCAGGCTACATCTCGCAGGTGAGGCTGAGGAGCTGTGTTGTGGGGGATGGGGACAGCTTTCTGGTTGCCATGTTTTCAGAAAACAGCTAATATTTTGGGAGTCCTCTGGGTGTACCGGAACCATGTGTGGCATTCAGCATGCATCATCTCATTTAATCTCCCAAGCGGGTGGACAGAGCACTGTGCCCGTTTTACAGACAAGACCACTGAGCTATGAGGTTATGTGACTTGCCCAAGGTCAGCCGACCTGCAGATGTCAGAGGGGATTTGAGCTCGGGTCTGGCTGACTGCCCTAATGTGACACTCTGCGCTTGGATCCCTTTTCCCACACCA
Organism: Hipposideros armiger; assembly: GCF_001890085.2. Taxonomy (NCBI): domain Eukaryota; kingdom Metazoa; phylum Chordata; class Mammalia; order Chiroptera; family Hipposideridae; genus Hipposideros; species Hipposideros armiger. The sequence goes on from NW_017731776.1 coordinate 692,636, forward strand.
CCCTGGGGAAGTGGGGAGTGGGAGCCCCCAACGGGCAGGCCCCTGGGAGGCATTCCCTAAACAGGAAACCTTGCCCATACCTGCCAGGCCGAGGTCCTCACAAGGTGGTCTGTGGGACCTGGGAGGCTCCAGTGGCCCTCGGGGACGCACGGTCTGTGTAGGGCAGTATTTCTCATCTGCAGCTGATTTTGTTCCCCTGGGGCCATTTGGCCATGTCTAGAGACACTTTTGATTGTCACCACTGAAACAACTAGCTCTCCAGAAAATATACGTGTGTGTGTACACACATACACACTTATATATGAGATATATATATATATATATGTATATATACATATATAAAATAATGTTATATATGTTGATTATAAATTTTACTGATACAAAGGATGTTTAGTACACAACTTACAAATAAAAACTACGTAATACTTTTTATTGTGAATTCCATATAGCAAATTGATTTTTCTCAGAACACTTCCATTGGTTTTTCTGAATGCTTGTATCCACAGCTAACCGACAACCGAGTGTCGTTCTAACATGAATGTTGGTTGACATTTTTGTTTTGTTAATGAGTAAGACGAGAAGACATGTCGAAATTTTACTTGGTTAATGTCATGAGCAATTTCTTTGCTGAACTGGATAATAGTTTGATATTGAGAATATTTTCTTAAGAGCATTTCCTCGGGTTTTTGTTCTATTTACAATGTGATGATCATAGATACAGGACACTTTTCATTTTAATCTGCGTTATTAGCATTGTCTCATCACTGGCTTAAGTCTAAACAATCAACAGAACAATAAATCAAGTCCTGATTTGTAATGTTTACCAAAGTCCGTGGTGGAAATACGCCCACTGTGGCCGAAGGATCTGAACACGGAGTTGGGAAGATATGTATACACCCTTATAGAGCATTTCCACCATACAGATACAGAAGACATAAATAACCTCAAGAGCATAGATAATAATAAAATGTAGTGAAATAATTAAGAAGCGATGAATTTTGAGTATCAGCTTTGTTTTTAATGTAATTAATTATAAGTTTATATAATTTTTAATAATGGCTGTGCATAACAACTGCGTCACAGAATTCCTAAAAGTTTAACAGTCAGCTGCCTCTAGTCAACACACCATTGTCTGAAGCAGAAAAGAATGCTGGGATCCCAGGCTCTGAACAGGGGAGCCTTCTAGAACTTCCAAGGCGGGAGGAGGTGGCTGTGCAGGGCTCTCGGGAAGGCCTCCTGAGGGCAGGCACAGAGCTGAGCGCTGGGGTGGGGTGGGGTGGGGTGGGCATGGGCTGTGCCAGGAGATAGAAGGCCTGTGGGTGCCTATCCTGGAGACCTCCACTGCCAAGCCAAGGATTTGGGATCTCGTCCTGCACACCTGAGGAGGTTTGGGAGTGACATCGGGAAGATGACGTTGGAGTGAAGGGGGCCTTGGGAGGGGACAAGGCCAGTGTCTGGAGCTAGGATGCTAATTGAAGGAGAAAGAGATAGAGGAGGATATGGAGGGAAGAGTTTAAGACTGGGTGACTGGGTTCAAGGAAGGCAGAGGGGAACCCCCAGGGACCCTACGCTGGGGCTGCTGTCAAGGTCAGGGGGGCCAGCCTGGGGCTGAGTGGTTGATGGAACATTTCCCTGAAGGGAGACCAGGGCCAAGGGGGGTTGGCCTGATGTGGAGGGCTAGCTTGGGGGGTCACTTGACATGGGGAAGGGGGAGAGGGCAAGGGCCAGTGTTGTCAAAGGCTCCCTTGAGGCCGGAGGAAGGGGTAGGTGGGGCATCTCCAGGAAGGGTGGGGTCTCACACTGGGGCTTGAGGTAGCTGGGACTACCTCAGAGACCTCCCCCCAAAGGGCTTCAAGCTGTGCTCTGTGGAGCCCTCAGATGCCCAGGGGCTGCCTTTCTGGGTTGGTCCATTCACATCCACCTGTAATCAGAGCAGGTCAGTCTTTGTCCATTTTACTATTAGAACCTGCATTAGATTTCCTTTGGAAAAAAGTTTCTGTCACTAAAATGAAGTTTGAAAAGCACTTCTCAGCTTACAGGTGGAGAAACAGGCCCAGAGAGGAGGTGAGGCCTTCGAGCTGGAGGCAGACCTGTGCCTGCAATCCAGGCATCCTGGTCCCCAGGCACCCCATTGGGCACTCCAAGGGCTGTCAGCGTTTCCGTCTGCCAGGTTGGGGTGGGCAGGGGGAGCAGGCGGAATTGGGTGGGAGGTGAGAAGGGAATAAGGGGAACAGCACAGAGTACGGGAGTGGAGGAGTGGCCCAAGATGCGGAGGGTGCCAGAGAAGAGGAGCTGAGCCATCTGTGTCCCCCTCGGGCATCGGAGAAGGCGGCTGCAGAGTCAGTGGACCTTGGCGAGGTGACAGCTGGGGAGGGATCTCCCAGCGTGGTATCTCAGGCCGAGTGGGTGATTCTCTTTCGGCTGGTGGGGCCTGCTACCATAGGACAGCAGCTGGGAGGTCTGGGGCTTCACCTACTGGGGCTGTGGTGCCTTTCTAGCAAAGGGGACCCTTCCAGCCTATTGCAGTGAGCGCCACAGACATTTCTTTATCCACTTTGATCCATGTCACATGTAGCACTTGACACCTTGAGCCCTCAGTAAGGTAGATCAGAAAGCAGCACCTGACCTAGGAGCCCCTCCTTATGGGCTAGTTCCCACCTTCTGACATCAGTCTCCCCACACCCTATTAGCTGCCTGCTCTGTCCCTTTAAGAACAGGTCCCCACCCCCCATATTTCTCTGATCTCTGCAGGGGGGTGCTGGCTTACCTTAGGGACCTTCGTAAGTTGGTTCTATGGGGCATGTTTTACAGATGAGGAGACAGGCTCAGTGAGGGAAAGGGGCTTGTTCAAGTTCACTCCATTGTACAGCCAGGATTAGGACCCAGTCTGTGGGACTCCAAAGTCATGTTCTATTGTCCTAACTTGGGGGACACACAGGACAGGCTCAGAGGCCCAGGGGGACAGATATTGCCCCTCACCACTTAGAACACCAGGACCCAGGAGGCCTTGCTCTAGTCCCCCAAACTGACACTTGCAGCCCCCAGGTATGGCTGCTGGAGAGGTGGGGGTCGTCCCCACCACTGTGAGGTGCCCTGTGGCATGGGCCTCTGTGCCTCTGTTTCTTCCCTGGCTCTTCCCTTTTTAATGATCTTAAATTTTTTAAAGATTTTATTGGGGAATTGGGGGAGGGGAACAGTGTTGGGGAATGGAGGAAGGGGAACAAACAAGTTGCCGTCCTTTGGTTCTTCAGTCTAGTTGTGGAGGACGTCACTTCACTAGCCCATGTTGGTATTGCACTCTTCCCAGGTGAGGCAGATTAGACGGCCGCTCACGGCGGCTCTTGGCAGCTCACACTGGCTGCTGGCTGCCAGCTACTCACAGTAGCTCACGGCAGCCCACTGCAGCCTCACTGCAGCCTGTGCCGTTGCCGGCGACTCTCGGCAGCCCAGCTCCAGGTCGAGCTGTTGTTCACCATCTTAGCTGTAGAGGGCGCAGTATCACTGGCCCTCATGTGGGATCTGAACTGGGGCCCTGCTGCTCAGAGCTGGCGTCTCAAGCCAGCTCTTAACCAACGTGCCACTCGGCCGGCCCTTAAATATTTTTTAATTATATAAGGAGTAGGTTTACATTTTCAAAAATAATTCAAGCAAAAGGTTAGAAATAACATGAGCTGTCCTTCCCCTGCCTGTTCCCCACCAAGGGTCACCTAGGTTACCATCTGAGCACACCTGTATAGTTTTCTGTTTATCATCTCACAGTTTTGGAGAGTAGAAGTCTAGCATGGGTCTTGCCAGGCTAAAATCCAGGCACCTGCAGGACTGCGTTCCATTCTGTAGGCTCTGGGTGGGATCCAGTCCCTCACTTTTTCCAGTGCCTGGTGGCTGCCCACATTTCGTGGCTCATGGCCTCTTCCTTCATCTTCAAAGCCTGCAAAGGGGTTAAGTCCTCAGTCACTCTGACCTCCTTCCGCAGTCACTTCTCCCTCTCACTCTCCTCTCCTGCCACCTCTAACACGCCTAAGGACCCTGTGTCTACATTGGGCCCCCACATAATCTAGGACAGTCTCCCTATTTTAAGATCATCTGATTAGCAAGCTCAGTTCCCCGCTGCCGTGTAAGGTAACATTCACAGTTCCAGGGAGTAGGACACGGACATCTTTGGGGTCCAGTGCTCAGCCTCCCAACAGTGTCCTTTATTACCTTTTCTGTGTTTTCGCATATATGTACGTCCGTCTCCATGCGTTTTGTTTCCGTGCATGGGATCACCCCATGCGTATTGTCAGAAACCAGTTTTCATCGCCTAACTTTCCGGACACCTTTCCCCAGCAGTCCACGTGAGCGGCTCTTCTTTTAACAGCTGTCTGGGTCCTTTGTAAGGCTCGAGCCCATCATTTATTTAAAGGTTCCCTGTTAGGCATTTGGAATGTTTCCAGTTTTCTGTTACCAACCTTGCCATAGGAAAAGCCCCGTTGTACGCGTGTGACTTTCTGTGGGGTCATTCCTAGGAGTGGACCTGCTAAGCCAAGGGATGAGTCATTAAAAATGCATTGATGCTACCAAACTGCCCTCCACGCACCGCGTCACAGCGACTCTCTCAGCAGTGGGTATTATCAGTCTTTTAAATACTGGCCAGCCTGATCCATAGGCCCCGTTCTGTGATAAGTTACCAGTCTTAGCTCACTTTCTCAGCACCTGCCACATGTCAGGCCCCGGCCCGGACCCCGGGGACTCTGAGCTGGATCAGATCTTCCCTGTCTTTGGGGTACTTATGGTCTGGCAGAAGCAGAGCCTTTGGAGGCAGGGGAGAGACAAAGCTAGGAGGACATTTAAGCTGGGCTGCAGGCCAAGTGAATTACCCAGGAAGAGAACGATGCAAAAGAATGTTCCGGGAATAGCATGGGCTACAGCTCAGAGGTGTGAGCATGCGGTGAATTGTTTTTGATAACTATGAGGGGCCAGGCATGAGGCTACAAGGTCAGACACGGGAACAGGGACTTACCCTGCAGGTTGGGGAGCCCTCAGGAAAGTTTGAAGTAGAAGAGTAACAGGGTGAGGTTTGTGGGTGGGGGGAGTGGACGGCAGGATGGGTGCAGGTGCAGGCTGGTGGTGCCAGGGTCTAGGGAGAGGTGGTGAGGTCCAGACCAAAGCAGGCCTGCCCCTGAGGCTTCTCACCTCAGGCTGGAAAAGGGTGCTGTCCCAGGCAATGGGGGCAGCCCAATGACCCCCGGCCTCCCGCCCACAGGAGGCGTGCGAGCGTAGCCTGGCAGAGATGGAGTCCTCGCACCAGCAGGTAATGGAGGAGCTGCAGCGGCACCACGAGCGGGAGTTGCAGAGACTGCAACAGGAGAAGGAGTGGCTCCTGGCCGAGGAGACTGCGGCCACGGCCTCAGGTGAGGAACTTGGGCAGGAGGGACATGGCGGGGCTGGACCTATGAGCCTCCGGGCTGAGGTTCCTCCTCACTGAACTGGGGAGGCCTTTAAATAAGAGGCGGGGGTCTCAGTGCCAGATGGGTAAGGGATCAGGAGGGATTGGAAGCCCCCAGAACTGGCCTCTGATCCTACTTGAAAAGGGGAAACCAAATCAATAATAAGACATACACCCCATGGGTTGTGACTGCTCTCCCTTGGGGCCTGCAGTCATGGGGAGGGGGGTCCACCCCAAACCACACGCACACACTGAGCTCCAACTCCATGCCTAGGCCTGTGCTGTGTGCTGAGGGGGAGACTGCTCAGCCTCAGACTCTGTTCTCATAGAGGGCCATCTCACTAGACACAAGCCAGACCCTGGGGAGAGCAGGGAAAGGTATGAGCATTTACGGAGCCCCGTTTCCCATATGAGCGCCCTAGTCCTTGCAGTGCCTGAGGAAGTGACCCATTTCAAAGATGAGGAAATGGGCTCAGAGAGGTTAGCGACTTGTCCCAGATGGCACAGCTTGGAGGTGGCAAAAGCTGAAGTTTGAGTCCAGAGCACTCTTGACTACAAAGCTGTGGTCTGAACCCCACCCTCTTCTCTCCAAGCCAGAAATAGGAATGCCCGACTGCCCAACCGAGACGCTGGGCAACTCCCCCCGTCTCTCTGTCTACTGCACACCTGCTGGTGTGTGCCTGCCACATCCTAGGTACCTCCAGGGGAGTTGCAGAATAATGGGAATGATGAAAGAGGTCACATGATCTAGAACTTACCACCCGTCAAGTGCTTCACACACTCAAGTCCGTGGCCCCTCATCCCAAACCCTGGGGCCAATGCGTTTTGCATTTTCGGGAGCTAAGCCAGTGCATGTATTAGATTTCCACCCACCACAGCAGGGTCTGGGCTTTATCCTGAAATCTAGCGCTAAGGTTTTGTTTTTTTTAA
>NW_017731776.1:700420-705625 GCF_001890085.2 Hipposideros armiger
ACACACACACACACACACACACACACACACACACACACACACACACACTCTGCGTATCTGAGCGCGCCCCTCGCACTGGGTCTTACCTTGCACCTTCTTCAGGATTTTATATGTGAAGAGATTTTTATATAGACTTTTTCCTTTTTTTTTTCTCCCCCAAACACTTTGTACTTTTTAAAAAGCAATTCCTGGTGGCCATGTGCCTCCAACACTGGCTCCCCCTCCGTCTCCAGCCTCCTGCTTGGGCTTCTGGGCCCATGGCCCTGCCCCCGGGTCTAGCAGTGTCCATGGCAGGGTTGTCTCTGATGGCAGAGGCAAGGAGCCAGCTACCCTCCTCCTACCCTACCCCCCACTAACTACTTTCTTCCCTGGGGGGACCCACACCCTGGGACTCTGGACTGAGGGACAGATGGACAGAGGGAGCCAGCCGCTGTTCTCATGGCCCCACCTCCTTCTCTGAGGGGTGCTGGGTGTGGAAGCGCTGGAGCCGCCCCATGAAGGCGTTTCTCTCCTGCTCCATCTTCCTTCTTAACTTAATAAAATGTTTCAGCAGCTCTGGTGTCCTGGATGGCTGGGGTAGGGCGGGTTATGGAGGTTGGGGTTTCTTAACCCCCTGCTCCCCACCCTAGCACTCCACCCTTCCTAGAGGGTGGCGGGTGGCATGTGGGCTTCTGAGGGTGGAGCTGAGAATCGACTTCCTCCAGCAGACTCCACGTTGGGTTTGCATACCAGCACCACCAGCACCACTACCACCAGGGAGCTTGTTAGAAACACCAGGCTCCACCCAACCTACTGACTGAGAGCCTACACTTGAACACGCTCCCCAGTGATTCACGTGCACCTCAAAGTCTGAGAAGCCCTAGAGCAGGTGCTGGGCCCAGGCCTTGGAAAGAGGNGGTCCCCTCTGTAATATCCCATGCTTCTCTGCCCTGCTTCCAGCCATTGAAGCCATGAAGAAGGCCTACCAGGAGGAGCTGAGCCGGGAGCTGAACAAGACACGGAGTTTCCAGCAGGGCCCAGATGGCCTCCGGAAGCAGCACCAGTAAGATGGCACCTGGGTCCTGGGGTCTGTGGGCTGGGCCTCGCTCTGAGCCAGGGGCCCAGCTGCTCACACTGGTGGTTATGAGGCAGGGACCTGTGCTGAGGCCCTTTGGAAAAGGATACTTCAGTTTGCCCCCAGTTCTGACTCTAGTATAGTCATGTAGTACAGGAAATGGAAGCAGCGGGACCTCAGCCAGACCTCCATGCCATCCACTTAGGCAGTTCCTCAAGCCCCTTCTTGTCTAACTGGTCTCAGCCTCCACCCTCTTCCCCTCATTCGTGTCCCCTAGAGCTGAGCTACAGTATTACCCTCAGCCATTCAGGGTCCCTCCCTGCCACAGAGCACAGTTCTGGAATGTTGGGGCTATGGAAGCTTTAGACATGGGCTCTTCCAACCCACACCCTGATGTAGGAGGTACCTGCAGCCCAGAGAGGCTGTTACAGGTTCACAGCCTTACAGCAGGCTAAAGGCACAACTAGGGCAGGAACGCAGGAGTCCTGAGCTGCTGAGTCTGCCATGACCTGACTCTGAGCTTGGGGAGAGCAAGTGAGCCCATGCCACCCTTCCCCTCCTCTGCCCTGGGCAGGTCAGATGTGGAGGCACTGAAGCGGGAGCTGCAGGTGCTATCGGAGCAGTACTCACAGAAGTGCCTGGAGATTGGAGCCCTGACACGGCAGGCTGAGGAGCGCGAGCACACGCTGCGGCGCTGCCAGCAGGAGGGCCAGGAGCTGCTGCGCCACAACCAGGTGGGCCTGGCCCCAGGGTGCGGGTGGGGGAGCATGGGTGGCCCCAGCAGCCCTGCACTGACCATCCCAACCCCTCCAGGAGTTGCATGGCCGCCTGTCCGAGGAGATTGACCGGCTGCGTGGCTTCATTGCCTCGCAGGGCACGGGTAGTAGCTGTGGGCGCAGCGAACGGAGCTCCTGTGAGCTGGAGGTGAGCGACACTCCAGGCAGCCCAGCCAGTCCCTGTGGCCTGGGCATGGGGAGAGAACCTGATAGGCTGGGTCTTCCCTGCAGCACGGCTCTGAGGGCCTGGGCCCCAGTGAGGAGATGCCAGCACAGCTAGGAAGGACACCTGCTGTGTGCCCAGCACTACTGCAGCCAGAGTCCAGCCCCTCCATCCCGGTCCTCCACTTACCTGTTGTGTGATGAGTGCAAGTCCCCTCACCTTTCTGGGCCCCGGTCACTCATCTGTAAAATGGAGCTAGCACCTTTCCTACTGGGAGATGATGGAGTGAGAAAATGGGTGTGTGATTCTAGGACCACCCTGGTATTTTATTTTATTTTACAAACATTTATATACGGCTTTACTCCGTGCCTGGGACTTCTAGAAGCCCTTTGCATTTTAACTCACTGAATCTTCATAACAGTCCTAGGAAGTACATGCTGTTACTATCCCGGTTTTACAAATGAGGAAACTGAGACAGAGAGGTCAAGTACCTTGCCCAAAGATGCACAGTTGGTCGACTGTGGGAGCTGGGATTTGAACCTGGCATTCTGGCCTCAGAGTCGAAGCCTTTAAGCCTCCCCAATCTGGCTGAACCTGCCTCCATGGTCAAGTCAAGATAGCAACACCTGGCCCTCAGTGTTTGGGGAGGGTTTAATGAGATAGTCCAAAGGGAGTCCCAGCCTCTTGCTTCAGAGTAGGACCACGCTATGGCCTGTTTTTGTCTTCTTTGCCCTCAAGTTGAGAGCCTGGTGCTATGATTTGGACAGGGGCAAGACAGCAAGCAGAAATCAGAGGGCTTCCTGGAGGAGTCTGTCCCTGGGATGTAGTGGGTCTCAGTGCATGTTGGGAGCTGCATTCTAGGGGCCTGAGGCAGGGAGAAGCCAGTCTGCAGGGTGCGGTGGGCTGGGTAGCTCTGGCTACTGGCCCTGGATCAGCCTGGCACCCATGACCCCAGGTGCTGCTGCGAGTGAAGGAGAACGAACTTCAGTACCTGAAGAAGGAGGTGCAGTGCCTCCGGGACGAGCTCCAGATGATGCAGAAGGTAGGTCCCGGCCAGCTGAAGTGGGTATCAATGGGTGGGGAACCTCTGGGTCCATCTGGATGCCCCATCCTGTGAGCACCCACTCTGTGCCACGCACTCCTCTTGCCATTCCCACAGAGGTATCATGATCCCCATTTACAGACAAAACTGAGGCTAAGAAAGAGTAAGTGACGTGGCCAAGGTCACACTTGCTTTTATTTATTCAGCAAATATTTATTGAGCATCTGCTACATGCCAGGCACCATGCTAGGTACTGGGAGACAGCGGTGAACAAAAAAGGTCAAAATCCCTTCCCACGCGGAGTGTGCATTCCAGTGCAGAATTAGCCACATTGCTAGCAGTTGGGAGGGCTGGGATCTGTAAGTCTGGCTTGCCTGGTGCCATGTTCCTGTGTCTGACACCCTTCGTGTGTTGGTGGCTCTGGGAGCATGTGTGAGCCAGACTCATGGAAAAGGCCCACACACTGGGCCAGGCTGACTTGGGTCTCCTCCCAGCCACTCGCTGCCATGTGATCTTGGGCAAAAGCTTCACCTCCCTGAGCCTCAGCTCTCATCTTGAGCAGGATGTAAAGGGTGCTGAAACCTGTGTTCCTGGGTGGTGCTGGGAGGGGTTTGCCCAGGGCTGGGGGCCGCCTAGGAGGGCCACCAGGAGGGACAAGGCCACGAGGGCTGTGGAGGGGCCCGGCTGCTTCATGCTGGCCAGCAGGGAGCATAGTGGGCAGGGCCAGGTGGGGAGGGGTTTGTGCTCTCATAACCCCTCCCTGCCCCCCAGGACAAGCGCTTCGCTTCAGGAAAGTACCAGGATGTGTATGTGGAACTGAACCACATCAAGACACGGTCGGAGCGGGAGATCGAGCAGCTGAAGGAGCACCTGCGTCTTGCCATGGCTGCCCTGCAGGAGAAGGAGGCGATGCGCAACAGTGTGGCCGAGTAAAGGTGGGCACCACCGGGCCGGCACCACCGGGCCGGCAGGAGTGAGGCCAGGCAGGGCACCGGGCCTGGAGGTGTGAGCTCAAGGCTCATCCACACCCGACTCGCTGTGCCACCTGGCCCAGGGCACTTCCCTCTCCTGGCCTCTGTTTCTTTTTCTGTAAATAGGAACAGTGACACCAGCAACGTGGGGTTGTGGGGATCAATCAGACTCAGCCAGGGGCTGCTTTGTAAACTCGAGCATGTTTCTGCAGAGGTGGGGAAGTACGGTTTGGGATCTGAGTATTACCATGTCCCCCCGTGTGACAGCGGTGCTTCTTTTTTTTTTAGCTGAGCCATCCTGCCACCTGTTGGCAGCTCAGCTTGGGCCGGGAATCGAACCGGTGACCCTATTGCTCAGAGCTCACACTCTTGAGCAAGCTCTTAACCAACTGAGCCACTCGGCCGGCCCAGCAGCACTTCTTAACATTGTGCCATAGCCACAGCCTGATTATTCCACGCCCCTCCTCAGGGCTGACAGTGCCCCTGGCTGATCTCCCTGGTCTTGGATGGCAAATCCAGCGTGCCTGCCCCACTTCAGACCCAGCAGCAGGCACGTATCACTAATCACAGCAACCTTTCCACTGAGCTTCACACTTTGACACCGCTGATCAAGGACAGCTTCCTCTTTCTGACAAGTCCTGTAGACTTCTTAGAGGCCACCCTGTGAGCCAGACTGTTTGGGGAGCAGCCCGGAGGAGGAGCTGTGGAGGAGATCTGGCCCAGCCTTTGGGGCCAAGAGGCATTGGAAGGACCTACCCTTGCCGGCCAAAGCCACGCTGGGGCTCAAGGACAAGGCCGGCGCTTCTTTAGCCCTCAGCTTCCCCACTCTTGTCTTCCAGGTCCTTATGGTCCAACCCCGCTGCAGACCCCTGAGCCCAAGGCGACCAGTTGCCCTCCTTCCCTGCTGGATGGAAGTCAGAAGCCAAGCTTTCTCCTCACCCTCTGTGGGCCACACATGCAGTCATACCCACCACACAGTCACAGGCACACACACATGCACCGGCACACACACACTGTGCACGAATAAGCACAGACACACACAGGCACACACACAAGCACACACTACACACACACAGTCACACACTGCACACAAAAGCACACACACACACACACACTGCACGAATAAGCACACACACACACATACACTGCACATACACAGTCACACACTGCACACAAAAGCACACACATACACACTGCAC
>NW_017731776.1:707185-721078 GCF_001890085.2 Hipposideros armiger
TTAGGGGTGAGCATGTGGTGCAGTTCCTGCCACAGATGCCAGGGGAAAGTCTTAGGTGGCAGTAGAGGGCTGGAGGGAAGGTCTTCCTTACCCTTAATAAGGATCACAAGGAAGGGAGGCCTTTGGACAATGTTGGGTGAAGTCCCCATGTTGCCAGCATCTTGCTTTATCAATATGCTACAAGTGGCCAAGCAGAAAGAACCCGGACCCCTGAGCCATCACCCATCCTTGGTGCTGCCTGCCTCAGGACTTCTTGTCTCATGAGATAAGGAGCACCCCTGAGCCACTCGGAGATGGGATGTCTGCCACTGGCAGCCCCAGTTTCCAGACAGTTGAGTCCAGAGCCCCACCCGTAGTCACTGCTCTCTGGCCTCCCACCAGCCCTCCTGGACGTCCCTGAATGCCATCCTCTGCTTCGTGACTGCCTCAGCCAACTCGGGGCTTCCGTCTTGTACCTGGGCTGTGGCAGCACCCTCCTCACTGGCCCACCCCACTCCCGCCTCAAGGCTGCCCGGACAAGCTTAAAAATCAGGCCAAAATATGAAAACGTACTCCACTGAGATATCACTCCCCACCTACTAGAATAGTTCAAATTAAAAGGACTGACAAATTAAAAGGACTGTCTGCGAGGATGTGGGGAACTGGGATTCTCATGCACTGCTGGTAGGAGTGCTCTTTGTATCACCACTGTGGGCGATGGTTTATCAGGTTCACGGAAAGTTAAACGCATGTCTACCCCATGACCAGTTTCCACTCCTGCCTATACACCCAACAGCAATGAGTGCTTAGAGCCACAAAATGACTAGAACAATAATATATCAGCAGCCCAAATCGGAAAACAGTACGTATGTCCATTAACAGTAGAATGAGTGAGTATACATGGCAATGAAAAAGAATTACTGCTACGCTCAGCATGATGAATCTTCCAGACAATAACGTTGAGTGAAAGAAGCCAGCCACAAAACGGCCCATGCTGTATGATTCCATTTATGTGAAGTTCGACAACAGGCAAAACTGTCCCTATTGTGGTGGTCTTCAGAACAGTGAGTACCTCTGGGCTGGGGTGGGGTGCCCATTGACTAGCAGTGTGCACAAGGAAACTTTCTGGGTGCCAGAAATGTTCCATATCTTGATCTGGGTAGTGGTCACATGGTTTGTACACATTTAAAAATGTACCATGCTGCACATTTACTGATTTGTGCATTTGACTGAAAATCGTGTCTTAATTTTTTTAAAAAGCTAGGGTTTCAGTGGGTGCCCAGGTGTGTCACCTGGGGAAAGCCCCAGTAGCCTGTCACACAGGGAATTTGGCCAAAACCACGTGTCTTGGCTGCCAGGTCTCAGGCAGCCAGGCATGTGCTATGGAAAGAGCATGGGCTGGGGTATCAGACAAACTTGCCTGGGTTCAAGCCCCAACCAGTGCCCCCAGCTGGCTATGTGAACCTCACTGAGTCACATTCCTTTCTGGGCTTTATTTCCCCACCTGTTAAATGGGGGTGATAATGTCTACCACAGAGGGCTGTTTAGGCATTAAGTTACCAACGGTTTCAAATCTGTTGCTGTGTAACCAACTACCACAAACAATGCCTTAGAACAAAGTTTTTGATTATCACACATGGTTCTATGCGCTGACGTGGGCTCAAATGGGTAGTTTTCTTGGTGTCTTTTCTGCAGTTGCTGTCAAATGGTGGCTGGGCTGGAACCCCTTGAAGCTTAGGTTGGTTGGAATGCCAGTTGGCTCCTCCCTCCCTGGCGGGGCCTCGGCTTGAATTGCCGTTACCACCCTGTGGGCGACTTTCCCTTCTCCCCTGGCGGAGTTCCTTGGGCCTAACCTTGGCTTCCTCGCAACATGGCCGGCTCAGGGTAGTCTGTGGTCTGCTTACATGGTAGCTGACCTCCCAGAGAAAGAGTTTTAAGAGGACCCTGCTGGAATTACATGCTGCTGATGACTCAGGCTTGGGAGTGTTGTGGCATCCCCTCTATCACAGGAGTCAAAAACCGGTCACAGGGCCAGCCCAGATTCAAGGGGAGGGGACCACAGCAGGGCGTGAATGCTGGGGGTGGTTCTTCGAGCTGCTTCTCTAGCTCTCTTCATCTTCTCCTGCAGGAGGACAGAACTCCAAAGAAAAGCACAAGGTGGGTTCATAGGAGCGGGAGGGAGCGAATGCTTCAAGAAGGGAATGGTCAAGGGCCGGCCGAGTGGCACGTTGGTTAGGAGTTGGCTTGGGACACCAGCTCTGAGCAGCAGGACCTCGGTTTGGATCCCACATGCGGGCCAGTGACGCTGCGCCCTCTACAGCTAAGGTGGGGAACAACAGCTCAACGTGGAGCTGGGCTGCCGGGAGTCGCCGGTGACAGTGTAGGCTGCAGTGGGGCTGGCCGGCAGCGGATGTGAGCTTTCGTGAGCTGCCGTGAGCCGCTGTGAGCGGCCGTCCAATGGGAAGAGCGCAATGATAATACCAACATGGGCCAGTGAAGCGACGTCCTCCACAACTAGACTGATGAGCAAAACGACAGCAACTTGTCTGTTCCCCTTCCCCGATTCCCCAACGCTGTTCCCCTCCCCCAATTCCCCAATAAAATCTTAGAAAACAAAAAGGAATGGTCAAGAGGAGCCGGAAGAAAAGGCCCTCGAGATGTCCACTGAATTTCCTCAGGCCGCAGGGGGTGGGGAGCCGACTGGGTATGGGGCTGTGGGGGAGGACAGAAGTTTTGTCACTTTATTGCCAGTGGGTCAAGTTTTACTCCTCCCTTTTCTAAGGACTAGAGCTCCAGTCATCCCCACCACACCCCATCCAGGGACTCTAGGACCTCCCGCACCTCTCAGCCCCAGGGACCTTCAGCACCTTTGGGTGCTTAGGGGGCAATGTCACTCTACAGCGACTCCCCCTCAGAAAGCACTAAAGATGCTAATAATGCAGACCCCCTCACTCCCACTCCCCTCCCTCCCTCTCCTCCAAGGCCTTTGTTTACACCCCTGCCCCTGCTCCAACCCTGGACCTGGACGCCCTTCCTCCACCCACCCCGCCTGACACAGACACTTTGTGGGGCAGGATGAGGAAGAAGTAAGCGCTCAGGGCCAGCGGCAGCTCTATGCGTAACCTTGCTCCTAGCTCTACAAACTTGGGCAAGTTCTATAGCTTTCCTTCGCCTCAGTTTCCTCTTCTGTAAGATGGGGGTGGTAGTTCACACCTTGCAGAAGTGCTGTGAAGATCAAAACTGAGCTAATACATATAAAATGCTGGGAAGAGTGCAGTACAAATGTTGCCTATTGTGGTTGTTATTGTTATGGGGCAGTTATGAGGATTAAATGAAATTATGGAAGTAAAATGCATGGCACAGGGCCCAAAACACAGGATTTTATTAGTAGTAGTCAGAAGTCAGCTGGATGCCCCTACCCCCACCACCCCCAGGAGATCTGGGTAACTTGGTCCAAACCCCAATCCCATGGCCTGTACGAGTCCAGATCTCTTCCTTCCACTTTGGCAGGCCCGCACCTGTCACTTTTCCTGAGGCTTCCTCTCTTGGAGCGGGATGCGTTGCTGGGTACAAACACGTCAGTGGTTCCACAATATATTCTCAAAAAAAAATGTCCTATGAAGGAGCTCTCACCATCTTGCCCCTGTACCATCTCAACCCCTGGCACATGGTGGGCACCGAGCAGCCCGGGTGGAATCCAGCCTGGCCACTGGGAACTGCCCAGCTCCTCCTCCCCGCCGAGCCCTGGCCAGCTCCCTTTTCTCGCTCTTGGTTGCAGCTGCTTATCCCCGTCCCCATGACCATGGCCTCTCAGTCTCTCCCTCGTCCGCTTGACTGTGACCTGGATTAGCCTCTTCCCTCATCCCCAGCCTCTGGTTCTTCACCTCCTGTCCAATCCACTCACCACCAGCGTGGACTTTCTAAAACAGAGAGCTGGCGGTTGTTTCACCTCGTGAAGCTCTGCCCTGACCTCCTGCACATGAGCCCCTCGGCCTCCCCCAGCCTTTTCTCCGTCACTTCAGGCTCTCTGGGCTCTCGGCGTCCACATGAAGCCACCTGCAGTTCCTGAGGCTGCCCAGCCAGGCACTCATCTACCCTCACTGCTCTCCTCCTCATGCGTCTGCCTGCTCCCTGCCCCTCGCCTGATGGAGTCAGGACTCAGATCAGTTATCATCTGCCACCTCC
The DNA here is from genome assembly GCF_001890085.2 of Hipposideros armiger. Classification (NCBI taxonomy): domain Eukaryota; kingdom Metazoa; phylum Chordata; class Mammalia; order Chiroptera; family Hipposideridae; genus Hipposideros; species Hipposideros armiger. The sequence continues at coordinate 711,350 of NW_017731776.1, forward strand.
AGGCAGACCACCCAGATCGCCAATATGGGGCTAGATGACTGCTCTTGCTTCCACATCCCCTCCACTTGATGTTTTTTCCACATAGCACCCCTCTCCTCAACTCTGAGCCCCCTGGGGCTGGGGACCAGTTCTGATTCACTTCTGTTTCCCCAGGGCCCAGCACAGAGCACACGGAGTCTCAGCTGGATGAGTGTTTGTTGACTGACTATCTGACCCACTGACTGGAAGTGAATGACTATCCAGCCAGGCACTGTCTGGACAGGGCACAGCCACAGCCTCAGCCCCACCCACACGCCAAATGGCAAAGGGCTGAGTCTCCCCATAAACCAGCTGGGAAGCTCAGCAGCCAGCCCGATGGGCTGGGAGTTAATGGCAGTTTCCGGTACATGAAAGGGCCAAGCTGTAACTGTGAGTCAACCCTGTCATCCCAGCGTCCCAGCTGGACTTTACAAGGGCCCTGTGGGCTATAAAGCCCAGAGAGGGAGGACCTAACTTTGATGGAGCTTCTGCCACGAATGGACTTACAGGCACCATCCCCATTAATGCTCACAACCACTCTTTGAAGTACCCATTGCTGCCCCCCACTTACAGAGGAGGAAACTGAGGCTCAGAGAGGGGACATGACTCACCAAGGTCAATAATTTAATAACACATCTCAGCACATCTGGCTCCAGGGCCCAAGCCACCTGACCTAACAGTAATAATATCTAACTTTGGTTGAGCACTTACTGTGTACCTAGCCCTGCGATAAGCATTCACGTTCATTACCTCCTTTAATCCCCAGAACAGCCCAGTGAGGGAGGTGCACGTTATTCCTGCTTTATCGGGGAGGGGGCCGGGACTCAGAGCAGCGCAGCCACCTGGTCACAGAGCTGGAGTCCAGGTCCGTGGGTCTCTCCACATAGGTGGTTTCCTGAGTTGACCCAGGTCCTCCCATTGGAGGCTGCCTGGAGAGCTGGCACCTTGAGTTCCTGCTTGGGCTGTAGGCGTGGGGAGCGGTCTGGGTGCATCTCTGTTGGGCTGACTTGGATGAGCCTCCTCCACATTCCTGCCTCAGTTTCCCTAGTAGAGCAGAGCAAGAGCTTCCTCCCAAGGGCAGGAGGGTGTTCCAGGGGTGCCTGTGTCATTGGCTGGCCCGAGCCCCTTCACCATCCTGCAGTTCTAGACTCACTCCACGGGGGGCGCCAACCACACCATCTTCCCAAAGCTCCCGCAGTGTTGCTCCCTGCATAGCTCTCCATCCCCACTCCTTTGAATCCCAAGTCAGACCCTCCCCAGCTCGGGCTGCCCTAGACCCAGTCGGCCACCCTCTCCAAGCTCCTCAGGGCCGTGGCTCGATGGGGCCAGCAGCCATCTCTGTGTTTCCATCTCCCCTATCAGTACAAGGGAGGAGCGGGCATCCCAAAGACGGTCACCTAGGCCTGAGCCATGGCTTGGCCACCCACTGGTCCTGTGACCTCAGGTAAGACATCTCCAGAGCAAGGCCCCAGCCTCAGGAGTGGGGCAGCTGGCTGCACTGGCTGAGTGAGTCTGCAAAGTGACTAGTGGTGGACACACTTCACCAGCAGTGTAACCTCACTACAAGAAGGAGGAGGAACTGAGGGGGCTCTGCCGAGACACCTGCACGTGGAGCTGGCCAGCTGCGACCCCCTGCACTCCAGCAGATTCTCGTGTTCTGTTTCCTCAGGAAGACAGGTTTGCAGGTGTCTCCCATGCCCAGGGTCCCCCATAACCCAGGGCCCAACCTCATGCACTCTCTCACCTCTTCCCTATTCATTCATTGACCCATTCATTCAACAAAAGTCTATGTCTCTACAAGAGCATTCGTCGCAGCACCAGACGTCGAAGTGTTTAAATAAATTCACAACACGCCAAGTAGTTATTAAACGCAGTGAGGGAGTTTATATGCTGACGTGCAGAGATCGCCCAGGTGTATTGTGAAATAAACAAAGCAAGGTGCAGAACCCAGTGTGGGGTGGGCACTGTTGGTGTAAAAGAAGGAAAATATGGCAGGTACAGATTGGCATGTGTGTGTATAAATGCTTAAAGCTTCTCTGGAAGGAGTTGTACACACACACATCCAGAGAAAACCCAGCGTGAAGGGGGCCCGAACATGTAAGAGCTGGGAACAGTGGTTGCCTCGGGCAGGAGGCGGGAAGGCTGGGGAACAGGGGTGGAGGGACACTTATTTCGACATTATACGCTTTCATACATTCTGAATCGTCTCCCAGGTGCAGGTAATCTCTATCCAAAATAAATAAAAATTTGAAAAATAATGAAATAGCCCCAAAGGGACCATGGTATGGGGACAACAGAGCTGGAGCTAAGCTCGGGGCTCCCTTTCTGGTTCTGCCACATACCTGCTCCTGTCAGTTACCCTCTGAGACGTCGTTTCCTCCTCACCTGAGACAGGATTCATAAATGAGATTAACGTGAGGTCACGAGGGCGCTGCCCCTGCACACGCCTGCCACAGAGGCCATGCCCACTGAGTGGCAGCTGTTATCATTACTGTAAACGTCCTGATCAGGCCTGTTCCAGGCACCTGGATGACAGAGACGTGAAGGGGCCCGCCCTTAACCCTGGAGGACAACACCAGGGAGGACTGATGATGCAACTGGCCCTGCCAGAGGAGCCAGGTCAGGCTGCAGGCAGAGGTGATGCTGACCGGCTGAGTCTACAAAGATAAGTGAGCACCATCAGGAGACGGAGAGGAGGAAGGGCATTTCAGGCAGGAGGAGCAGGCTGGACACACCTGTAGACATATCACATAAACAGAGCTGTGGGCGCTCACAGTCATGAACACCTGTGTGCATACCGCCCCATGCTACACGTGCTCCTCTGCCCACATGTACAGCTCATGCATGTACATGCTCTAGGTGCTCACAAGCCAGGCTGAGCATGCAGGTTATAGCAGCTTGGGGGTCAGGGGTGCAGGCTGGGGGTAGACTGCTGACTACCTGTGTCACCCCAGGCAAGTCACTTAACCTCTCTGGGCTTCAGTTCCCTCACCTCTAACCTGGGGATAACAGTACTGACCTCTAGAGATGTGATGAGGGTTACATGAGGCAGTTGCTGTTGAGTACTGAGAACAATGTTTAATAGATGTCCTTTGTTATTCTAGAGCCACTGGGCCAGAGGCCAGAGGCCTGGGTGGAGAGAAGGCTCTAGGATCATAGTGTGTGTTCTTAGCCTGGGAGTCCCTTGAGGGCCAGCTGTGATGGTGTCCCTGCACCAAGCACAGTGCCTGGTGTTGAGCAGGAGGCCTGACTTCTAGTGAGAGTTGACTGACAGTGTGAACAAATGGCTGCCTATTGTATGAAATTGAAAATAGAGTAGTCTTGGGATTGTCTGTCTCACTTTCATCTCCCCTATGGGATGGAAGTTTCATGAAAACAGGGCCCATGTCTGATTTATCTTTGTTCCTGGCACCAGATTTTGGCAGAGTGATCATCAGTGGGTGAATTAGTTAGGATATATTTGTCTGTAAGTGGCAATAACAATAGCTTAAACAAGAAAGACATTATTCATTTATCCTATCCAGAAAAGCCTTATGGGAGGGATCCCAGGCTGAGCCAGTGTCTGGGATCCATACTCCTTATATCTTTATATCTAGGACCTAGACTCCATCATGCACAGCCTCCATTCACAAATGCACCACATCGTCCAAGATGGCTGCTCTAGTTCCAGTCAGCACATCTTCATCCCAGCCAGCAGGTAGAAGTGAAACGAAGAAAAGCCAAAAAGCCTGTGCCAGCTTTCTCTTTTTTTTTTTTTTTTTTAAAGATTTTATTGGGGAATTGGGGGATAACAGCGCTGGGGAATTGGGAGGAAGGGGAACAGACAAGTTGCTGTCCTTTTGTTCATCAGTCTAGTTGTGGAGGACGTTGCTTCACTGGCCCAAGTTGGCACCATCATTGCGCTCTTCCCGGGCGAGGCAGATCGGTCGCCGGCTTCTGGACGGCCGCTCACTGCGGCTGCTGGCCGCTCACGCTGGCTGCTGTGCCAGCTTTCTCTTAAGGAAAATCTAGCACAACACTTCCACTTATAGTCCTATGGCCAGAATTTGGTCACATGGCCACTCCCAGCTGCAAAAGAGGCTGGGAAATGCAGTCTCCATTTTGTGTGGCTATGTGTCAGAGGGTATATCACTCTGCTCCAAGGGGAACATAGACAGCGGCTCCACCATTATCAGTGTTTGCTAACTCAGCTGTCTAAGATTCAAAGAGATTCTCAGGAATTCTTTTCAGTCTGGGGACACATAAACCATACTCAAAGAAAGGACCCTAGTTGTACTCCAGCCTGTACAAAGAGAGGCTGGCAATAACTTCTGCTGTTCAGAGCTCAGAGAAAGAGTGAGACGGCCACGTATGGTTAAAGGCATGTGCTTTATAGTCCAACATGGTTTGGTTCTGGCTCTAGCACCATTCACCTGTGTGACGTTGGGCTGACACCTTAACTTCTCTGAGCCTCTGCTTCCTCATCTATAAAATGGGAATAATCGCCTCTGCCTCAAAAGAAGGTCATGGAGATGCAATGATGTCATGAACACAGGGCACTTAGCACAGTGCTAGGCCCAGAGGGGACCCTCAGAAAACTATCTCTGAGAGGAGAGAGATGGGGTCAGCTGATCCTGCAATAGCCTTGGGGAATTGGGATAAGACTCAGCCACCAAGGGACCTGGAGTTCTCTGAGTATGACAGGAACCAGCTTTTTGGCCACTTTTATCATATCCTGTCTAGTTAAAAAAAACAACAAAAAAATCCTTACTATACAAGGGAAGTATGTTAATTTTTGAAAGTGAGAAAAAGCAGATGAGCGAAAAGAAAAAAGAATCATCAATAAACTGACGCCTAAAGCTAAACTTTATTCATTTTTTTTAATATCCTGTCAGGCTTCTATAATCCTGTGTATACACATAACTACACATACTTGTATGCTTCTTTTAGTGTAAAATGTATACCTTTTCATGGAATCACACTACACATAGACTACTTGAAAGCCTCAAAATGCTAAAAACTACCCTGTTGAAGTACAACTTTTTTACCTTTTGATGTATCAACACATTTCCATGCTAACAAATTGGAGCGTTCTACTATTTTTACCAGCTCCATAAGACCAAGATATATTCCACTGGGCCCTCTCTAATTGTTTCACATGTACGTTTCTTCCAGATTTTCTAGGATTAAAAATAATGCTGCAGTGCATATCCCTGTACACAAATATTTGTATGAATTTCTGGTTATTTCCTTAGGCTAGACGCCTACAAACAAGTGTCTTCCACGTTGAAAAAGTTTTGGCCTCTCAAACAAACTACATTCAGAAATAAGAGATTCCTACATTTTAAAAAATTAAGCAGAGTCCTATGGAACTATCAGTTAAAGCTGTGGCCCAGCAGGAGAAAATCTGCTGTTTCCACATCAAACGGACATCAATCTTGGCCAAAAGTAAAGATGCTTAACACGTTTCAAAGTCTCTGCCATCTTATAGCGGGTAAACACATCATTTCTGTCTAGTGTCTGAAATACCAACAATGAAGATAACAGCTAACACTTAAACTGCACTGATTACATGTCTCTCCTCTCCCTCTTTCTCTCTCTCTCTTTCTCTCTCTCTCTCTCCATATATAATTTATTATATACATATTACATACACATACATTTATATACATATATGCACATTTAGTCTTCATGAAAACTCTATCAGGTAGGTGCCATTATTCCTCCCCAGTTTACAGGGAGGACCTTGAGGCACAGAAGAGTCAACCTGCCAAGAACCTCATACCTGCAAGTGGTAGGGCTAGGATTTGAACATGCCATAGATCTGTGGTGCTTGGACCTGGCCACTATGCTATACACTGGACTTCCAGTGGGTTCATGAGGTCCAGCCAAACCCTGAGTTTATAGGAGAGACCTCATGGGCTCAGAGAGGGTTAGCAAACTACTTTAGGTCACACAGCAGATTTGGGGGCTTCTCCCACCACATTACCTCCAAAGGTGCATTTACACAGCTTCTGTGTCCACGGGAAAAGGGTTCTAGGCCTTCCTAAAGCAGCCGTGGTGACCCAGAGTTTATACCCACTCCTCTCTGGGAGTGGCACTTTGCTCCCAGCCAGCACTAAAGCATGTTTTGAACACCTGCAGGGAGTGATGCCAGCTGTGTTTAGGCTTTTTGTTTGTTTGTTTGTTTTGTTTTGTTTTGTTTTAGCTGAGCCATCCTGCCACCTGTTGGCAGGTCAGCGGCTGCTCAGCTCAGGCCAGGACTCGAACTGCTGTTGCTCAGAGCTCACACTCTTGAGCGAGCTCTTAACCAACTGAGTCACTCAGCCGGCCCCGATACCAGCTGTGTTTGGGCTCCTGTCAGGCATGGCCCTTGTCAGGTAGCAGCCAGGCCTGGTACGTGGGCCTCCTGGCCCTCCCAGGCACCCAGCCTTGGTTCCAGGGCCCTGTGACTAGCTAGTGCTGGTCAGGGCACCAGTTAGCATGGTGCATTGAGAGGGTGGTGCATGGAGTAGAAAAGCAGTTATTTGCCCATATGCCTAACCACTTTCCAGCTATAAGAGATTGTGATTCTGATATATTTTAGAATTCTGAGTACAGAATTCTCAGCTTTCATAATTGATTATCTTAAATTCTTTGATACTAGAAGTGATTACCCTTCATTCCCAAAAGCTGGGGCCTAGGAAGGCCATTGCTCCTTCCTGCGGACCGTCAGGAAGTGGGCTGTCTGGAGCTCATCAGAGTGTCAGGGGGTAGCTGGTTTAGGTCTCTGAGGGAAGGGGCTGAGACCTATGTACTTTGCTGTCTTTTCCTGGAGCTTCTGGTCTTGTTTTGTGTTGTGTGTTGCTTCCAGGACTCCCTAGTCCCCCCACTCAGGAACCCCTCCTTATCTTCTCCTCCAGACAGGCTCTTTCTCATGAGAGGGGCCCCAAGGTCAAGCTCAGCTGAGGGCTTCAATAGCAGAGCACATGTCCCAAGGTTAGGAAAACAGCTGGTGCTGATGTTGGGTGTTACTGCTCTTTGAGAAACAAAAGCACAAACAGCCCCTCCATGTATCCTGGGCTTCAACAGTGGAGCCTGCTCTGAGTGGCAAAAGGGCCTTGGATTTAGGATGGGGTACTCCAGGGCCTCTCCTGGGAGTCCCCCACCTCTGGGGGCTTCCATGACCTTCCTGGCTGTGGCCGCATGTCCAATAGTGGCCCATGGCCGGAAAAGACACAGACTCTGAGCATTCAGGATGGGCACGCCCAGCGAGGAAGTGGTCCCAGAGCAAGGCTAAGAGGTGGCGGTGGGAGGGACTCAGGCAGGACCACAGGCAGAGCCAGGGCTGGGACCCAGTCTCCTTGACGCAGTCCAGGTGTGAGTGCCAAGTCTGGGACAAGGGTGGGGTTTGGCTCAATCCTGGGCCTGACGTGGGATGAAGGACTGGCTCAGGGATCTGGAATAGGGCCAGGTGGGGGAGGCAGCATGTGGTGTGAGCCCCCAGACAGGCCTGTAAAGGATCCCCAACCCGGAGGTGCTGAGGGTGGGGCTCTAAGGACTGGGAGAGCAGGAACAGTGGCGTTCAGGACCAGAGGCAGGGTCAGCCTCACCAGGCCGGCGCACCCGGCCTCTCGCACTCAGGTACGGGGCCGAGAGGGGGCCTTGCTGCTGAACTCCCTTGGCTTTGAATCCTTTTCCTCCAGCTTATTCTGTACATTTCAAATCTACAGATGAGCTGCAAAAGTAGGACAACAAATACCCAAATATCCTTGCCCAGGCTCACCGGCTACTGCCGTTTTGCCACCTTTGCTTTGCCTCTTGTGCCATCTATTGGCATCTGTGTCTACATACTTACAGCTCCATCAATCTATCTCTGTCTAAATACATACATTTTGCGAATGTGCTGAGTTGTAGACATCATAACACTCTCTCAACCCTCTCATCTCTTAAGTAAAAGGACATTTGTCCACATGACCAATCAGCACATTAAGGAAATGGAACATAGGTACAATATTATCTAATATACAATCCACACTCAAATGTCCCCAATTGTTTCAATAATGTATTTTAGAATTTGTTCTTATTTCTAATCTGAGGTCCAATTAATGTAGGGAGAACCCTCTTTTCCTGTAGCACAATCAAGGATCATGTATTGCATGTAGTGGGCCGGGCACTTTTGTCTCCTTTCGCCTGGAACACGTCTCCTGCCTTTTGTAGTCTTTCGTGCCGTTAGTGGTTTTGGAGGGTCTAGGCCAGTCATCTTGCAAAACATCCTTGAGTTCGGGTTTGTCCAGTTCTCATCTCACGATTAGATCCAGGGTGAGTTTGAACAGTCTCAGGCTCTCGATACCTAGAGGCAACTTGTTATCCAAACATGTTAATCTCATGTCCTGTGTACTTTGCAAGCAGGTAAGGGAGTGCCTGGCTCACTCCCAGCACGACTCTCGTTTCTGAAAACCTTAGTTATGAAAAGTGACAAACATGAGCTTGGTGTTGTTTCAAGCTGCACAGCTTTGCTTACTTATGTAATCAAAGTGGCTACTGGTGTTTACTTGTCTATAAATGATCTGTTTATGTACTTTCTCCCATTTGGGCATGACCATTTTTCTCTTAAGGAGTTATAACAGTATTTTGTATGCTAAAGATATTTATCAGGCCAGCCAAGTGGCTCAGTTGGTTAAGAGCTCGCTCAAGAGTTTGAGCTCTGAGCAACAGCAGTTTGATGCCCGGCCTGAGCTGAACTGCCGCTGAGCTACCATCAGGTAACAGGATGGCTCAGCTAAAAAAAAAAAAATATATATATATATATATATATATATATATATATCACTCATCATATTTACTCTGAAGGCTTTTTTTCTATATTATTTTTTGTCTTTTCATCATGTGTATGTTTTTGACATTATGAAGGTTCTTTCTTTATGACAAAAGAAAACATGCTTCTTGTTTATAAAAGTAAAACAATACCAGTGTATAAATGAAAACTAGTGTATAATAAAATTATACTATTGTATAAAATTAAAACACTTCTAGTGGATGAAGTAAAAAATAAAGCCTGGGGCTGACCGGTTAGCTCAGTTGGTTAGAGAGTGGTGCTGATAACACCAAGGTTGCCAGTTTGATCCCCGCATGGGCCACTGTGAGTCGCACCCTCCCTAAAAGAATCAACTATGCCATTGTAGCATGAAAGCAATGTGTAACCAATGACCAGGGCTGTTCCCCAATAAAATTTTTAAAAATAAAATAAAACTAAAGCCTGCCTTGACCCAATTCCACTTCTCACAGAAAACAATGAGTAATAATGTGGAGTGGACCCCCACACACATTCGCGGTCCATTTGCCCAGCTTGGAGAACGATCAGTCACAGTGCTGTGTGGTGGTTTTTTTTAAATCCATCTCTCATGCGCCCTCTTACTTTTATTGGTAAGAAGCCCAGCATCTCCCTCTTGAGGTCTCTTCCAGAATAGACTGAGAATCCGTGAGACTTACTTCATCCAAAGGAGACCAGTCCCCTGTCCACAAGGGTCAGGCCTGCTTGTCCCTGTGCCCCGGGTTTACAGCCCTCTGGTTCACACCACAAGCTCAGTCCTTGCTCCCTGAAGTGGGAATGATGCCAGAATGCGTGGGTCCAGCAGGACTTCCAGCCCAAGCCACACATGGCCTCTGCCCCCCTCACAATGCCTGGCCTCTGGCTCTGAGCTTGGGTCACCTGTCCACACTTAGCACAGTGCCAGGCACTTAGTAACTGCT
>NW_017731776.1:722698-760621 GCF_001890085.2 Hipposideros armiger
GCTGCCACCTCTTTAGTTCAGTACTTATATAGCTGAGATGGCCCCTGCTGGTCTCACCACCCTCTTTCTGCCCTTCCTCAATCCATTGTCCACACCGCAGCCTGTGAAAAGCACAGGTACGGCCTGGTAAAGCTGAAGCTATGCATATTGCAACTCCTTCTTGTTTGCACCAGAACCCTTGAAGTAGAAAATTCACAGCAACATTGGAAAACAAGGAACTGGAAACAACCCAAATATACAACCAATACAGTAGTGTATTAGTTTCCTAAGGCTGTTGTAACAAATTGTCCCAAACTTGGTGGCTTATAGCAACACATATTTATTACCTTATGGGGCTGGATGTCAGTAGTCCAAAATGGGTCTCATTGGGCTAAAATCAAGATGTTAGCAGGTGTGTGTTCCTTCTGGAGGCTCTGGTGGGGGTCGGGGGGTCTGGTTTTTGCCTTTTCCAGCCTCCACAGGCAGCCTTCATTCCTTGGACTGTGGGTTCTTTCCATCTTAAAAGCCAGCAATGGTGGATCAAGTGTCTTTCATAAGGGCATCTCTCTGGTTCTGATTCTTCCACCTCCCTCTTTCCCCATGTAAGGACCTTTGTGATTACACTGGGCCACCTGGGTAATCCAGGATAATCTCCCATCTCAAGATCAGCAACCTTAATTCCATCTGCAACCTTAATTCCTCCTTGCCATGAAACAGAACATATTCACAGGTTCCAGGAATTAGGACGTGGAAATCTTTGGGAGCCATTTTATCACAAGTAGAACGGAGACAAACTGTGGGCTATTCCTCCAGTGGAACATACATTTTGGAATGGATTCACCGTGAAGTTGGCCTTGCTGAAGTCTTTGGGTCCCTCCCTTGCCCAAACCCCTTGCAAGATCCTCAGAGGAACCCCCAAGTCCCTTGCAAGTCTCTGAGAAAAATCCTAGCAATGTGGATCAGACAGTTAATTAGTGAAAATAATATATTTCTACATTAAAATAAAAAACAACAATATATTTCTGGATTTCGTGATGCTTGTAGTATTTATCAGTTTTTTTTAAAATCTATAATATGTTGTGAATTCTTTTCTCACCCTAAATATAAATTCACTTATTACCTATATTCTACTAAGTTTTATGTTTTTAAAAAGGAACCCCCCAAGTGCCGGCCGCATGGCTCAGTTGGTTAAAAATGTGAGCCCTGAGCAACAGGGTCATGTTTTGATTCCTATAGGGGCAGGTGACCTGTGCCTGAGCTGAGCTGCCCTAAGCTGCCAATGGGCAGCCGGATGGCTCCGTGGTTGGAGCGTGCACTCTTGGCAACAAGGTTTCCAGTTTGACTCCCATATGGGATGGTTGGCTACACCCACCTGCAACTAAGATTGAACATGGCACCTTGAGCTGAGCTGCTGTGAGCTGCCAACGGGTGGCCGGATGGCGACTGGACTTGGAGCTGAGCTAGTTGCGCCCTCCACAACTGGGATTGAAGAACAACAACTTGGCTGTTCCCCTTCCCCAATTCCCCAATAAAATCTTTAAAAAAAGGACCCCCCCAAATTATAGAAACTTCAGGCCCTGCAAAACCAGTAGGCGCTTTGATCACAGCAGTGAAAATGAATGAGCTTCAGCTTCTTGCACCAATGTGGATGACTCAAAAATATAACACTGAGTGAAAGAAGCAAGTTCCAGAAAAAAAACACCCACAATATGATCCCATTCATATGTGATCCAAAACTAGGCAAAACTAAGTTATCTAGTGTATGGGGATAAGTCCATATATGGAAAACTATAAAGAAAAACAAGGGCATTGTTTACATACCTAAGGATAGAGGTCATGGAGATTTGATCAGGGAGGGCACAAAGGGGGCTTCTGAGGGACTGGTGATGTTTATCATGTTCACTTCAGCGATGGGAACACAGTTGATTTTCTTTTCTATATTAGTTTTGGAATCATAAACATGTTGTATACTCTCTAGCATGAATGATATTTGTCATAATTACAATTTTTATTTTAAAATAACTGCATTAATTTTTAAAAGAAACTTAACATTCTGAGCTTAAAATTCTGCAGTGGTTCCTTAATGCACTTAGAAGAAAATCCACACCCCTTGCCATGGCTAACATCCCCACGTGCCTGAGGCTGGTTCACCTCTCTGATGGCATCTCACACCACACTCTCCTTCACTGTCCCCATCCAGCCACACAGCCTTCCCTGGCACCTGATCTAAGTCTGTCACCCTCTCTCAGTCCCCTATTATTTTCCTTCTTGGAGCTTGCGATGCTATCAACTCAGTCCTCCCCACTGCACTCTGAGCCCCTGGAGGCCAAGTGCCTGGTCTGTTCTGGTGCCCACCTGGACCTTCTCCACTTCTGAAGAGCTTTGACTTGAATGGCTTGAGTCGAGGCTCACATTCTGTGAAGTGGGTGAGGCAGATGGGAGAACGGGGGTGTGGGGGGGTGTTGGGGGGGGTGCTCCAGAGGGAAAGGGAGCAAGACCTGGAGATGGAGGGGTGGGGGAGGGGGGAGGGGAGAAGGCGGGGCCGTTCACTCAGGGAGGGTGGCCACTATGCCCTGGAGGGCTGGGTCCCCTCCTCTCAACAAGGTTCTGTGGTTACTCTTTGTCTGGGGACCTGCCGGAAATAGAAGCTGCCCTTCACCCCCACCAGGCTAGGTGTCACTTAGACTCTCTAAATTGAAAAGTGATGGGCATTTAGGGACACGGGGATTCTAATAGAGTCCAACCGAAGGGTTTTTACAATGTCCCCTCCTTCCCTACCTGTCACACTGCTGCAAGGTGACTGGGAGGCACCCATCCTGCTTCCAGGTCTCTGCCCATTGAGGGATTTCTCAGAATAACGAACAGCCCTGGATGGGAGCTGGGCTTCACTTGGTGCCCCAGTGGATGTGGAGGGGCGTTGCTCGCATCCTCCAGCCCCTGCCCAGTTACCCATGTGGGTAGCCACATGTGGGAGGCAGAAAAATGGCTCCCCAGTCATGTTCATGCCCTGATCCCTAGAACCTGTGAATTGTTATGCCACATGGCAAGGGGGTAATTAGGGTTGCTAATCAGCTGGCTTCGAGATGGGAGATTATCCTGGTTTATCCAGGTGGGCCCAGTGGCATCTCAAAGATGTTTAAATAGGGGAAGAGGGAGGTGGAAGAGTTAGAGCCAGAAAGATGGCATCATGATAAAGACTTAATAGATAGTTGCTGGCTTTTACGCTGGAAAGTGCCCACAAGCCAAGGAATGCAGGCAGGCTGCCTCTGGAAGTTGGAAAAGGGAAAAAACAGATCCTCCCCCTAGAGCCTCCAGAAGGAATGCTCACCTAAAGTTACAGCAGCAGCAGGAGACTATACACTGGATAATTTATTCTTTTCCTACCTCTCCTCAAGGTAAAAAGGCTCTGTGAGACAAAATTTTCTCTACTCTTTAAAGAGGCTTGAATATAGCCATTTGCTGCATAACGTCTTGGTCAACGACAGGACCGCATATGACAGCGATCCCATGGGATTATAATGGAGCTGAAAAATTCCTATTGCCTAGTGCCTTTTTAGCACGCTAGTAATGTAGCTCAATGCATTACACAAATATTTACCATTGTATTACAATTGCTTACAGTATTCAGTACAGTAACATGCTGTACAGTGTTGTAGCCTAGGAGACACAAGGGGAACAGAATTTGTCACATTTCTTTGGCATAAGCATTATTTTAGGTTGGTTAATGTTCAGAGGTCCTATCCCAGTGCCTGGCACATATGAAGTGAATTCCTTAGGGTTCCAAAGCCCAGAATGAGTGAGTGTCTTACAAGGTCTCAGGAGACCACAGGTGGTGCAGTGGGAAAGTCTTCGAAGTCTGTCAGCAGTCACTCCTTCAGGCTGACCCATCTTGGACAAGTCGTTTAGCCATTTTATACCTCCTCTCTGAACAATGAAGATATGTATCAAGGGCTCAACAATGCTGGCACGTACACACACCCACATAGTAAAAACATGACCCTTGGAATTCTAAAGCGATTTATACTTTTTCATACAGGATTTCATTTCACCCTCACACTAACCCCACAGATAGGTGGAACCCACTTTTGACAGGTAAAAAAACAGCAAGGAGGTCGGGGTCCCTCCCCGCGCCCGGGGCCGCCGGAGGTTTGGAGGCTCGCTAGGGTCCCGGACGGGGGTGAAATGCGGGGCTCGGTGCCGGATAGGGGACTACATTTCCCAGGAGGAGTTGCCCGCAGCTCTGCGGCTCCGGGATTTTAAAGGGCTAGCGTTAAAGGGGGCGGAGGGAGTTCCGCCGTCTGCCGGCCAGATAAAGGCTCTGTGCTAGGTGGGGGACCCGAGAGCTGCCTGCCCGGTGCCCGGACAAGACCCTGCCAGAGTCAGAAATCTCCAGGTCCTGCAGTATCAGCAAGGCGAGGTGAGGCCAAGCCAATCTGCAGGCAGCCTTTTCCTCACCTTGCCCCCGCCTCGGTCTCGGACTCTGCCTCCAACTCCAGGAGAACCCCTCCCGGACCTTTCCCTCCCTTCCCCTCAGTTCTCCTGAATAGGGGTAGGGGCGGTGAATCCGGCCGCCAGGAGGAAGGTGGGCTATCCACCGGCGGGAAGCCCCCGCGACCCTGAAGCGATCTCTCACTCCATTTCTGGCTTCAGTTCCGGGAGAGAATTTACAGGTCGCAGGAATGGGGGAGGATAGGGATGTGAGAGCTACAAAATCAAGTGAAGGCGTGGAGGCGCCCCCCTATCCACCCTTCGGAGTGCGGCAGCCTCCACGGTAAAATGGGTGATGGGGGGAGTGACCACGTTGCCTGCCTCCCCAGACTGGAGGCTCAAAGGATCAAGAAACGGGTGAAGAGCACTTTGCAAACTGTAATGCGCCGTGTAAATAAAATTATTTCGTCATCGTGCCTTTGGAATCATCCAGCCCTTATTCCGAGATGTGCACGGACCTGGGGTGGGGGTGGGGTGACATGTCTCTGAGAGCGCAGGGTGGAACATCTGGGACCTGGAGGTGTCTATTTGGATCTTAGTGGGAACCAGGAGAATTGTCTTTGAAAATAACCAAAACAAACTTACCAGAATATTGTTTTCAAATCAGGCAACTTTGGGGGTAATTGACATCATCCAAATAAGAACCTTGACCTTTTGAACTAACCTGGCCCTTCATCGCTTCCCTTCCCAACCTGTGCCACCAAGATAAGCCCTGGGGAGAAGGCATCTGAGTCCCCCTCCCTCCCCCAGTCATTTGGATTAATCCATCCCGTAGTGTGTGTGTGTGTGTGTGGGGGGGGGACCATTAATTTCCCTGGCCTCGGAGATGCCCAAGTCCAGTATGAACCCAACCCCCCGCCCCCTGCTGCCACCCCGTCCCCATCTAAACCCTTTAACCCTTCCCCACTCCCTTCCCAACAGCCAGTGTCTGCAAACAGCTCCCCGGACTCTAGGACTCCTTCATGGTTTTGACCAGCTATAAACCCCGACTCCTAGGGTTTTGTTTTGAGTGAACAGTGATGGGCCTCTCTGCTTAGGGAATAAAAGCTGTTTTGTTGTGGGAGGGGGCTCAGGGAGGAACATCCCAGAATCTCAACCCAGGGCCCCCGCCAAAGCGGGACACTGCACAGTGAGCAGGATGTCTGTTGCAAACAAGGTGTCCCAGGAGCTCTGGGGTCCCTTCCTCTGGCCTGTGGACCCCTAAAGCCCCTAAGAGCCCCCCCAAGACTCCCTATTGACGATGCCATCCCTTGTTTGCCTCATTTATACCTGCCAAGCACGGGAAAAGATGTATACATTTTAACAAAGACATCGCATCCTCCCTTCTTCCAGCAAAATGGCGGTGGTCCCGGCCCCGGTTCCCTGAATGACTGCACACTTTCGGAGGATTAGTCAGGACCCAAGGAACGCGACCCCCTCCTCGACCTCTTCCCCAGAGCCCCGTTTTCCCAAGTTCCCAGTGCACTCAGATCCTCTCCTTATCCCAGGGGCCCCCAGGGCAGTCTCTGGTTAGAGCCCGTGGGGCAGCTCCTCCATTGTGGTCCGCCCCCCTCCCCAAGACCCCGCCTTCGAGGGGTCTTTGGAGGGGGACTGGACCCCCAGGCTGGGCCTCAGGGCTGGAGGCAGCGGGCTCTGTCTCTGAAACCCCCAAACTCCTAGGATGAAGGAGCTATATAAATGAATTCCTGGTTAAGCTATTTGGGGGATGTGGGGGTCTTTCAGGAGAGGTGACTCAGGAGACCCATCCTCATTACTTCAGAGCACCTAGGCAGCATTGGGGGTTCGGCCTCAGCAGAGAACCTCGACTGCAGAGGTCAGGGGGCGCACTGGGGGAGAGCAGATAGAGGAGGGGGAAGGGACAAAGTTTGAAAGTGCCCTTCCAACTCTTCCAGGGAAAGTTTGCTTTGGGGCCCAATGGACAGAGAGGGGGTGGAGGTGCAGGGGGCCCGGTGGCGGGATGACCCCCGAGAGGTGACCGGACCCCGGGGGAGCGACCCCTCCCCCCTGTCCCGGCTCGGCCCGGCTGGGAGTCGCCCGGCTCGAGGCTGCGTGTGTTAGTTGGAGCCGCTTTCCGGCCACTCCGCCGGTCTGGGGGACCCCGCAGCGGCCCAGGAGCGGGGTCCCCGGTAGCCCCAGGGGGGGGCTTTACTACGGGGGGTTTCCCGCATCGGGGCTCCCCGGCCCCGCAGAGCCAGACCCCCGCAAAGGGGAAATGTGCCGGCGCATCGGCGGTCCTTGGCGCCGTTTGAGGCGCCTGGCGGTCTCGGGGGGCGGCGGCCGGGCCGGCTGGCCGCCTGGCGGGGGAGCCCAGGGAGCCGGGTAGCGACCCCGAGCGGCAGCGGGGAGCGGGAAGGCCCGGGCCGGGGGGAAAGGTCGGATTTGCTCGGCGGAAGAAACACAGATGGCGGCGGCGCGGCGCCATTCCGGGCCGGGAGCAGGCAGCCAGCAGCCCTGTCCTCACCGCGGTCCGCCCGCCGCCGCTAAATACCCGGATGCGCCGCCCGAGCGCCAGACGCAGAGCTGGGAAAAGAGAGGCAGCGGGTACGGTGGTGGTGGCGGCAGAGCCAGAGCCGGAGCCGGAGCCGGGCGCCGAGACCGACCGACCAGCCGGCGGGTCTGGGCCACGTAGAACCGACACAGCGAGTCCTCCCACGACCCGAGCCAGGTCTCCGAGAGCCGTGCTCCGCATTGGCCTGGGAGTCAGGGGCGCGAGAGCCGATCCCAAGTCAGGATTTCCTCAGCCTCCGACGGGGCCTGGCCTTTTGAAGGCGCTTCTTCAACAGCAGAACGAGGCAGGCCACCATGACCGAGAACTCCACGTCCGCCCCTGCGGCCAAGCCCAAGCGGGCCAAGGCCTCCAAGAAGTCCACAGACCACCCCAAGTACTCAGACATGATCGTGGCTGCCATCCAGGCGGAGAAGAACCGCGCCGGTTCCTCGCGCCAGTCCATCCAGAAGTACATCAAGAGCCACTACAAGGTGGGTGAGAATGCCGACTCCCAGATCAAGTTGTCCATCAAGCGTCTGGTTACCACCGGGGTCCTCAAGCAGACCAAAGGAGTGGGTGCCTCGGGGTCCTTCCGGCTGGCCAAGGGCGACGAACCCAAGAGGTCAGTGGCCTTCAAGAAGACGAAGAAGGAAGTCAAGAAGGTGGCCACGCCAAAGAAGGCAGCCAAGCCCAAGAAGGCTGCCTCCAAAGCTCCTAGCAAAAAGCCCAAAGCCACCCCAGTCAAGAAGGCCAAGAAGAAGCCAGCTGCCACGCCCAAGAAAACCAAAAAACCCAAGACTGTCAAGGCCAAGCCAGTCAAGGCATCCAAGCCTAAGAAGGCCAAACCAGTGAAGCCCAAAGCCAAGTCCAGTGCCAAGAGAGCCAGCAAGAAGAAGTGACCGTGAAGCCTTTCTTGTGGACACTCCTGTCTGTCTCCTATTTTCTGTAAATACTTTTTCCTTCTCTTACTCACCTGCAGCCCCATGCCCCTTTCTATTCTGACTTTGTAAGAGACAGAGTTTGGATTCCTCAGAAATTAGGGAATAGTTCATTTTTCCTTAACCAGTTGTGCAAGGACAGCAACAACAGTCTCATCTCTGTAATGATGAGAATGTACTTATATTTTGTTTCGTTAATTTGTTATTAATCTACTTAAAGGTTTGGGGTGGGTTTGTGTTTTGTTGGGAGGTTTGTTCGCTATGAAGATAAAAGTGGAAATCGGGAAGGCAGCCGCTTTTTCTGGCTAGATGAGAGCGAGCCCAGGAATTACATGGTTTGTAGGAGTATATTTAAGACAAGCTGGTTTTAAGTTGAGCAGCCCTTGTGAGTTTCGGAGCCTTGGCCGGGAGAAGGGGTGGCAGCAGCTGGATGCAAAGGAGTGAGGTGGAAACCCGTCCTGGCCTGACTTCCATCTCCCACGTGAACATTGGGGGTGGGGTGGGGAGGGGGTCCAAATCCAGTTTGCTTCTCACTTCTGTTAGTCTGCCCTGTGGCCTCCCTATTGTCCTAGGGAAGGGGTTGGGGTGGGGGGATGTCGAAGTGACAGCTGGTCTGAGAAGCTGTGGCTTCTCTCAGCTGGAAACGAGCCATGGGGGGTGGGGTGGGGTGTCTTTGTGGCTTCTGAAAGTCGGTTAAATAGGAGTGGAAACTTTGGAGGAAGGGTGGGGAGTCAGTCAGCCAAGTGCCTCAGTGTGCCCTGTTGAAATTTGGGTTTTTCCACACAATTGGATTGTATTCTAGGAAGACTTTTTCTTTTCCCCCTGGTTTTTGGTTCCTCGTGTACAAGAGGTGGCTTTGCTTGGTGGTCTGGTGGGGCTCCAGCCCTGCCACCGCCACTTAAAAACCTCCCGACCTCTTTACTTCTGAGTCTTTTCTAAGTAGTGGTAGATGGGGGAGGGGGAGTGGGCGGGGAGTGGACAGTAAGACATACTGCAGTCGATTTTGAATTGCTAAGTAGTTTTACAGAGCTAGGTCTGTGTGCGTGTAAATGTGTATATACCTATCTAGAGCTAGCACTTCGTTTCACACCCGGGAGCTGGGAGAAAAAAATCTGTACAGTCGTCTTTCTCATAAAATAGAAAAACGCGCGATTGCGTGTTGTTTCCCTACCCCCCCCTTTTTTTTTAAACAAGTGTTATTTGTGCCGGGAAGAATTTGCTGTCTTTGTAATTTCAAAACTTTAAAATAAAAATTGAAAAAGGACAAAACCTGATTGCTATTTTTCCTCACTTCTAAGACTGGAGAAGGTGGAACAATTCGGCGGGTCAGAAGTAGGGGAAATCTGGGGCGTTTGCACCTGATAATGGGGGGAGGGTTCCAAGAGCTCCACAGAAACAGGGAAACCGTAGGGTTGGAGGGAACGACGTGATCCTGGCTGCTCCTGCCTTTGGGGTGCAGAGCACCCCCGTTCCTTGAGAGGTGGGCGTGTAAGCAGGGGGTGGGAATGCTGGGGGGGGTCTGGTGCGCTGGGCCCTGCCGCGCCTAGCTCCTCCGCGTCGCCTCCCCTCCCCCCTCGCGGACCGCTCCAGTCTCAACTTACAAATCAATCCACTTTCGTCCTCTGCGCATCCCGCCCGGCCCCGAGCCCGCCTTTTGGCCCGCCTCTCCACCCTTCCAAAGGGGCCACTCTCACTTTGATTGGTTGCGGGGGCCGGGCCCCCGGGCTCATGACGCCGCTGCGTTGCGCAAGGCTCCCGGCAGGCGCGCTCGCGCGGGGTAGGCGAGGTAAGCGCGATGTGGACTGGCTGTGCTCTCCGCGCGGCGCTTTCCTGGGCCCCCCGCGGCCGCCGCGCGCACTCAGCGCTGGCCCAGTTGCGTGGCATTCTGGAGGAGGAGCTGGAAGGAATCCGCGGGGCTGGCACCTGGAAGAGCGAGCGGGTCATCATGTCGCGCCAGGGCCCGCTTATCCACGTGGAAGGCGTCTCCGGAGGTAACTCGCCCTCGCAGGAGACGCCGGACGTGGCCGGGTGTTAAGAGGGTGGTACGGAGGCTTGCGCTGCATGGAGGTCCTGAAGGCAGTGGGCGGCGGGGAGCTCCAGCACACGTAGCCACTGGCCCCTTTCCCAGCTATCAGACCGACTTTACGGCTTTCCAGTGTTATCTCTAACCTGGTTAAACCCGTTTCCACGGAGGGAGGTGATTCGCCCTTGAGCACCTGTTTGACTCAGATGCTGGGCTGGACCGAAACCCAGCCCTGGGAGAACATGAGAAAAAAAGAGATGCACACAGCTGGGTCCCACTGGGTCCCACCGTGCTCTTTCAAAGGAGGGTAGTGGGAAGGTGTAGCAACAAACCCCCGCATTTCTGGAACTGCTACTTTGTGCAGGCTTCTACTAATTGCTGCACGTGGACTCTTGCAAACCTCCAAACATAAGAATGACTAATCCCGTTTTACAAATGAGGAAGCTGAAGCTCAGAGATGTGAAGCGGTCTGCCCCGAAGCCCCCTGTTAGCTGCAGGCAGAGATGGGCTTGGGTCCAGGTCCTCTGGTATGTTGGAGCTGGAAGGTCACCTAATGGGCCAGAGAGGCCAACTTCCTGGTCAGAGTCACAGTGAGAGCAAGGGGCTCGTGGTCTCTGCAGGAGTCACACTATGAATTGGCCTACTGGGCCTTCCTCCTTTCTGTCTAACCATTGGTCACTGCCCCTCTTGTCTGTGCCAGGCCCCAGCTGGGTGTTGGTTATAAACAGGCCCCCAAACCTGCCTTCTGCCCAAGAAATAGGCATGGAATCCTTGGTGCTTTGCACTCAAGGTGCAAACGGAAGCCCCAGGAAATCCCTACCTTCCCCCCAGGGGAAGCTTGGAGCAGCTCAAAAAATGGGAAATTAGGAGACTCAGGTGCTCATCCTGCTTTTGCCTCTCCTGGTCTGCGTGAACCTTGCTCTCCTCAGGTCTGTTTCCTCTTCTGGTCAGCTGTGTTCACTTCGGGCTTTATCATTCAGGGTCCAGGTCTCAGAGGCACCCCCTTTGGCCTTTCGATTCTATGCCAGGCAGCAAAGTCAACTGCAGAGTTTGAGGACTGCGGCAGGCATCTGACCCAACTCGCTTCTTTTATCCACGAGGAAACCAAGGCCCAGATGACAGGTTTCTGGTGGTCCGCAGGGACAAGAGAAGCCTGTTAGGCAGGGCTGGGTTCCTCCTTGCGGGGAATGTGATTCAGAGCCAGAGTTTACATTTCTCATCCTTCAAGGCACTGCTCTGAGACGCCTTTCCTGACCCTTCCTCTCCTGTAGCTGGTGGATTTGGTGCCTCCTAGGGGCTCCCAGCTCCCCATCCTGGCCTGTGCCCCAGAACAGATCATACTATGCGGTTGTTGCCTCCTTAAGGGTAAATCCGGGTTCATATTGACTCTCTGCATCTCCAGGGCCTATCACTGACACCTCTCCAGGCTCTTCCCTCTGGCCTTGAGCTGCTGTGTCTGTTCCCTGTCCTTCGCCTCAGGAATCCTTAACTTCTGTGCCAACAATTATCTGGGCCTGTGCAGCCATCCCGAGGTGATCCAGGCAGGTCTTCAAGCCCTGGAGGAGTTTGGAGCCGGCCTTAGCTCTGTCCGCTTCATCTGTGGAACCCAGGTATACAGCAAGTGTTGCTAGAGTGGAAGGGGACCTTGTCCCCAGCATTGGGCACCGACCCCAGCTGTCTGCTTCCCACAGTCAGCAGGGCTGGTTTAGACAGCTCAGCTTATCCCATCCCAGGGCCCTGGGCCCACTCTTGGCCCCAGAGCTGTCCGTTAGAAAGACTGCATCCAGGCTTCTGTTTTGCTATGAATCCTTGGACAAGAAATTTGACCCCTCTGAGCATTCGTTTCCTCACCTGTACCCCTACGGGAGAGGAAAAATAGAAGACGGATTGAGAGCGAGGTTCCTGGAGTTATTCTGCCTGTGCTCAGTTCCCAGCACCACCTTTTATTGGCTCTGTTACTGTGGGCAAGTGTCTTAACCTCTCTGTGCCACAATCCCTTCATTGGTAAAATGGGGATAATAGTACTTGATAGGATCTGTACAAATTAAAGAGTTAATACATGTAAAAATGCTTAGAACGGTGCCTGACACATAGCAGTGCTCAATAAATGGTTATTATTTTGTTTATTGTAAAATAAACATGAAACATGAAATTCATTGTGCTTACTGGGTGTCAGGTACTGTTTTTAAGAACATTACAAATATTAACTCATTAATGCGCATAACAATCTTAAGTGATAGGTGCTATTTTAGTTCCCGTCAAAGAGATGAGGACCCTGAAGCCCAGAGAAGTGAAGTGACTTGTTCAAGGGAACACAGGTTGTTGTGGTGGGATTTGAACCTAGGTAGTCTGGCTCAAGAGTCCATGCTCCTGACTACTTGTGATTACTATTACCTGTTCTCTTAGATAGGTGAGGGTAAAGTGAATGTCAGAGATGGAACTCCTGACTCCCAGCCAGGACACTTTCCAACAAAACTCTTACCCAGACTGGACAGCTTTCAAATCTAAGAATTCAAGGCCCAAAGGAACTTAGAGTTTCTTGTGTCATCTTGTTCTTTGCCATGAAGCAACCAAAAAAGGCACTCAGTTTGATATCAAGAAGACACATTCCTTTGCCATCAACACCCATAATTCCACCATCCGACTCCTACTACCAAAAAAAGAGCCAACCAGGAAGGGACACCTAGCAAGCCCCTAATTCCTCAGAGAGAACCATCTGCCAGATTCCTGTCAGCAATGAGGAACCCTTGTGGTAAAGAAAGGAGAAGCCAAGGGCTGCAGGCCTTCTAGGCAGGGTCTGCTGGTGGCCTTCTAAGCCTCTGTCCCCAGGACTTGTCCCATGTGGTCCCATAGGCATTAACGCCTGTTTCACTTGCTTTCTTCAGAGCATCCACAAGGATCTAGAAGCAAAGATAGCCCGCTTCCACCAGCGGGAGGATGCCATCCTCTATCCCAGCTGTTTTGATGCCAACGCTGGCCTCTTTGAGGTGTGTGGAGGCCATGGGTGGGAGTTGATGAAACCTGCTAGGCTGTGGAAAGTTTGGGAGTGGGCAGAACCTGGCAGGATGCCAGCGTCATGGCTAGAGGCTCCAGTGCTTACTTCTTATGGAGGTCAGGATGGGCCAAGTAGATGCTCTAGGAGGAATCTTGAGACTTGCAAGGAGGCCAGCTTCCCGGGTTCTTGAGGGTTAACCTACATCAGCTGGAAGGCTGGGAGAAGCAGGGGCCAGGTACTCACTAAACATGTTCTCACCTGCTCTCACTAGAGCAGGGCCCTGGTTCAGCCCAGTCCTGGGGCCCTGGAGACTCGGAGGCAGGGGGCTCCTTGCCTCTCTGCCCAGAGGAATACCCTGGCTGGCAGTGAAATTTGGGCTCAAGGGGAGTCATAGGGGAGGGAGAACCCCAAGGTGGTTGGGGGATGGTTCTACTCCAGCTGCCTTCCTCCAGGCCTTGCTGACACCAGAAGATGCAGTCCTGTCAGACGAGCTGAACCATGCCTCCATCATTGATGGCATCCGCCTGTGCAAGGCCCACAAGTACCGCTACCGCCACCTGGACATGGCTGATCTGGAGGCCAAGCTGCAGGAGGCCCAGGTGGGGTGAGGCCCAGGGGATCCAGGGGGCAAAGATGGGACTCATCCTCAGCCTCCCCCTGGTGAAGGAAGGGATGCTTGAAGAGGCCAACTCTGCACTCACAGACAAACAGCCTGAAAGTTTGAAACAGCCAAGATTTGAACTCAGATCCCTCAGATCCAGCACTTTATTACACTGCACCATGCGGCCTTGAGTTTTATTTAGCAGGGACCTTATGTGTGGCAGACCTCTAGTAGGCATAATGGTGGGATGAGCTTAGGGAAAGAACTGGCCCCGCCCCACCCTGCCCTCCGAAGGGCAGACAGAGAGCATTGTCACTGCCCAGGGCTAAGTGTGGCTCCAGGCTGCCCAGATGAGATGGGTAAGGCTCAGAGAGGCGTGGAGGAGGGAGGAGATGTTCCAGCCCCCGTGCAGTAGTACTTATGCGGTCACCTCTGTGCTGGACACTGAGCAAGGTGAGCCCTTAGAGCCCCAAGCAGCACAGAGGGTGGGTGCGTTGGTCCAGCTTGCGATACCAGCAGCCACCTGTCCCCGTCTTCCCTGCAGAAGCATCGACTACGCCTGGTGGCCACTGATGGGGCCTTTTCCATGGATGGTGACATTGCACCCCTGCAGGAGATCTGTCTCCTCGCCTCTCGATATGGGGCCCTGGTCTTTGTGGATGAATGTCACGCCACTGGCTTCCTGGGGGCTACAGGACGGTGGGAACAACTGACACCTGTTGCCTTGGGTTGGGGTTGTAAGGGTGGGTGCGGAAATCAGGAGGCCAGCCCCCAGCCCAACCGCCGATAGCTGGGTGCTCAGGCGGCCAGTGGTGGCAGTGGCAGCTTCCTTTGCAGGGGCACAGATGAGCTGCTGGGCGTGATGGACCAGGTCACCATCATCAACTCCACACTGGGGAAGGCGCTGGGCGGAGCGTCAGGTGCCTGCCGGGTCGGGTCGTGCCCCTGGGGTCCCCTTATCTACATGCAGGCGTCTCAGGGAAGGTGGGAGGGGATACCTGTGGCTGCATAGAAGAGGACAGCAGGGATTATACTCTCAGGAAGGGATTGGGGTAGGCTCGCTCCAGGCTCCTGACTACCCCCACCTCTGCCCTTGTTTTTAGGGGGCTACACAACGGGGCCCAGGCCCCTGGTGTCCCTGCTACGGCAACGTGCCCGGCCCTACCTCTTCTCCAACAGCCTGCCACCTGCCGTCATTGGCTGTGCCTCCAAGGCTCTGGACCTGCTCATGGACAGTAACGCCATTGTTCAGTCTATGGCAGCCAAGACCCAGCGGTGTGGTCCCTGGCAGGGTTGGGGAAGGCTGGGGTGGGGGAGCTGGTGAGGACTGCCCCTCTGTGCCTGCCCAGCCCCATAGCTCCATGCCTACTGGTTCTGCCTCTGCCCACACCACATTCCTAGCAGGCTGCACTGGGGCTCACCTCAGCTCTCTTAGCCATGGGCTGCCTGTCGCAGCCTCTTTCTTCCATTGCTTGGCACATGTCTCAGTGAATGACCCTGTGTCTCCTGATCTTGGGCAATCCTGTCTGCTTGTTCCTCTGCCTGGCTCTCCATCTGACTCTCTGGGTCTACATCTCTATCTTTGTTGGTCCTCCCTGCAGACTTGGGCACAGATCTTGGGTCACATGCCCATCAGGAGCAGGTGTGAATGCTCCATAGGCCCCCCAGCAACCTGTGACACCTGCTTGTGCCCACAGGTTCCGCAGTAAGATGGAGGCTGCTGGCTTCACCATCTCAGGAGTCAATCACCCCATCTGCCCTGTGATGCTGGGTGATGCCCGGCTGGCCTCTTACATGGCAGATGACATGTTAAAGAGAGGTAAGGGAACCAGGCACAGAGAGCCTGGCTGTAGAGAAGAAGGGGAAACCCCTAGACTGAATACTCTCCCTTTCCCCCAACCTACTACCCCTCTCTTAGACCATTTGTCCGTCCAAGCTTGAAAACTCCAGGCCATGAGGCAGTCCCATCTGAGGGGCCTTGCTCAGCCTCCTTGCCCTCTGTGATCCTCAGGAAAGTGGGAGCTATATGTCGTGCCCCAAAGCCTGCTTGGCTCTAGTGAGCCCCAGGTTGACCCCTTGCCTTCCCAGGCATCTTTGTCATCGGGTTCAGCTACCCAGTGGTTCCCAAGGGCAAGGCCCGGATCCGAGTCCAGATCTCAGCAGTGCACAGCGAGGAGGACATCGACCGCTGCGTGGACGCCTTCGTGGAGGTGGGGCGGCTGCACGGGGCACTGTCCTGAGCCCTGGGTAGTGACAAGCAGAGCCACAGTCTCCCTCGCTCCATAGCGACAAAAGTCCAGAGGCTCTGAGCCCCGTCAAAGTCCTGGGGTTGGGCTGGGGCAAGTCCTGTGCTTGTGGCTGTGAGTGAAGCAACTGTGGACATTGGCTGTGACGTGTTGGTCTGCTTTGTTCTCTCTGAGCAGGTTGACCTGCTCTCTGACTGGTTGGAGAAGCAGGCAGAAGCTGGGGCTCTGCAGGCAGGCTCCTGAGGACTGTGGTAGACTTCAGAGCCGACCACCTCCCCCAAATTAAGACCCAGGCAGCTGGGGTAATATAGTAGGGGACATTGTCTGGCTCAGCTGGGTTCTGTGCTGCTGTAAAGGGCAGCTGAGCACCAGCCCTGCGGGCCCTTTCCTACACCACGCACCCCCTACTCTCCACAGCCTCCAGAGTCTAGCTTTGGTGAACACCTCGTCCTGTGCTCCCCATCCAAAGGATGGCCTACAGCTGCCCACATAAGAAGGGGCTTGTCACCCAAACCCATGTTTGGGAGGAGGGGCAGAGGATTCAGGCCCCAAATGAAAGAACGTGGGTCACTACTGGAGAGACACCTGACGGTCTGGAGCCCTGTGTTCTAGCCACCTTGTCCCTGATTCTGTGGCTCTGGGCAGGCCCCATCCCCTGTGTATGCCTCAGTTTCCCTCGCTGTACCAAGCGTGGGTGTTATGTTGATGGCTGGGGCCCTTCCATCTCCCTCATCCCAAGGCCTACTGGCCTGATGATCAGCCGCCAGGGGGCGCGGCGAACTCAGGCTCAGGTCACTAGAGCCCTGCCCCACACGCCCCAGACTCCAGGCCTTGGACTCTGCTGGCAAGGCCAGAAGGCCAATTGGCTACTGTCAAGGCCCCACATGCCTTTGTCTTCCACAGCAGCTCGCTGCACCCCTGCTAGAGACGACAACCCTTTCCCACAGTCGCTGCCCCTGGTTCTTTCTCCATTGCCCTCCCTGCTCAGCCTTATGGGTACCTGGTGGGGGTGGGGGATGGCTTCTGAGTCACTGCAGTTCCAGCCTCAGGGTGGTGTGGCCTTGGGAAGCTGGTAGTTTGATGTGGGTAGAGCAGGAAAGATAAAAAGGCCCTTCTTCATTAACAGCAGGGAACTAGAACCAGGTCTCTGCCACACACACACCCAGCCGTCCCCATAGCCCAGACTTCTTGGGATGGATGGTCTGGGCCAGCTGCGACCCAATCCTGTAAGATCTTAATGCTGGGATTCTGGGATTCCTAGCTTATGATCCAGAGGAGCTTGAGGCTGGGGTTCAGGAGCTCCAAGTGCTGGGGGATGCAACCTGGGGGAGGGGGCTACTGTGACCACATCAGCGGCAGGAACACTTACATGCCACCATCACAGGATAGGGCACCTGGTGCCAGGTGTACTGCAGCAGCAGCAAAGGTACACGGTCTGGCGCCAGCCCAGGCCCAACCAGCAGCTTGATGTGCGGCAGGCAGATAATACCCGGCGGCCAAGAGCAGCCGCGTGGGAATGTTTGTGATGAGTGTGGCGTGCCCAGTGGGGCTAGGACACCAGGCCCATGTTCACCAGCCAGTGTCAGAGAGTGTGCTTCGCCTCCTCCTGCAGCTCTAGGGCGCTGCTGCTGGGGTAGCGCTCTCCAGCAGACAGCATGGGCAGTGCTAATGGGCCAGCTGGCGGCGGTAGCACACGGCGTGGTCAACCAGTGTGTACAGCTGCGCGGGCCCCGGTCCGCCACCATCCATCCAGAAGGGGTCGTAGAAGGAGGCTGCAGCGGATGCGGTAGCAGCAGCTCCAGGCGCACGTGCTTTGGCTTGGATACGTTCTGGTAGTCGCGGCTAGTCACCTGCTACAGGCTCCCAGGGCGCGCCGCTTATTCCTCTGCGGCCGTCAGGAGCAGCAGTCGGAGCAAAGGGAGGAGGTGGTGCCAGGGGCGCGCTGGAGCTGGGCGTGACTATGCGCCCTTCCTGCCTGCTCTGCGGCGGGGCTTTCTGTAATCGCCTCGGTCCTCTCCTTCCCCTGGGCCTCTGCTATCATCTCAGCTGCTCAGCCTCACCACTGCTGGGAGCTCTTTGCTCTAGTATTAGGACAGCTCTTAAAGAGCCTGCCCCAGGAGGGCTGGGGCTCCCAAGGAAAAGAGGGAGGATAGTGTGTAAGGGATCTCAGGGGCTTTCAGAGTTCAGGCATGCCACATTTGTGAGTCCAGGATTCTGGGAGTCCATGTGTGCATTACTTTCATACAGGGTGCTTTGTGGACCTGTAGCTATCAATGATTATAAAATCCCACCACACGAATCTAGAATCCTACAGTACTGCCCTTCAGTGATCATAAGATTCAACAATTCTAATTTCTGAATTAAATTCTGATAGGTCTGAATTCAGGTTTGGAGAGTGGGTATGATTCCTAATATCTTCAGTGAATCTCTGCTTCCCCAAATTTGGGGATGCTCTGGATCTGGGGTGAGCGACATCAGGCTTTAAGGAAGCACCTCTGAGCACTGGTGAAAATCCCAGGGGCCTGGAGCAGCCAGTTCCAAAGAGTCCCTTTCCTAGCTCCTCAGGCCTTGAATGCAAGTCCTGGCTTCATCAGCATCTCCTCAGACAATTTCCTCTCTTTTACCAGTCTTTTTGACATTCTCACCACTCTCCCAGCTTCTAGAAATACTTCACACACAGTCCCTACTTCCCTCTTCTCTCCCTGAACTTGCAGACTTTTTGCCCCCGCTAGTCCAGTTTACCATCACCCTCCTTGTTGCTAATTCCAATGTCCCTTGCTCCCCAGGTGCTAGCCTCTAACGCTCTGGAAGCATTTGGCCATGTGGCCCCCTCCCAAGAGGCCAGGCCAGACCCCCATGAGTGAATCCATTCACCAAGACCGATTAACCTCCTTGGCTCTTACCTGGACAAGAGGCTCTTAATGGGTCATTAAATCACGCTCTTTCTGTCCATCCCTTTTACCCCAGGCCATAATAAACTAATTACAAAAGGAGCAGGTCATGACCCTGCTCTAGAATTTTCATTAGTTTCCCCATTGCTCTCAGGCTAAAGCCAGACTCTGGACAGGCACATAAGCCATCCAGTCTCCAGCCAGACTGAACCCCTGGACTAAGCTTTGGGAAGCTGATGGGTCTCGGGGTTCTCAGAGCCTGGGGGAGGACTCCTATCTGAAGTCTGCAGAAAATGGATTCATATTCTTGTTTTCTAGCCTGGACACCTCATTCCAGACTAGGAATCCTTTCTGAGCTTGAACTGGAGCAGGGATGGGGGCGGAGTCATCAGGCAGGGCCAGAAGAAATGGGAGTGCCAAGGATGGGCTAGGCCCTGGGCATGGAGGGGTTAACTACAAAGCGAATCTGAGAGAGCGAGATCAATGGGTTTCCCACTGCAGAAAGAAGCAGAAGCAACGCAGAGAGGCAGAAAAGAGCCAGGCAGAAGAGCATGCCACCTGGGGAAAGCAGGGGCTGAGGACGAGGTAGCCATTGGGCACTCCAGAGGGACTGCCCAAGTCCCACTCGGCAGAGGAGGGGCCTTAAAGGAGAAGAGGGAGAGGTGAGAGGCAGACGTCTACCTGCAGGGAGGCATCACAGGGCGGCCACTGAGCCAAGAGGGAGCCTCAGCCTGGCTGGTTCACCCAAGATCAAGCGGGGAACCAGTGTCCAAGGTCAAGGTGGGTGTTGCCCATCCTGCACTTCGGGGGTCTTCTGCATGCTGGGTGCTGGGGGGGGGTATGCAAAGTATCACCTTCCTTCCCTCCCCTCTGCCTGGCCCCCTTGCCCTTAACTTGTCCCCCATCCCAGAGGTCCCAGGCTTCTGGGGGATGCACAGGTAGGAGCCGATGTAGGCTATGAGGTGGGGTGGGAGTGAGGGTGGACACAGCTTGCACAAACGCACACACGCAGGTTGTCAGAGGCACCACCTGTTACAGACTCTCAGATGAGTGCTGTAGCCTGGGAGTCAGAGTACCAGGATGGCAACAGCCCCAGATCTGCCACTCAGTGTGTGATCTTTAGCCTCCCATGTCCCCTCTGAGCCTTGATTTCCTCATGCAGAAAGGGGGCAGTGACCTATATGGTTTCCCCAGCTGTGCCACTGTGGGCTCTCACTAAACGACTCTCCAGTGATGCAGGGGTGTCACCCATGTATTGCTGACCTTGACCCATGTCCAAGAGTCTTCCCTGAGCTTCGGATCCCCATTGAGAAATAAGGAAAATATACAGGCTCCTGGGGTTGGAGTTGCCCTTCCCCTCACCCACCATGTCTTTGCCCCACTCTGCCTGTGTCTTTAGGTGTCCATCAACTCCCTAATCAGCCCTTCACACACTGGGCTATGGGGCTGTTCCCTAGGAAACAGAAACCCACCTCAGACACCAATGTGACTTGTGTCAGGAGCTTGCACAGTGGGTCTCAGTGATAACTTTCAGCTCTGTCCCCCACTCCCACTCTCATGAGCTTCTAGCCCAGGAGACCTAGCCAGGCCCAGGCTGGGGGAACTAGACCCCTGGGTCCAGTGACCAGACCTGGGGGCCACTGCCTGAGGACTCCAGCTTCTCTTCCCCAGGTGACCATCAGATGGGGAGATGGCTGATACCCAGAACATTTCGCTAGACAGCCCAGGGAGTGTGGGGGCCGTGGCAGTGCCTGTGGTCTTTGCCCTTATCTTCCTGCTGGGCACAGTGGGCAACGGGCTGGTGCTGGCGGTGCTGCTGCAGCCCGGCCTGGGTGCCTGGCAGGAGCCAGGCAGCACTACGGATCTGTTCATCCTCAACCTGGCAGTGGCGGACCTCTGCTTCATCCTGTGTTGCGTGCCTTTCCAGGCCGCCATCTACACACTGGACGCCTGGCTCTTTGGGGCCCTTGTCTGTAAGGCTGTGCACCTGCTCATCTACCTCACCATGTATGCCAGCAGCTTCACGCTGGCTGCCGTCTCAGTGGACAGGTGCGCTGTGCCTGGGACCTGGCTGGGTCTGGGCTAGGGAGGGAAGACCTGAACAGATACTCCTTAGCCTTAGGAAAGAGGGAATGGGGGACCAAAAAAGATGAGAGGGAGAAAAGTAACAGGTCTTTGGCCAGCACCATCCAGTCTCTGCGCACCTGCAGGGTGCGTTTGAGGGGACCATCTTGCTCTCCCCTCAACTTCATTGTGAGCTTCCCCAGGACATCTCTGCGTCTCAAGTGTGTCAGCACAGGGCCTGGTACCTAGTACATGCTCTGTGAGTATGAAATGAATGGCAAAAGGAACACACGAATGAATTCAGGTATTTTATTAACGCCCACACCTGGTCCAGGTTGTGGTCATACCTGCTTTCACGGCTTGAGACTTGGGGTCGAATCCAGGCTCACTCTCTAGCTGATGACCTTGGCCAAGTCACTTCTGTCTGTGCCTCCGACCCCGCCTTGCTAGGTGCCAGGCACTGCTCTAAGCGCTTCGTGCATTAGCTCTTTTAATCACCACCATCCCGGGAGGAAGGTCACGCGGTCACCCCCATTGTTCCGACGCAGAAATCAAGGCCACCAGCCCCCAGGTCCCTGGCGCATCGCCTCCGCAGGGGAGCGGATGCGGGCCGGCTGCCCGCCCGCCCGCCCGGCTGACCCAGTGCCCGCCCGCAGGTACCTGGCCGTGCGGCACCCGCTGCGCTCGCGGGCCCTGCGCACTCCCCGCAACGCCCGCGCCGCCGTGGGCCTGGTCTGGCTGCTGGCGGCGCTCTTCTCAGCGCCCTACCTCAGCTACTACGACACGGTGCGCTACGGCGCGCTCGAGCTCTGCGTGCCCGCTTGGGAGGACGCGAACCGGCGCGCCCTCGATGTGGCCACCTTCGCCGCCGGCTACCTGCTGCCCGTGGCTGTGGTGAGCCTGGCCTACGCGCGCACGCTGCGCTTCCTATGGGCGGCCGTGGGCCCCGCGGGCGCGGCAGCGGCAGCGGCCCGGCGCAGGGCCACGGGCCGCGCGGGGCGCGCCATGTTGGCGGTGGCAGCGGTCTACGCGCTCTGCTGGGGCCCGCACCATGCGGTCATCCTCTGCTTCTGGTACGGCCGCTTCGCGTTCAGCCCGGCCACCTACGCCTGCCGCCTGGCCTCGCACTGCCTGGCCTACGCCAACTCCTGCCTCAACCCGCTGGT
The DNA here is from genome assembly GCF_001890085.2 of Hipposideros armiger. Lineage (NCBI taxonomy): Eukaryota > Metazoa > Chordata > Mammalia > Chiroptera > Hipposideridae > Hipposideros > Hipposideros armiger. The sequence continues at coordinate 744,578 of NW_017731776.1, forward strand.
CTACGCGCTCGCCTCGCGCCACTTCCGCGCGCGCCTCCGCCGCCTGTGGCCCTGCGGCCGCCGCCGCCGCCGCCACCGCGCCTGCTGCCCCCCGGGAGCCCGCCGCGCCCTGCGTCGCATCCACCCGGCGTCCTCGAACCCTGCGGGCTGCCCCGGGGACGCACGGCCTCGCGGGAGGCTGCCGGCCGGGGGCGACGGCGGCGGCTGGGGCAGGGAGCCCGGGGAGGAGCCTGCCCACGCCGGGAAGGCTGGACCAGCCCTGTCTGCCCGAGGACCGGAATAAACCTTGTCCGCCTCCACTCTGCTCGGTGTCAGTCTGTCTGTCATTCCACTTCCCTAAGGGCAGGACGCTACGAGGGTGTGGGGCCAACTGGGAGGAGCAGTGGCTGAGATGGGGCTTCAGCGCGGAGGACACCCCTGGACGGTGAAAATGGGTCGGTACAGCTTAGCGCAGCCTCCTAGGCGGGCAGCCCCCAGACTCTCGGTAGCCGGCCTAGCAGGAGGGCAGGCCCTCTGCCCATCCCTCCGGCTCCATCAGCAACTCCTGAGACCTGCTTCCTCCACCGCGCTTCACCAAGCCCCTTCTCCCTTTCAAGCCCTGTCCTGGGTTCTTTAATAGTAGCAACTAATATAGCAGATATTTATTAAGCACTTGCTATGTATTTTATGCGGAGCTACATTCTTCAATCTAATTATCAAAAACAGCTTTGCAAGGTCAATCTAATTTGTTCCATTTTACAGATGAAGAAATCAAGAATCAGAGAAGTTTAGTGATTTGCCCAAGGTCCCATAACTAGTGTTTGGCAGAGGTTGGATCCAAACCCACTGCTGTCTAACGTTTTCTATTCAGTGGAACCTCCATCTCCACCTCTGGGGCCTCTGCCTTCAGTTCCCATAGTTTCCAAGGTTTGTCTTGGTTCTTCCTGATTCTGCATCAGCCCTCTTCCCCAAACCCACAGCTTCCACACCCAACTGAATGCTCTGGAAACTTCAGAGAACTCCCAGGTCCCTTAGGAAAGTTCTATTCAGGTACGCAGGCCAGTGGGCCCTGATGGGCTTCTAGTCCTAGGCCTGACCCAAGCCCCTTGCACCATTCCTCAGCCATTTAGTGCTCCTGGCTCAGGAGAGACACTGAGCCACACTCGGGCCCCAGCTGGCCTCCCAGCAGCCCTGGCTGCCCTGAGGTCCCCTCCCTCCCTGTACCTGCACACAGCTGGGGTAGTCTGTGGCTGCGGAAACCTCCTAATTAACCAATAAATCAGTCTCAGTGGTTGCAGAGCTGCCTACTTCCCTCCCTTCCTCACCACACGCCAATAATGTTTATTAGCTTCTGGCTGAGGCCTGAGACCTTTCGGCCTCTGTGTCTCCCCAGCACACCTCTTGGTTGTTGGGCACCCTGGGAAGGCCCGTCCCTGACAGTAGGCAGCTGCCGAGGCCTCATCATTGCCTGCCACCTGCCACAGACCCAGGGATCAGAATGGCAATCACCCTTCACAGGGGGAGGCTGTGACCCAGCTGGGAGAAGCAACTGCTACAAGGGCCCCCACAGGGGCCTGACACCTGGTCCAGTGTTCTTTCTCCCATGTCTCTGCCAAGGTTTCCATAGCTGACTCAGGCTGCAGCAGTAGAAGTGTTCCCCGGAGGGCAGGGGTGTGTGATGCTGCCCGCTTCCCCAGCATCCAGCGAGACCTCTATCTCCCTGCGGCCACACTCACACCCCCACTGGCTCATCCGGGCCTCATGCCAACCCTGGCAAGCAAGGAATATTACCTCCATTCTCAGAAGCAAAAACTAAGCCTCAAGGAGGTGAGGTAGCTTGACCAGAACCACGTGGCAAATTCAGGGCAGAGCTGGGATCCTAACTGGGCTTCAGGGATGGCTCTCACAGCAGCCCGTGCAGCACTGAGAAAACATCTAAGAGAATTTGACAAAGTTCTCTGCACAACAATGGTGAGTGCCTGCAAAGTAGAAGAGAACAAAATCTGCTGGGATTGGCTTATGCTATGGTCTGTCCGGCTTCCCAGCTAGGCTGCTGTTCCTCCACAGCCGCCTCTGTGGGCATGGACAGGTGACTGACTAGGAACGGCCTCCCTCTAGGATGGACAGGAGACAAGCTCACCCAGCCAGGGAGTAGTAGAGCCAGAGTTTGAACCTGCATGAAACCCCAGGGCCCGGAGAGAGGGTTGGTCAGTGGAAGTCCTCCACAGAGACCTGGGTCTCTGCTCACCTGGTAAAGGGACAGTTGTACAGCCCAGGCCTCTGGCTGGACTCCTAGGCCTCCTACTTCATCTTCCTACAAAGCAGGTCTCTCTGGCCCATCAATACCAATTAAGTACCCGAGGTTTCCTATTAATGAATATCAGTTCCTCAGCCCTGACGCTGGGCTCATTTGCAGGCTGCCAGCTGGATCCAAGATGGCCTCCACTGTCTCCTGCAGGAAAGATAAAGAAGCCCAAAGGCCCTGATTAACGGAGGACAGTATAGCCTGGCCCAGAGTAGGCACACAGCAGATATTTGATACATGAGAACAGAGGTGCCAGGGAAGGAGAGACATGACACTTCCCTTTGTTCTTTTCTCTATCTCCCACCCCCACCCCGCCCCAACAGTTGAGTTCCTTCCCTAAGCTAGGCCTTGCAGGGGAGACAGACATGGCATGAGTTTGACCTGGTCTCCCCCTTTCAGAAGCTCTCAGTCCAGCTGGAGAGCCAAATACCAAAGGAAGAAAGGATAGCACCGTGTGAAGGGACCGTAACAGAACAGCACACAGTTTGGAAAGGGCACGGAGGAAGACACTCCTGCCCTCCTGGGCGATCCAAGCAGGCATCCCAGAGAAGGTAACATTTAATATGTATTTTCCTGTGCCATTTACCTGTGCCAAGGCAGGTGCGGGTAAGAGCAATAAGTGGGCTCGTGCTGTTGAAGCAGGCCGGGAGGGTAGGTGCGCTTGAGATCACAAGGGCCTCCTAAGCCAGCTGGGAAGCAGGAACTTCCTCCTTCAGGCAGGTGGTGATACCACTGAAGGTTTTCAGGAGGGGAGGGGCCCCATCAGACGTGTGGTCAGAAAGCCCCCAGAGTTGCTGTGCGGAGGCTGGGTTGGAAGTGCCAGGCTGGCAGCGAGGAGCCCGATCCAGAGGCTGCGGTGAGCCCTTGGCCAGGAAAGCCACAACCAAGGGCCTGGCCTGGGGCTGGGAAACGATTTTTGCTATGGATTTGGCAGGAAGATTGATGGCCTACTGCTGGGCTTGGGCTTGGCCCCAGAAGCTCCTGGGTCTGCTTCAGGGGGCTAATGAAATGCTTGGAAGAGCAGATGGTCGTTAGTGCAGCAGGTCCTCGAATAAAGTCGTTTTGTTCAATGTCATTTCGTTGATTATAATGTTGATGACATGTCATAGGAACTTAACTATTGTTTACATAAATTAGTCTATACTAAAACTGGTTTCATTATATGTCATTTTGCTTAAAGTCACAGAACCTATCGACGATTTTAGGTGAGAACTAACTGTACTTTGGTTAGGAAGAGATGAGTTCTGTAGGGCCAGAGGCGGGAACGGAGCCTGGAGTAGAGGCTGAATGAGCCTGGGCTGCTGTCCTCAGGGCCCAGGAGAGCTCACTTGACCTGAGCCCCCTGCAAGGTCTCAGGCTGGCCTGGGGCAGCCTGGGGTCCTGAGAAGGAACCCCACTTAATTGGAGGAAGGTTTAGATTCTTCAACCCTTTCACCGTCTCATTCGTGCGAACCTCTTAGGGATAGGCCTATAGCATTCATGTCTGAGCACCTGGTAGGTACAGGGTTCTCCTGCAGGAAAGAAAGAGGCACGAGGGATTGTGGGAGCCCAGAAGAGAGCCCTCAGCCTGCTTGGAGAGGCAGAGACAACTTCTGGAGGAGCTGGTGCCTAGGCCAAGTCCTGAAGTGGAAGTTAATCAGGGCAGATGGGGAAGGGAGGCATAGAACATGGGCACGGGCTGCCTGGAGCCAGGCACAGCACGATGCATAGGGGGGCCTGGAACAGGGCACATGGGAGCCACAGCAGGAAGTGGGGTGGAAGAGGAGGCGGCATTCACAAAGGATTCTGTATTTCTGTCTGAAATTGAGGGTGTACTTGGTCCTGAGGGCAATGGGGAGCCACTGAAAGGTTTTAAATAAAAGAACAGCCTGATCAAATTTACTCTTCAGGGAACTTTTTACGGCTGCAAGGCAGGCTTTCCTGGGGAGGGAGAGCCATTAGGAGGCTGGTGTGGGAACCCAGAGATGAAGGTATCCAAGATGCTGGTAGTGGGGAGATGTGAGGAGACGTGGACAGATGGGACAGCCACTTAGGAGGTACAGTTGTCGGGACTTAGTGATTAAACATTGTTGGGGAAGAAGAGAGAGGTTCCAGATGACTCCCCAGACTTCTGTCTTGGGCTACTGGGGATGCCAGTGGGGATGACAGGGGTCAGGTTTGAGGGGGACGATGTTGAGCTCGGTTGGAACATGTTGAGACTAAGGGACCTGTGGGACATGGTGAGTGGTGTCCACAGGGCCCTGGTGCACTGGGCACCTACCACCTTTCAGGCCTGTGCTTGGCCTGGAATGTGTGTCTCATCTGCTTTAGAGTTTGAAGATGAAGAAACTGAGGCTCAGAGAAATTAACTTGTGCAAGACCACAGAGTTAGCCAGAAACAGAGCTGGGGTCTTCAGCTCATGTTTGTCTGATTTTGGTTAAGAGAAGAGACAGAAAGGAGTTGGTTGAAGGGGAGGGAGGAACTAAAACTCAGCCCTGGGGAGGGCAGGTGAGGTGAGGGCCCTGGCACGACTACATTCACCAACTCCTCTCCCTGCCTAAGGCTGGCAGGCTCAGCATCATCTATCAACTTCGAGGTGTGTACCTGGGGACATCAATACTAATTAAGTACCCGAGGTTTCCTATTAATGAACATCAGTTCCTCAGCCCTGATGCTGGGCTCATTTGCAAGCTGCCAGCTGGATCCAAGATGGCCTGAGGCCAGGGGGCTGGGCTGTGCAGGCTGGGATTGTTTCTGGTGTAACAGGACAAGACTGATTTATTGAGGCATCTGCTTGGTGCCAGTGGCCCAGGCTCTATGGAGGGGTGAGACTGAAGCAGGACGAAGGGTGATGAGGAGGGGTTGATGGGAAGGTGCCAGCTTGGAGTACCTGGGGGTGCTCTGGACGGTGGTTGTACAGAGGAGGGTGCTGGCCTGTGCATTGGTGGACCTGCCAGGTCAACTCGGAGAGGTGACATCGTGCAGGGGTCAAGATGTGGACTTTGAGTTGAGTTGGAATCCTGGCTCCTGCACTTCTGAGCTCTGACCTCTCTGTGCCTCAGCCACCTGCAGATCTGAGCTCTGTCTGAGCTGAGTCCCACTGGAGGGAGGCAAACCGCATTACGTTGTTCACTGGCTGCTGCCAGCCATAGGTGATGTTTCAAGGGCTCCCCCAGGGCAGATCCTGGTCTCCATCCAAACTCTCACAATCCAGCTGAGAAAGCGTGGACTCACCCGCTTCTGTCCCCTGAGCGTGCTGACCGCCATGTGCTTCTGTAGCACGTGCTATTCTTCCGGGCTCCCAAAGTGGGAAAGCCACCAGGTTGGTGTGGGCCAGTCATAGGGACAAGATAATGCTCTGGTCCCTGGTCTGGGGTTTGGGGCAGGACTCCTTTGCTTCCCTGAGCCTGTTTCCTCATCTGTAAAGTGAGCTGACCATCTCTCTCTGCAGGGACTGAGGCCTTGTGTCAGCTGGCCAGCCAGCATCAGGGGGTTTGGGCGCCATAGCTGGGGGGAGCCAGGGACTTCTTTGGGATTGCCCAGGAATCAGTCCAGTTTCTTTTTCTTCTTTTCAAAGATTTTATTGGGGAATTGGGGAAGGGAAACAGCATTGGGGAATCAGGGAAGGAGAACAGACAAGTTGCTGTCCTTTTTGTTCTTCAATCTAGTTGTGGAGGACGTCGCTTCACTGGCCCATGTTGGTATTATCATTGCGCTCTTCCCGGGTGAGGCAGTCACTTGCTGGACATTGGACGGCCACTCATGGTGGCTCATGGCAGCTCATGAAAGCACACACCCGCTGCCAGCCAGCCTCACTGCAGCCTACGCCATCGCTGGTGACTCACGGCAGCCCAGCTCCAGGTCGAGCTGTTGTTCACCATCTTAGCTGTAGAGGGCGCAGCATCACTGGCCCTCATGTGGGATCCAAACTGGGGCCCTGCTGCTAAGAGCTGGCATCCCAAGCCAACTCTCAACCAATGTGCCACTCGCCCGGCCCTCAGTCCATTTTCTTGAACTCCTGTGACGTGGGCTCAGCATCTGAAGCAGCCTGTGGAGCAGGTAGCAGGTAGCCCTGCGGGGAAAGGGGCTTTCTCCCAAGGGGGATTTTCTCTCAGAGCTCATGGTGCCTGCTCTGGATAAGGATGCATCCAATCTCCAGGTGGAGGTGACAATCTGCCTCACCTGGTTTCTGCCACCAGAGCAGGTCTTCAGACCTCATGACCTCTGCAAACTGGTCCCATCTCCTCTCTTGTCAGTCTTTCACCCTCCTGGTCCCACAGCCAGCTCTCTGACCATCTTGGAAGGCCTGTAATAGTGGAGGCAGCCACCAAAGATCAAGGACCACTCCAGACTCAGCTCAGGCCCATTGCCTCGTGCTATCCCCAGTGGTCATGTGCATGCCTTGTCTACCAAGCACATTATATCCTGTGCTAAGTGGGGAAAGGGCCAGACCCTCCTGCACCCAAGGCTGGTCACGGAGACAGAGACCCACTCAGTAAGGCCTGTCAGTTCCTACCAACTGGGTCCCAGGGGCACTGGGGACACTGGCACTTTAAAAAAAAAAAAGATTTTACTGGGGAATTGTGGAAGGGGAACAGTTGGGGAATTGGGAAAGGGAAACAGCCAAGTTGTTGTCCTTCAGTCTTAGTTGTGGAGGGTGCAGCTAGCTCAGCTCCAAGTCCAGTTGCCACCTGGCCACCCATTGGAAGCTTGCGGCCGCTCAGCTCAATGTGCCGTGTTCAATCTTAGTTGCGGGTGGGCATAGCACACCATCCCATGCGGGAGTCGAACTGGCAACCTTGTTGTTAGGACCACGTGCTCTCCTGCCACCTGTTGGCAGCTCAGCAGCAGCTCAACTCTGGTGCAGCTCACTGGCCTTTGTGGAAATTGAACTAGCAACCCTGTTGCTCAGAGCTTGCACTCTTAAACAACTGGGCCACTTGGCCAGCCCGACACTGGCACTTTGGAAACCTTGGCAGAGATTACACTAGACCTGGGCTGGGTCCCATGCACCTGACCTGAAGCAACTTACTTTCTCTTTTTGAGCCTCAATTTGCTGCATCTATAAAATAGTGAGAGCAATAACGTTGGCTACCTAACATTTTCTTGCAACCACTAAATCAAAGGGTTTGTATGAAGGGCCTGCCAGCACATAGTAAGAGTTCAGCAAATGTTGCCGCCCTCCATTTTAGGAAACTCCTTCTGAAAGAGCTCTAATTTTAGGCCTGCTGGAAACCACAGGAGCTTGGAGGTGGATCCAGGTTCCAGCCCAGCTGCCTGGTGGGGTCATCCAGGCAAACCTGCATTTTCTCACCTATCAAAGGCAGCAGCAAGTCCAATTGTCTCACAGGATGGTTGGGAGCACTTGTATCTTCTCTGAGCACTTCCCACCATTTGCCATGGGCCATGACAGGGAGTTTGTCCTTGTGTTCACTGCTGTGTTCCCACCTTAGTACATTGCCTTGTGCACAGCAAGTGCTCAGTATTTCTTTCTCTTTTTTTCTTTAGAGAATACTTCATTAGTTTCTAATCAAACCCATGTAGATAAGACCTTACATATTTAATACAGTGCGTTACCATTGCACAAATGGAAAAAATGATGTTTAACGTTTCTAGACAATATGACTGTTAATTTCTAGTACGTATTTCTAACATGAACAAATGTGAGGTATAAAGCAAAGGACCCTCCCCAGAAAGTGAAATCAGCAGATGTGGATTTTTTCTTCCTGCCCCCCACCGCCACCCCCTCCCTGCTTCCCCCACTAATCCAGTAACTCCAGAGCAGCTAGTAACAGAACTAACTCCTGGCAGGTATCCTCTGCTGACTCTCCCTCCCGCCCCCTGCCCAGCCCAGCCAGCTTATAGCCCACTTGTGTGTTTTCTGACTCACTCCAATGTCTAGGGCTGACCTGAACTGGCTGGCTCTTCAGACAGATATGGGGCTGCAGGATAAATCCTGGCTGAAAATGAGGTGAGGCGGATTGGCTGGCTGCCTCACTGTCTGGCAAATGTTTGATGACTGGGCTGTACAAGCCACCTTCATCTGTCAAGCCCTTTGTTCGCTGTCCACATGGCCGGGGAGGGAGTTGACAAGTGTCCCTTTCACTTGCCCCAGCAGTCTGTTTTCATGGTTACACGGCTACAGAGCCAGGGGTGGGTGGGTGAGGCACCGCCAGGATGGAGGGCCCAGGTGGGAACCCGTCAGTCCAGGCCAAGGGCTTGTTAGGACTGAGCGGGTGAGTTTCTGTGCCAGGACATCCGGAAACACAGGCAGTCATCTCAACGCAGCTTCACAAAGTCCTAGCAAGCCACCATTTCTCAGCCCTGCCAGTGCAAAGCAGCCTGCCCTTGGGATAACGGGTCCAGAAGGGCCCAGGCAGTCCCCAGGAGGCCCTTAGCAGACCCCTCACCTATCTGCCCCCCAAGTTCTAGAGCAAGAGTTCCTAACCTTTTCTGTGTGGACCCTTCTGAGAATAAAAGTTATGCACCCTTTTCTCACAAACATACATGCACACTCTCTACACAAAATTTTATATCATTTCAGGGGTTCATGCCTCTTTAAGGGCCCATGAACTGAACCCCTTAGACCTGAGGTTGAGAAATCTTACCTCAACTCCCTCCAGGGTGATTGGCCCTGGCCCTGGGGGGGGTGTTGGCCCAGAGAAGCTGGTTTCAAGGGAAGGGGCCCACCTGTTTGATGTCCACTCTCTCTCGCCCCTGCCTCTTCCCTGCCCACCCCAGCCCTGGGGCCATGGGCTAAGGGGGGCTGTGTGCAGGCACCAAGCCCCAGCACAGCCCCTATGGGAGGGCGAGCCCAAACGTGCCTCCCGCACTGAGTGGGCAAGGGTTAATAACATGGACAGAAAGGGAGAAAAGCCACCCATCCACTCACTCGTTCCTCACCTCACTCTGCTCACTCTGTTTCTCACCGCATTTGCTCATCTCTGCTCCTCACCTCACTCACTCACTCACCTCACTCCTTACCTCACCCCACACACAGCCAGCTGGCAGCCACCGCACGTTCCCTGGAAACACGACTGCTTTGTCTTCCCCTCTCTCCGTCTTGGGGCCACCCCAACACTTCCCCTTCCTCAACCCTGCAGACCTGGCGGGCCTTTGGGCGTCCCTTCTCACACGGTCCTGGAGGCAGCCTGGGCCTGTGTCTCATACCTATAGGGAGACCCTTTTTTCTTCAGGGTATGGGGAGCAGCTGGTTTTCGTAAGTTTAATTCACATCAGGTTGGGATTTGGGGACAAGCTCCCCTCCTCTGAAAAGTAGCCAGGATCTCAATTTGGTGAGGGAAAGTGGGCAGAGCCACAGTGGACACGGCTGATGACCGGAACAAGTCTGCCTTTACTCTGGTTAAATGCCTCCTCAGGGAGGGGCTAGGCCAGGCAGCACCTTCTCTTCAGACGCCCTCGGTGGCAGAGCCCTGCATGAGGGGCCGCTGCCTTTTGTGTGTCCATGGCCCACAACAAAGGGAAGGTCTGCCCCTGTGCGGGTGGGAGTGGGTGCCTCCTTTCCAGTGAGCGCTGAGCCCCCTCCAGTACATTAGTCTACGTTGATGCTGCAACAAATTACCACAGACTTAGTGGCTTAAAACACAAATTTATTCTCTTACAGTTCTGACGGTCAGAATTCCAAAATCAGTCTGACTGGGCAAAAGCCAAGGTGTCAGCAGTGCTGGCTCCTTCTGGGGACTCTGACGGGACAGTCCATTTCCTGGCCTTTTCTAGCTTCTGGAGGCCGCCTGCGTTCCTTGGCTTGTGACCCCTTCCTCGCATTGCTCCAACTCCTCGCTTCCGTCACCGTATCTCTACTTCCTGTCTCATCTCCCACTTCCCTCTTATGAAGGATGCCTGTGATTACATCAGGCCACCCGGAGAATCCAGGATAATGGCCTTGTCCAAAAGTCCTTAACTTATTATAGCTGCAAAGTCCCTTTTGCCATGAGGTCACATTCACAGGTTCCTGGGATTAGAACATGTACATCGTGGGGACCACTCCAGTCTCCCACAGCGAGGCTGCAGGACTGCTATGCCCTCCTGGTGTTTCAGTGATTGGGAGGAAAAGGCTTTTGGAGGCTTTCAGCTTTGGGTTCAGCAGAGTCCTTCCTAACCTTGTACTTCTAAGGTCTGAGCTTCACCAATCCTCCCCTGCCAACCAGAGAAACTCACTGCGGTATCTCCTTGAAAGTCAGGTGCCAAGTCTAAATCTAAGTGCTGGTGAGAGGTGCAGAGCCAGCCAAGAAGCCCCCTAGGCTTGAGGGTGCCTGCCCAAAGTCCACCCCCTGCTGGCTGCAACAAGCCCATGGTCGGGAAGGGACACAGAAAGGGTGTGGGGCCTGCTAAGGGTGCCAGGGCGGCCATGGGACACGTGAGGCCTGCTAGAACAGCGCATGACAGCCAGAGCTGAGGTGTGGCTACACTGTGAGGGGAGTCAGAGGAAGAAGCTGGGGGCTATGGTCCCAGCCCACAAAGCCGGCAGAAACCGCGGCTGGAAGAGGCTCTGAGGTCGGTGGGGTAGCATCTCTGGCCTCTGGGGGCGGGGGCGAGGGACTCCCAGGCAAGTGCAGCTCCACAGTCCCAGGCATCAGGCTTTTCTTTGTAATGAGACAGCAGGTGGGCAGGGAGGGCAGGGGCAGGGCAGGAAGGCAGGGAGCCCCTCTTGCTACCTCTTCTCCATGTTCTGCATCTGCAAGCTGAGGGAGGTGAAGCTGGCCAGGAGGTCGGTCACCTCATCCACCTGCAGAACAAAATAAGGCTCTGTCACGGGATGCCAGGACAGGCCCAGGTGCCTGGGCCCCCGGGTCTCCTTCCTAATTCCACAGCCTGGAGGGCAGGCTTTGTCTGTCTTCCCAGGGCATGTGGTGGCTTCACTGTGACTAGGGGAACAGGTGTCCAAGGGTTAATCCCCGACACCAGATGGTCTCAGGCTGCCCCAGAGAGAAGCTCCATGAGCAACTTCAAAGGAAGTGGGCAGAGGCTCTGAGGCCCACAGTGGGCTACAACCCATAGCCACGGCCTCTTTCTAGTGGGAGTCTGGCTGCCTCGGAGCGGGAACACACGGGCCCTGTGGCTCCTGCCACGCCCTGGGTCTGGACCTGCAGCTGCAGCTGACCTGCTCTCTGGTGCTTGTCATCTGGAGGCGGGTGCACAGGTCATCCAGTCGTTCCCGCTGCTCATGCCGCCCTAGGCGCTCCAAGTACTCCCTCAGCATCTGGATGATCTGAAACGAGGGGTGGGCTGAGCTGCAGGGGGTCCCAGCTCGCAGGCACATGAGGCCTGATACAGCTGCTAAGAGGCCCAGTGGAACAGGAGCCAACCTGGGTCAGTGTGAAGTGACCCAGGAGCCCTGGTGCTGGAGGCGGGGTGTCTGTGATGAGGGCAGCACCTGTCTGGTGCTTGTTCAGTGCCATGGGCTCAGCATGAGGGACACTCACTCACCTGCTTCACTTCCAGCCGCACGGCCTCCAGGCACTGGGAGTGGCCTTCCTGCAGGATGTTCAGCTTCGACTTGGCCAGGTGCAGGGGTGTGCGGCCAGCTCGGTCCAGGGCATCTACGCGGGCCCCTGCGGGAGCAGGCAGGGGTGAGCATGCAGGGGATGAGGGTGAAAGGGGCAGGGGAAGGGGAAGGGACCACATACCTCCTCGTAGCAGTGTGGTGATGACAGGGACATGGTTGGTACAGGCCGCTGAGGAAGAAGAACAGAGACTTGAGAAGAAGAATAGGGCTTGGCCCTGTGTGCCCGCTGGAGGGAGCAGGGCTGTGTCTCCGAGTGTGCCTGCATCAGGTCATGCCTCCTGAGAGGGCGTCACCAAGGCAGCAACGGGGTGGGATTCAGCAATCAAGTCCAGCTCCCTCCAGCACCGCTGGGGAAACTGAGGCTTGGTGATGGGACCTGCCTCACCATGACCCACAGTGTGAGTCAGCCACAGGGCAGGAACCAGCCGCAGGTCTCACCTCCCCTAGCAGAGCTGCTGCTGAACCAGTTTAGGGTACAGCCGACTAGTGATCTATGGGGGAGTCCATGGGACACGGACTGGGCAGGTGCAACCCTGGGGGCTCAGGCTCTCCCCAGATGACAGGAGATCCTGCTGGGAACCTGCAGGACCCCAGGCTCTCTATCAAAGGAGCGTGTCTGTGCTACACAGAAGGGTGTTTTGGCAGCTTTTCAGGCATTTACCCAGGTGCAGTGGTGTGTTCCCCAGCCCGTCTCGCTGGTTGGGATCAGCCCCATGGTCCAGGAGCAGCTGCACTGGAAACAGGAAAACACGACAGTAACTGTCAGAAGCTTCTGTGACCTGGATCCTAACCCCAACCCCTCACCTAGCTAAAGAGGCTCATTCAGAGCGTGGACACTGAAATCAAACACGGTTCCCTATGTTGTTTCTTTCACTCACTCACTCACTCACTCACTCACTCACAGGGTTCATAGGCAGGACTGTGAAGGCCAGGAAATGCGATTCTGGGAGGACCTCCTGGCCTATACAGGTGTTATGGGACTGAGATTTTGAAGGTGAAAAAAGGTACTTCCAACAGCAGTGGCCATTAGTGAAGGTTCTCAAGGGCATTTTCTGCTCCTTTCACAGCCAAGCACCATAGTGGGAATTAGGCCAATAGATGATGCTGAGTACCCCCTCCTTGGGAGTCTCTAGGCCACCTCAAGGGTGGGCTGTGGTATCGCCAGGGGCTCATCTATTACCCAGATGGAAGTGCAGGCAGACTGACTTCTACTGAGAGCCAGGCTGAGCTCCACACCATATACAGAAACTAATTCAAGAGGGGCCACAGATCTCAATGTGAAAGCTCAGTCAGGCTCGTAGAAGAAAACAGGAGAATACCTTCATGATCTTTATGACCTATAACATTGCTAACCATAGAAAAGACTGATAAATTAAGTTCATTAAAATTAAGAGCTTGTATTCATCAAAAGACATCATTCAGAGAACAAAAAGGCAAACTCAGAAAAGGTAACTCATTTATATTAGATAAATGATATGTAACCAGCATATATAATTTCTACAAATCATTAAAAAGATCGGCAACTTGTTAAAAAAAAATGGACAAAAAATCCTGAATGCATAGTCCACAAAAGAGGATCTAAAAATGGCCAATAAATACATGAAGATGTGCTCAACTTTACTTGCTGTCAGAGAAATGCAAACTAAACCACAATAAGACACCACTGAATAGCTAAAATTAAAAGGAAGCAATACCAATCATTGGCAAGGATGTGGAAATAGGTGGACCTCGCTTACGTTGCTGGTGGGAGTGTATATTGGTATAACCACCTTGGAAGAAGTTTCGAGCACCTATTAAAGCTAAATGCCTAATGGATAAGGCATTGGACCCCTAAAGCTAAATATATGTGGACCCAGGGACCCACAATTCCACTGCTGGGGTTTATATCTAACATAGATCAGTGCTTATATCCACCAAGCCACATGTATAAGAATGTCCATAGCAACTTTGTTCATAATAGCCCAAACCTGGAAACAACAGAAAAGCCCATTAATAGTAGAATGGGAGAATTGTGATACATCACACGACGAAATATTATCCAAGTAATAAGAAAGAACAAACATTCAAACACAATATTCAGCAATGAATCTCAAGGATATAATTTTGAGTGAAAGAAGTCAAGATATAAAAGACTGCATACTCTAGGCTTCCATTTATGTAAAATTCAAAAACGGGCAAAACTATACTCTGTGGTGAACAAGGTCCTCCTGGGGGTACGGACTGGGCAGGGCAGTCCGGCTGTGTGGTGCTGAAAATACTTTGTCTTGACCCACATGGTAGTTACACCGGTGTATACACACTGCAAGTTCACTGTTTATGAAGTTATACCACACCCACAAAAAGACTCAAAAGAAAAAAACCCAGCTGTCCCACTGCTGCCCTTGGCACTGAGTACATGTGGCCTGAAGGTCTTAAAGGACTGGCCCCGACCTCAGAGCCAATCATAGTCTTTCCCCAGGTTTACTTCTTCCCTGGTCGGGCAGTGCCAGTTCCACAGGCTAAAGGAGTGAGAGGACCGGGCACCACCTTGTTGGGTCTTCCTTACATCCAGCACCCCTGGCTGCGCAGACGGCAGATCTTCCCCCAGCACCTCTGGAGAGAAGCTACTGCCCAGCCCCACCCCCTCCTCCTTGTCCAGAACTCACCGATCTGGTCATTGCCATTGCAGGAGGCAAAGTGTAGAGCTGTGCGTCCCTTGTCATCAGCTGCACAGGGATCCGCGCCATCTTCCAGCAGCTGCTGCACTGACACCACCAAGACAGAGGGAAGCAGGGGGTGAGAGTGACAATGTTAGCTAAGCTGCAGTCCCCGGGGAATGGAGAGGGCTGCTCAGGGGTCCCTCCAGGCAAGGCATGGAGAGCTAGTCCCTCCTGGATGCTTACCCCATGGGGACTGCCATGACAAGGGACTTGTTCTGAGGGCACAACTGAGGGCCCCGGTTTCTGGGTGCTCAAACTACGTGTCTAGTGATAGAACATCATAGAAGGATCCTGGCCCTCAGTGTCAGGAACTCTAGAGTCACAGAAATTCCCAGCATAGACTTTGGCCCCATCACTCTACCTGAGTTTGGATACACATCCACTCCAGCTGGACACAGCTGCCCAAGCTGTTGGCAGATGATTACTTTGCTCCCAGGAGGCAGCCCTTTATTTATTTACTTATTAAATTTTATTGGGGACTAGCCACGGTCATTGGTTGCACAGTGCTTTCATGCTACAATGGCACAGTTGACTCTTAAGGAGGGCGCAGCTCACAGTGGCCAATGTGGGGATTGAATTGGCAACCTTGGTGTTATCAGCGCCACACTCTAACCAGCTGAGCTAACCAGTCACCCCCTAGGCAGCCCTTTAGAGTGGGCAGAGCATAGGTCTGGAGCCACAGAGACTAAATCCTGGGCTAAGTTAAGCAAAAAAGAAAGGGGTACATTACCAACAGCATGGGGTAGTAAAAAGAGCTGGCTGGGAATAGGAAGGCCTGGATTTGGGTCCCAATTCACCAGTAAATGGGAGTAATCTTTGCCCTGCCAATCTCCAGAGCTGTCGTAATGAGAATAATGGATGTGAAATTCCTTCTTTGAAAAATATGAAGCCATTATAAAATGACATTGTGAATTACATGTACATGTCCAGCAGAAATGTAGAAATTGCTGCCAAACATCATTTTAGAGCAAGCAACATTTCTGTCTGTCCCAGAAAACCTCTCAAGGACTTGAGTCACTCCAGACAAAGCCCAGATATCTCCCCCTCCATGAATCCTTCCTGTCTCCTCAAGCTGAGTTAGCCATGCCCTCTCCCACATCTCCTTAGTGCCCTGTTCATCCTGCTACCCTAGTATTAACATGCTATGCTATTTCAGAGTAATTGCTACTGTACACTGAGCACCAGCCAGGAATCAGATACCTGACTGCTAAGCCCCTCGGCCACCCAGCAAGGCATCACGTCCATTTTACAGACAGAAGACTCCAGCCCAGAGCAATCATGTGGCATGCCGAAACCACACTCACCCAGCTAAAGGGAGGCCAAGCTGGGATACAAACCCAGGTTTCTCTGGTTCCAGAACTTATACCTCTCCAACTGATCACTTAAGTTCAATTTTTCAGGGAGATTTGTCTTGGAAATGGTATCACTTTATATTGTTCTACTTCAACTATATTGTAGGTTTTTTGTTTATCTTTTTTTTTTTTTTAAATATTTTTATTGGGGAATTGGGGGATGGGAACAGCACTGGGGAATTGGGGGAAGGGGTACAGACAAG
>NW_017731776.1:762006-763245 GCF_001890085.2 Hipposideros armiger
TTACAAAGACTATGAAAATGTTTATGACACACAAAAAATGATGCAGGCTACAAAACTCTGTATACAGCAGTTTGCAAGCCCATAAAGAAAATTCCTCTGCATAGGAAAAAGGACTGGAAGGATAGTCACCGAAATTTTAACAGAGATTATTAGTTCCTTTGCTGATATTGTGGATGTTTTTCTTGTATATTTCTCTAATTTCCAAAACATTTAAAATGCATATATTATTTCCATATTTAAAATATTTTATTTATTTAATTTTATTTTTTATTAGTTCCAGGTCATATTTAAAATATTTTAAATGATTTATGAATTTATAGAAAAGCACTTGTGATTTAACAATAGCAGAGTATAAATTTTATGTCCACTATAATTGTTAAAATACACACAAAAAAACCAATAAACATGCAAAGAAAGAAAACAAAATGTTAACCATAAAAGGAGTTAAAGGCTAATCCTACAGCTAAGAGTCTAATAAATCTAAGAGCCATTTAGATTTGAAGATGGGTGTGTTAGAGGCTCTGAGTGGAAAATTACAGCCTTTCTATCAGAATAACAAAACCACCACGTGAACACCTGATTCAAGATGTATTAGACCTTCGGTGAAAGGTAAGTATAATTAAAATATTCTCTGGTCACATACTAGAGGTATTAAAAAGAGAATATTTACCATTTTTCCTTAAAAAGCTAACTAGATTGCTGCCCAAACGTTCCAAAATATTAATGTTCATGGAAAAGAGAACGAAGTGAAGAGAGCTGAAAAAGCCCTCCAGTTTCCAGGACTGCTCACGGTGCTCTTCCAGGGTCAAAGGAACCACTTCGAGGCCCATGGTGTGACACCCCAGCTTCTAAGGTAAATGACTCCTCTCCACGCCTGTTCTCCTATCCCATGGCCCTCAGTCTATGCTCACATTTTATCTGTTGACCACAGCGTTCCACCACCAAAACACAATGATGTCCACTCTAGGTAGGCAGAATAACTGCTCCCAAAGACGCCACACCCTAAGCTCCAGAATTTATGGATATGTTGCCTTACATGCCCAAAAGGGACTTTGCAGATGTGATTAAGGTTAAGGTTAGGGACCCTGGACTAGGAAGATTATCCTGAATTATTCAGGCCCAATTTAATCACAGGAGTCCTTAAAATCAGAGAATCTTTTCCTGCGGTGAGATCCAGAGAGATGGCAGTGTGGCAACTCAGTCCACTGTTGACTGAGGGACTTTAAAGATGGAGGGAGA
>NW_017731776.1:767950-772930 GCF_001890085.2 Hipposideros armiger
GGAACCATCATGTAGCCTCTGGAGGAACGCCCAGATTTTCCCTTAAATGTCCCAGGCTAGTCTGAGAATGTTAATGTAGTTTTTGGAGGTGTTAACCTGCTGCCTTCTCAAACCACCAGTGCTCTGATAATAAACGGTTATTTTATGACCCAACTCCTGTTGGTCTGTTGGCTGAGCTGCGCCCGCAGCACGAGCTCCGGACTTGTTTGGCCTCCATTTTCAATTGATGTAAGTAAAGTACCTAGTACAGAGCTTGGCACAGAGTTAGGCTTAAAAAGTGGTAGCTATTGTTATTTGTATAAATAAGGGTAGAATGCAGGCTAGGACCTGTGCAAATCCTACACAACAGTGGGCACATTATGCTGGCTTGAACTTGACCTAAGTGTACTGTAAGCATTCACACACAGCCATTTATAGTTCATCTGTCAGCACATAAAACATGAAACACTTAGTGGGAGACAAAGAAAATACCTATAATGTTTGCCACGTGGGAAAACCTGCCCGGGAATCTAGGGACCTGGGTTCTAAGTTCCGTCCACGCCAGACTCACCTTATGATTTGGAGGTAAGTGTTGCCTTTCTCTGGGCCTCAGTTTTCCCATAAGAAGGTGTTATTCTAGGTCAGATCATGACACTGACTCAGACCAGATTCAGCAAGTTGGTTTTCCTTTTATTTTTTTCCCTCGTCCTGTTGGCCTTCACAGTATTTTAGAGCAATTTGAACTGGTTGCCAACATTTAAATATTGAGAGCTTTCACATAAGACTTGCTACTTCCAGATTCTCTTAAAAATGGGAAGATATGGCAATACAGGACCAGCNGTCCTCCACAACTAGACTGAAGAACAAAAGGACAGCAACTTGTCTGTTCCCCTTCCCCCAATTCCCCAATAAAAATCTTTAAAAAAAAAAAAAAAAGATGGAGGGAGACAACTATGAGTCAAGGAATATGGGTGGCCTCTTGAAGCTGGAAAAGGTAGGGACACAGATTCTCCCCTAGAGCCTCTGGAGAGAAACACAGCCCTGCAGACACCTTCATTTCAGCCTGGTGAAACTTGTGTTGGACTTCTGGCCTACAGAACTGCATAATAATAAATAATAAATTTGTGTTATTTTATACCACTATGTTTGTGGCAATTTGTTACAGCAGCCATAGAAAATGAATATACCACTTTTTCCCTGATTCGCAGAAAGAATTAAGTCAGTGGATAAAATTAAAACTTTTTCCTATAACTTGTCCTTGTCCTGTGATACTGCCACTGCCCTGTCAGCTAGTGAACACTGGAGAGCAACAACAAAACAGAGTGGTGTCCTGCTAGGAGCCCCGCCCATGCCTTCCAGGTGTTCTGCCAAAAAACAAGTTTGAGAACCAGTGACCCAACTACCACAAAGCCTCGGTGAGCACTTGAAGGTGGTGGCTCTGTGCAGACCTGGTTCTCCTGGCAGCTAAAATTGACTGTTCATTCCCATTAGCCAGAAGTTTCCAAAAGTTCCTACTCTGCTGCTGGGTGCCAGGGATACAAAAGCAGACATGGTCCCCACCACCAGGGAGCCCCTAGGGTGATAAACACTGTGATATCAGGAAGTGTGGGGTGACAGGAAACATGGGAAGAAGAATGAGCATCTAAGCCAGATTTATCTTCTGCAAGATGAATGCAGTTATGCAAAGACTACAGGGAGCCTTGTCCACGGATGAGCTGAATTCAAGCACTACCTGCCTAGGTATTGGTTACCTGGGGTTTTCTTCCCTAACTAGCCCATGGAGCTGGATCCGCTTTGCACACTCACCTGTTTCCACATCGTTGGCATTGGCCGAGTCCCTCAGCCTCTTCAGAGCTGTTAAGAGAGGAAGAGAGTGCCAGTTAAAAAAAAAATAACAACAGCCATGATGAAGCAGAAAGCAGATGGCTTCTCAGTTAACCCACCATTCAGCCACAGTAACATCTAAAGGGAAAGAAAGGTGCCAGGATACAAGTAATACCACCCCGGGAACAAGGAGAAACTTGAAACGTGGCACAGCTAGTGCAAAAGCCACATTCTGTAACAATCCTCCAAGGCCTTTGGAGTCAGATATGGGCTCTGCCACTTGTAGCTGCTGGGTGACTTGAGCAAGTTAGTTAACCTGCCTGGCCTCAGGTCTATCATCCCCCAAATAAGGCTGAGCTCTGTCCTGACAGTTCCGAGTCGTTGCAAAGACAAAATGAGATATTTACACGGAAGATCTCTGTGAACTGGTTACACAGATAATCTTACATTCTCCTTCAAGACAGGCCATTCCCAAATGACTTACTTAAATTTGGTAATTCCTAAGCAGAAACATTTTCTCCTACAATGACACTACCTCCATATTAGAGGCTAATAGGAATCAGATAAATGGTCAAAAAGTACAACTCAGATACATAGCGGTTCCTTACATTCATAGTGTACTTTGTGGTTTATATAGCACTCTTAAATTCTCATTTCATCTTTATAACACTACTAAGATACAGGTGGAATCACAGTCCTAGTAGGGACCCTAAAAGTCCCCTTTCTTAAGTCTTTCAGGGTGTTGGTTTCCATGTCATTCACAACTTGTAAAAGACAATATAGTAGGCATACCAGAGCAGGAGCTTGAGTCTGGCAGACCTGGGTTCTAATACCAGCACTTTCTAGCTATGTGGCGTGGAGCTCGGCAATTTCTCTGAGCCTCAGTTTCCTCTTCCATAAACCAGGAAGTATCTGGATCTCAGTGAGCGATTGTGAGGATTAAAAATGATCACATATCACGCAACGGGGTTTGGCACACAAAAGCAGATTAATAGCTATACATGCGTTACCTTGCTTAACTCTCACAACATCCCAGTAAAGCAGGTATTGTACTCATCCTACAGATGAGAAAACTAAGGCTGAAAGGGTCTATAGTTTGCTTAAAGTGGAAATGAGGTGGAGGAGTCCTATCCAGGTCTGTGCATTAAAACATGTTGGTAGGATTTGGCTACAGGCTCTGACTTCCCCTCTCTGATAATAAAAGTATTCCCCAGTACTCCATTGTATTATTTACTAATAAACACCTGGAGTCATGACAAGTTTCTATTCAGGAATTACCAAGTGCGAAAAGCCTAGAGTGACTGGCTCCGAGCAAGAAGCGTTTATTTATTTATTTTTTATTTGTTTTAACGTTCATGGTCCTTAGCCGCTATAATTATTACTACTGAAAGGAGACTCAGGGGTCACTCTGGGCCCTTAGATCAGACGTCGGAGGACTCTAGAATGGAGGGGGCTGGGGAGAGGTAAAGGGGCGGGATTCCCGGCGGAGGGTCAGCCACGCCTCCCGCGCGCTCCTCACCGTGCACCTCCTTGCCGGTGGGCCCAAGCCGGCGGTGGGGCCTGGCGGCGCGCCTCAGCCGGGTGGCGGGGATCTTACAGCACAGCTCATCGCGGGGCTCCGAGTCCTGCTGCCACAGGACATGGAGGTAACGCAGAGGGGACTGGGCCCCGCCGGACGCCCGGCCCGGGAGGCCCGCGCCGCCGCCCAGCGCAGACCCGAAATCGGCGAAGGAGAAGAGGCCCTCGGGGCCAGTCAGCGGCTCCGGCGCCACCGCGCACTCGCCATCCGAGCTCGAGCGGCCCGAGCGCGGCTCGTTGTCCGCGCCCCCGGCGGCGGCTGCCATGGCAACAACTCTGCGCGGGCCTGGCCGCCGGAGCCTCGTTCCCGACCGACCAACCGACCCGCTCGCTTCCCTCCGCTCTAAGCCTCGCTGTCAGCGGGCGAGCAGGCGGGCCCCAGCCTGCAACCACGGTAACCGAGAGAGGGGCGGGTTCTGGTCGCGAGCTGTAGCTCTCCAAACCAATGAAAACCCTTCCAGTCTAACCCTCCCGGCAACCGGGGATAGTTCTGGCAATAGAATTGGTTTCCGGCAGCGTGACTGACGCACATAAGACCCAATCATAAATTTGAAGTGTCCACGGCACCGCCGTACGTTCCTACACCGGAGCCAATAAAACAGCTGAAGTTAAGACACTTTTTTCCCATTTCCTCTGTCGGATCATGGAAAGGTAACGGGCAGATGCTTTAACCAATCACATTAAGATGGTCTACAGCCACTCACAAAAGAAAGTCAAGACTGTAGGGGAAGATAAATATAAATACATTTTAAATCAATGAACGTAAAAAAAGAGCTTTCCACAATTGCATAGTGTAAGTAGGAAAATGATAATATGTTAAAATTTGGGGCTATCACCACTAACCGAGAAGTAATAGCTTTCAAATACGATAGATCCCTTTATTCAGGGTTCGCTCGGTAACCCGGAGTTGACCACTGATTTACAAACAATTTTAATTCAATGTAGCTACACCAGAGCGATGCTTCATTCAGTCCGAGAGCCAGTCACTGAGCCAGATGATTCTCTGTATTAGGCTCTGGACGTAGGATCAGACTTCATTCCCCCTGAGATGGTCACAGTCCTATGGGAGAAGTCAGAGCCAGAAAACAGGGAAATATCCCGCAAGCAGGTAATGATGAGCAACAGTGCAACTGGGTGCACTGTAAGAATTTTCACAACCCTGTACCTGAGGAAAGAATAAAGAATATATAAAATGAAATCACTAACCAAGCTGCTACAAATTATAAACATTAATGAAGGTTGAAGCTTGAGGAAAGACTCTATTCTTGCTATAACTAGCCTGGTAATAACTTTTTAAACTTTCCAGTCCTGTGTCAATGCCTGGCTATACATCTGGACATACACCAGACCCCCAGATAACCCTCTGATTATCCCTACTCCCACCCCCACCCCCCACAGACTCACATATCCAGACTACCTGACATGTCCAGACTGCCTGGCATCTGACTGATAACCCTCCTGGACCAATCAATCCTAGTGAAACAGGGCCTGGTTGGGGCTCCGACAAAAGAGTCCTCGCCTCTCCCTGCCCTAGAGCTTAACAATTGATCAACCCCCTACCTGCGGTTTGAGCTTGGAATGTCCCCGTCCCAGCTCCCA
>NW_017731776.1:774085-777734 GCF_001890085.2 Hipposideros armiger
CTACCTAAAGGCAGTTGCCATTTATTGTCATACTTGTCCTATTGTTTTTCTTAGGTAAGTTAAATAGGAATTATTATATGTCTTGTCTTTATCAAATGTAGAATAATGAAAATGTGTGGAGGGAAATTATCTAGTGTCTGAAAACATGACATGTGTTGATTATGTGACTTTTTAATATCATGCTAGAGAATTTCTAATAAACCCACATGAGGAACATCTGACTCTGGGGAAATTTAACTTTGACTAATAATTGATTAGAACACAGTGATGTTTTACAGTTCTGTAGTTAGAGGTTAACTTGTAAGAAACTGATAAGGTGCAATAATTTTTGTATGACTAATGGAGAAGATAACTAACCCCAAAGGTCACTATTTTATTACCCTGCAGAGCATGAAAGAGGTTTGGCTCTAACGTAATCATATTTCAGCATTCCTTTGCCCATTCACTGTTCTCAAATTGTTTTCAAATCAGCTCTGTCATACTGTTGGTTCTTTCATTAACGATTAAATAAGCTCTGTTTATTGGTATGAGAATTATGTTTTTAATCTCTTAAGGGTATTAATCTTTTGTCATCATGTAAGTTCCAAATTTGTTGGCTAGTTATTTGTTAATAATTTAACTTATAATATTGTCAATGAAAAAACATCCAGCCTAGAGAAAGCTTATAAGAGTTTATTTGAGCCAAACTGAGGACAATTGCCAGGAAGCAAAGTCTCAATGGATTGAGAAAATGCTCCGGAAATTGGCAGTTTTGCAATGTATTTTATACATTAGAATCAAAGGAGGAGGGTTACATGAAATCAATTGGTTGTAGATTAAGGGGATGGGAGAAAGCAAAGCGGGGAAATCTCTGGGATTGGCTAAAAAGCAAAATGGAGAGACACACACGTCTTTTACATTGGTGTGTACAGGATAGTTAATAGCGTTTTACAGCACATAGAGATGGTATTTAAGGAGCAAGATAATGAGGGATTTTGTAGTTTCCTGCTCTGGTGTGATGGGTTATGCCCCCTGGGGGGCCTGGAAAAAGAGATTACTCTGATATTGCAAGGGTATGTTATCTTAGATGCAAAAAGACAACAGACAGGCTCACTTAAGGTAAAAAGATTGACCTTTGTCAAGGAAGCCACAGGCCAAGGATGTGACTACCGGCCCCACTTTGAGTTAGGAATTTTTATGTTCTCGCCATCCTTTGTGGTCATTTTCAGTCTCCTGAGCTTGTGAGGTTTAACATGTGGCCCCTTTTCTGTCCACATAGGCTGTAGAGAGAGGGCCCTGTGTTTTCAGAAAAGTAAGTGAATATTTATTTGTGAGCAAGAACAATTAATAGTCTTCAATGTCTACAGTGAAAGAAGGGATGTAACTTAACATGCTGTCAGGAAAAAGCCTGCTACTTCACTTTTTCTTCATCTATCTAGTGGACTCCTGTACCAGAGGACCGACCTTTAAGGATGCTTCTAGTTCTGATTTGGAAACTGAGTTACTGCTCTTCCAGGGCTCACATATTGCAATAAGGGGGCTGGGCAGGGGCTTGTGAGATCATGCTCAGGAGAGTGAAATAAACAAGACAGTAAGTGAAATACAAACACACACAAGAGTCTTGAGAGGAGCTTGAAAGGAGCCCAGCTGAAGAGCCCAGGTAGACTGTAAAATATAACTAATGGCTTTTCTGAGTCAGAGAATCTCCTGTCTCGAATCCCAGGCAGAAGATCAAGAGAATCATGGCAGCTTTTCAGCTGCTCAATTCTCTTAACAACTCTCCTAGGTAAAATTCCAGGAGCTTTGGTCTGTCTGCAGATTTGTTGCCTTTGACGTACTGCTTTTCTATTAGCAAGGGAGCCTTGCAAAATCAAACACCCTGTGATCAGAAACGTCATAGTGTGTAATGGGGTTCCAGCTGCTTCCAGATCAAAGTTACATTTAGAAGTGGACTTAATGTATTGCCAAGTAATGGCCTGTTTCAATTCAAATGCAATTCTACAAATATGGATTGAGAATTGGAAGCAGGAAGAGTGAGGTAGCTATTACAATACAAATGAGATGATGGAGGCTGGGACAAGAATGATAGAAACATGGTGGTGAGAATAGACAGTCTGGAATATTTTGAAGGTAGAGCCAAAAAAATATAGATGGATCAAATCTGTGGTGTGAGCGAGTCCAGGGTGATTCTGAAGGCTTTGGACTATGCATATGAAAGAAGGAAGTTGTCCTTAACTAAGATGGGAAAGCTGTGGAAGGAACAAGGTTGAGGCAGGAAATCAGAACAGCTCAGTTTGGACGTGTTAAGTTTGAGGTGACTATTAGACATCCAGGTAGGTACTCACATGGGCCATTGAGCCCCCTTCAGGGGTGGGGTCTGGGATGAAGATATAAATGTGGGCGACCAGCATATGGATAATATTAAAAACTATTGGGCTAGATAAGCCACTTGGGAGTGAAGGTAGAAAAGAGACCAAACCCAGAGAGAAGGGGCAGGCCACTATCTAGTGATTGGAGAGATGAGGAATCAACAGAGGAAAGGAAGAACGAGCAGCCAGTGAGGAAGGTCCTCTTAGGGTCTTTATTATTCTCTAAGTTAGAGTGCACATTCTAGAAGAGGTAGAAAGTCATAAGTAAACAAATAAAATGTATGTTGGATGGTTATAAACAAGGTGATCCAAGTTGCAGCAGACTGAAGCTTACATGAATAGAAAATTACAAAACCAAAACTAGGTAGGAAAGATCATATTTATTTAGAACAAAGAATTACAACACAAATTATGGGAGAAATCATGCAATTACAACTTTGTAATGTTTAAAAGCTGACAAATAGCATAAACATCACAAAATCCAGAAAAGAAACATATTTGCTAATTTTCTTACACACCTCCATAATATTTTGTCTCTTTTAGGCTGAATATGCTTTGATCATCTCTTTATATGACAACAATTTTGTGTCATTTTCCATAACAAGACTGGAAAGATAATTTAGTCTTATCTCTAGCATATTAGCTCTGAGCTATTATCGATAATTTAGAAAAACATCTGACTTAACAATTCTTTTTTAGTAATGTCATGGTCATGTTGAGAATTGTCAGAGTTGGAAGCAACCTGTATCAAATTTTTGTCCTATGTGAACTGTAAGATTTCAGGCAATTTCAAGCTTTCTAGTTACCTGATTAATCGTAAATACTCCTTTCATTGAGGATGTTCACTGATGACAGTAGATGGTAGGTATATCTTACACACGGAAGGCCAGCAATAACTTAACTATACACGGAAGAATATCACATAAATATATTCTATTAAACTCAAAAGTTCCCAAGTGGATTTCTTCTAGCTGGATCCCAAATGCCTCTAAACACAAGGGGAAGTACGACAAAGGGGAAATCGTAAGAAAGTGATTTAAAAAAATTTTTTTATTTTATTTTTTTAATTGGGGAATTGGGGGGATGGGAACAGCACTGGGGAATTGGGGAAAGGGGAATAGACAAGTTGCTGTCGTTTTGGTCTTCAGTCTAGTTGTCGAGGATGTTGCTTCACTGGCCCAAGTTGGCACCATCATTGCGCTCTTCCCAGGAGAGGCAGATCAGTCGTCGGCTTCTGGACGGCCGCTCACTGCGGCTGCTGGCCGCTCACTGCGGCTGCTGGCTACACATGGTAGTCCATG
>NW_017731776.1:779269-808789 GCF_001890085.2 Hipposideros armiger
GGCCTCAGGGCGCAGGCGCAGGCCGCTCTTCACGATCTCATCGGCGGTGTTCGTGAGAGCCGTAGCCATGTCTTACCCCGCTGACGATTACGAATCTGAGGTAACGTGCCCCTAAGCGGGCGCTGGGCTCCCCGCCGGAGGCAGGTCTCTCTGGATGCTGGGCCTCGCGGTGGGACGGCGTCCGGCCTTCTCTGGGAGCCCCCGCGAGCCGCGACCCGCTCCAGCCGGCCTCCTTGTCTGCGCGGCCCTCGTGCTGCTGCCACCACTGCCGGGTCCTCATCAGCTGCGTGTCTGTCCGCCGACTTCCCCTGTCCGGTCCCCTCGTCCTCTCCTTTTTCCGAAAGCGGGAGCAGAGGCTGGTTATTGGGCTTCTGTGTTTCTGTAGCTGAACTCTTCTTATGGTTTGGGCTTAGTCTTGTCAAACCTCGCTGATGCCCATCGCGTCTCGTGTTTTGCTCTACCTTATAGTCCAGCGCTTGTACCTGTGCGTTGTCATTGCCTTCCACCTTTTCTCACAGGCGTGTGAGTTCCTCAGAGGCGGAGACTGTGTCTTATCCACCTTTGTATCCTTAGTACCCTGCTTGGCACGTGAGCCCTGGAAAGGATTTTGGATTCACGAGGTGGTGACTGTTCCTGTCTTTGTCTCTCTTTAACAGACTGCTTATGATCCCTATTCTTACTCCGGCGACTATGATATGCACACAGGTGAGACGGGGTTTTTCTGGTTAGCTGGGGACTTCTAAGGGTTGGCGCCTTTTATTAATGTCTCAGAACAGCTATGACGGGCACCTGTTTAAAACTTCTTGTTGGGTGAGGGTTGGAGTCAGTTATTAGCGCTCAGCAGGAGGGCGGTACCGAGCCTAATAAACCAGGCCTTTTTCATGGTCCACCTCAAAGTGTCAGAAGGAAAGGATTACTATCCTGGCTGCGATTTCCTTCTTTAAACTATTAGTTGAAGATGAAAACCTTAACTGTGAAAAATTAAAGGGCAAGTCCAAAGTTTTTGAGGTTTCCTGAAATGCTAGTGACTGTTTGACTTAGCGCTAAGTATGTGCCGTGCATTGCTCTGGGTACTCTGTGTGAAGTGTTTCATGTAGTCCTTGACAACAGTTCTGTACAGTATGTAAGTTAATGTTGTCTCCATGTTACAGATGAGAAAACTCAGCACGGGTAAGTTTAGCAGCAACTTGCAACAAATCACATAGGTAGAAAATGGCAGTTATTCATTCATCAAAAAATATTAAGTACCTACTACTTAATTCTCCCTTCCTACAATCTTCCCCCTTCTGCACCACACACAGCTTTTTTCGGTCCTCTGGGTACATCTTGGTACAAGACACACAAGATTCTTGCCCTCGTAGACTTTCGGTTCTAGTGGGGGAAACAGGTAATAGGTAAATACCTTTAGTGGTAAATGTTGTGAAGAAACAGGGTGATGGGATTGGAAGTGACTTGGGCAGGATTATAGCTCGGACTGTTTAAAAGGAAATTATATCCGATTTTGTAGCTTTGTTATGTATAACAAACCTTACGTTATATATGTGGGTTTGAAAGCACTTTGTAAATTATTTATTATTTCCAATCTCTAGGAGATCCAAAGCAGGATCTGGCCTACGAACGTCAGTATGAACAGCAGACCTATCAGGTGATTCCCGAAGTGATCAAAAACTTCATCCAGTATTTCCACAAAACCGTCTCGGATTTGATTGACCAGAAGGTGTATGAGCTGCAGGCCAGTCGAGTCTCCAGCGATGTCATTGACCAGAAAGTATATGAGATCCAGGACATCTATGAGAACAGGTACGGGCTGCTGGCTGAAATCTCTTTCTGGGCAGGACTGGCTTAGTAATACAACTCCTTGCATTTGTTTTGTTTTTGTTTTTGTTTTTAACTGAGCCATCCTGCTACCTGTTGGCAGCTCAGCGGCTGCTCAGCTCAGGCTGGACTCGAACCGCTGTTGCTCAGAGCTCAAATTCTTGAGCGAGGTCTTAACCAACTGAGCCACTTGGCCGGCCCTTACAACTCCTAAAAAGGGGTGCAGCTTAATCATTTTTCGGTAAAGAGAATGCCCAGGGGTTTCTGTGATTCACTGGGGTTAGGGACATGTCATTTGGTTGGACTCTGTATCTCTAGAACTTACACAAAAGCCTAAAATAACATCACTGTCAATAATTTTAATAGCAATTAGTATGTATGATCAGTACAGATCAGGCAGCGTCCAGAGTGCTGTTCCTGTATTTACTACTTTACCTTTCACAGTAACCCCATGAAGTAGGTACTATGGTTTTCCTCGTTTTTTTTTTTTTAGCTGAGCCATCCTGCCAGCTGTTGGCAGCTCAGCTCGGGCCGGGCATCGAACCGCTTTTGCTCAGAGCTCAAACTCTTGAGCGAGCTCTTAACCAACTGAGCCACTCGGCCGGCCCACTGGTTTTCCTTGTTTTATAGATGAGGAAACAAAGCATAGAAAGGATATAGAAAGGATAGGTCACGTAGTTAAGCAGATGTGCTGAGTTTTGAACCTGCACAGTCTGACACCAGAGCCTGATTTCTAAACTGCTATATAACTTCTCAGTGTATAACAGGGTGATGAGTGGTTGCTTCTGGTTTTTAGGGGGCTGACCTTATGTAATGAGCATTAGAGATGAGACGGGTCTGTTATGGTTGGGATAGTCAGGAAAGATTTTACCAAGGAAATAGAATTTAAGCAAGTTCTGGAAGGATGAGTAGATAAGGCAGCTAGCCAAAGGCCTATTGGATCAGTGAATAGGGATTCATCCCTGACCTGTGTTTCTTTCATTCCCTGGTTCTTTCTGTGTGGTCTAATAGAAATATAGTACTAGCCACGTGTAATTTACATTTTTTTCATCAGCCACATTAAAGAAAAATAGAATCAGATGAAAATAATCTTAAAAATTTATTAATCCAATATAGTTAAAATATTTCCACATATAATCAGTATTAAACGTTTAATGAGATATTTTACTTTTTGTTTGTACTGAGTCTTTTTTTTTTTTTGTACTAAGTCTTCTAAATCCCATATTTTGGGGTTTGTGCTACATTTGTAGCACATCTCAATTTGCGTGCAGTGTAAATACTTGATCTCTCTTTAGATTTCATGATCCTAATTGGAAAAGTAGAGTCACATACCCAAGTTGTTCCAAATATAAAATATATTCCAAAACTTGAAAGTTTTCCAGTAACTGAGTTAAGTATTGTGTTGTTTTCTTTAAAATTTAAATTAATTAAAATGAACTAAAATTATAAATTCAGTTCTTCAGTCACATGTGGCCTGTGGCTGCTGTACTGGACGGCGCAGGCAGTTACAGACATTAGCTGAAGTCCAGTTGCCATAGATCTTTCCCTAGGAGAATGTGTAGTGAGAAGAATGGCCGGCACCTTGAGAAATTAGCTCCTTTGGGGCTGTGGGCAAAGAAAGGGGAAACAGTAAAGGAGATGGAGCAGAAAGAAAACTAGATAGTAAGTGAGCAGAGAGAAGTGGCAGAAAAGTAGGTAATAAATCAGCAGAGAGAAATGTCATGGGAACCAAAGAGGAAAGAGACTTTGAAGGAAGGAGTGGTCAACAAATGTTTAAGTGCTCTAGCGAGATTGAGATGAGAAAGGACCCAGTTGAATTTGGCGACTTAGAAGGTACTTGGTAATCTTAGCAAAGTCAGTTTCCTTGGATTGGTGGAAGCAGAAGCCAGATGACAGTGGGGCAAGGAATGGGGGTTGACAAAGGGGAATTGGTAAGTGTAGAGGACGGACGGGCTGACGGGCTGTTGAGACTTGAGCATGTTTCTGTGTTGAACTGAAAATGGAGAAGAGAGAGAAATGGGGCTTAAGGAGAGACGGGGAAAGTTGAAGTAGTTGCTGAAGGATCAGGAGAGAGAAAATGAAGAGAAACTTCCTGTAGGGTGAAGCATCTTGGGCAGCAGCATTTGGGTTGGATGCTGTAGGTCAGTTGTGGTATCAGATTTGCTTCTGTGTTTGGAGAGGGGGAGGAGGAACTGTGCTCCAGGAAGTGGAAACAGCATTGCTAAGGGAGGAAGCTATAGGAGTATCTAAAAAGTAATTCTCAAATCAGGGAACAGCAAGCTGTTAAATGTGGCTAGAGTTCATGATACAAAGGCAGGAGATGGTCCTGAAGAGCATGATGGTGCCTAACTGATATAAATCATCATTTATTTTTATTTTTTTAAAGATTCTATTGGGGAATTGGGTGAGGGAAACAGTGTTGGGGAATTGGGGAAGGGGACCAGCCAAGTTGTTGTTCTTCAGACTTCGTTGTGGAGGGCGCCAGTCGCCATCTGGCCTCCCGTCAGCAGCTTGTGTCCTCTAAGCTCAAGGTGCTATGTTCAGTCTTAGTTGCAGGTGGGCGTAGCCACCAACCCATGGGTGTCGAACCAGCAGCCTTGTTGTTAAGCGCGCACGCTTTACCCACTGAGCCATCCGGGTGGCAGCTCAGCTCGGTGCTGAGTTCAGACTTAGTTGCGAGGCGAGGCGGGGAGTGGGGGTGGGGGTAGCCCACCATCAACAGGTAATCTTGTTGTTACACCAGTTGAGCCATCCTGCCACCTGTTGGCAGCTCAGTGGCAGCTTAGCTGGGGCGCAGCATCACTGGCCCATGTAGGAATCGAACTGGCGGCCCTGTTGCTTAGAGCCTGCGCTCTTAAGCCAACCCTTAACCAACTGAGTCACTCGGCCAGCTCTAAATCATGTTATGATTGTAAACTCTCCCTCTGAGGAAAGTTGTAGACTTGGAAGGTTGTGGCCCTGGCTTTATTTCTGTGACTTCTTTCACTATTCGAGCATGGGTCCTTACCTGTAAAATGTGAGGGTTGCCTCTCTCAGGTCCTTTCTGTTTTGGAGTTCTAGAATTTTTCTGCTTGATTTTCAGCTGGACGAAGCTGACAGAAAGATTCTTCAAGAATACACCTTGGCCTGAGGCTGAAGCCATTGCTCCACAGGTTGGCAACGGTAGGTCTGAGCTCTGTCCTGTGTGCTGGATGGGATCCTATGACTGGGGGTCAGTAGAAAGCTCAGGATGATCTGTGTCTGTTTGCTCACCATTTTATTTCCTCAGGTCTTGGTACACAGTAGACTCTTAGTAAATAACTTATTGAATGAAGGCTGAATAAATGAAGAGGACAGAGATCTCTCAACACGTGGTGAAAGCTGAAACTGAGCTCTTTGTCCTGACTCGTTTCCATTTCCCTCTGATTTGGGAGGTCATTACAGTGACTGGAATGGGCTCTCTAGCCTCGTCCCACCTTTCACTTTTTTTTTTTTTTTTAAGATTTTTATTGGGGAATTCGGGGGATGGGAACAGTGCTGGGGAATTGGGGGAAGGGGAACAGAGACAAGTTGCTGTCCTTTTGTTCTTCAGTCTAGTTGTGGAGGACGTTGCTTCACTGGACCAAGTTGGCACCATCATTGTGCTCTTCCCGGGCGAGGCACATCAGTCGCCGGCTTCTGGACGGCTGCTCACTGCGGCTGCTGGCCGCTCACGCTGGCTGCTGGCTACACACGGTAGCCCATGGCAACCCACTGCCACAGGGGCTGCAGCCTACGCCGCAGCCTATGCCGTCGCCGGCGACTCACGGCAGCCCAGCTCCAGGTTGAGCTGTTGTTCAGCATCTTAGCTGTGGAGGGCAGTGTCACTGGCCCTCATATGTGGGATCCGAACCAGGGTCCTCTGGTGTCCCAAGCCAGTTCTTAACTTTCGTGCCACTCGGCCGGCCCCCACCTTTCACTTTCTGATGGTGTCTTTTATAAATGGTGTGAAGTAGGAGGATCCAACTTGATTCTTTTGCATGTGGATGTCTAGCTGTCCCAGCACCGATTTTTGAAAAGACCAATCTTTCCCCATTGAATTGTGTTGTTACTGTTGTCGAAATTGGTTATCATGTAAATGTGAGGGTTTACTTCCAGACTTTGATTTTGACTCCATTGATATGTGTCTACATTCTTGTGCTTGTACTACATTTTAATTACTGCAGCTTTGTAGTAAGTTTTGAAATCGGAAGGTTTAAGTCTTCCAATTTTTTTTTTTTTTTTAAGATTGTTTTGGTTCTTCTCAGTTCCTTGGATTTCCGTGTGAATTTTAGGATCAGCTTGTCAATTTCTGCAAAGAAGGCGGCAGAATTTTGATAGGGATTGCGTTGAATTTGAAGACCAATTTGGGGGAATTGACATTTTAACAATATTAAGTCCTCCAATCCATGGACACAGGACATGGACACTTCCCATTTATTGAGGTCTTAACTTCTTTCAACAGTGTTTTGTAGTTTTCAGTGTACAAGTCTTGCATTTCTTTTTTTTTCTTTTTCTTTTTAAAAATTTTTATTGGGGGATAGCCATGGTCATTGGTTACACATGGTTTTCACGCGACAATGGCATAGTTGACTCTTTTAGGAAGGGCGCAGCTCACAGTGGCCCATGTGGGGATCGAATCAGCAACCTCGGTGTTATCAGCACCATGCTCTAACCAACTGAGCTAACCGGTCACCCTTCTTTTTTTTTAAACAGCTAACATTTTTTGAACACTTAAATATTGTATCATTACTAAGGCTTAGAACTCGCTCTGAAAGAAGCGTTATTTTCTTAATAATTTTCTTAAAAAAAAAGACCTTATCCTTTGTTTAATATAGAGCCTGTTTGCCTGTAAAGAATGTAATATTACGTATATTAAAAAACATCAGGAGTCTCATATATTTTTAGACAGGTAAGGATTCATAACACTCAGAGTATAAATGGAGATTTGTCATAAAAACTCTCCTTCCACTTCCATCTCCAAGCATTCAGTTCCTCTTTCTGGAGCCATTTAGTGTTATCATTTTCTTGTTTATCCTTCCTGTGATTCTCTCTCTCTCTCTCTCTCTCTCTCTCTCTCTCTCTCTCTCTCTATATATATATATATATATATATACATATATATACATATATATACATATACATATGCATATATGAATACAGTTGATCCTGAACAACGCAGGGGTTAGGGGCGCTCACCTCCCTTGTAGTCAAATCTGCATATAACTTTTGACTCCCCCAAAACTTAAGTTGTCCCTTGGTATCCATGGGGGTTGATTCTAGGACCCATTGCAAATACCAAAATGCACAGATGCGCAGGTCCCCTGTATAAAATGGCATAGATAGCATATATAGTCGGCCCTCTGCATATGCAGACTCCTGACTGTAATTGAAAATGGTACAGGTATTTACTGAAAAAATTCCACGTGTAAGTGGACCTGCATAATTCAAACCGGTGTTGTTCAAGGGTCAACTGTAACTCTTGTTACTTTTTTACATAGGCTATATGCCCCCCTTTTTTTTTTATTAATATATTTTTGGAGAGTATTGTGCATCCCCAGGATTCCTAAGACCACCCCCAGGTTTGATGATTTGCTGGGAGGACTCAGTCAGTACTCAGTGTATAGTTGTTCCCACAGCTGTGAGGGTTTGCGGCAAAAGGGATACAGAGCAAAATCAGCCAAGGGAAAAGGTGAATGTGGTGATGAGGCCTGGAGGAAACCAGGCGCACGTTTCCAATAGCCCCTCCCTTAGAGTCACATGGGATACGCTTAATTCCACAAGCAAGGAATTGTGACATGTGTGAAAGGTTGTCCACGAGAGAAGCTTATTACAGACTTGGTGTCCAGGGATTTTATTGGTAGCTAGTCATGTAGGCACCCTCTGCCTAGCATGTACCAAAATTCCAGACTCCCAGAAGGAAAAGCAGATGTTCAGAATAAGCCATATTGTTTGCACAGTTTAGGCACAGCAGAGCGCCCTTATCAGGGTGGTGGGGACCCTCCTGAAATCTAAGTTCCCAGTTGCCAGCTAAAGACCAACTTTACTAGCAGGCTTTGTAAAGAATAGCAGACATTATCAGTCTGCTATGTTAACTCTTCTGCATAACATCAATACTAAAAAAGCTTCCTTTTTTTAAAAAAAGTGATTGTATCATGTCAATAGTATAAATTAAAAAAAAATAAGATTTCTAAGTCAATGATACATTTGCAGTTTTGTTTTGTTTTTAAAGATTTTTTATTGGGGAATTGGGGGGATGGGAACAGTGCTGGGGAATTGGGGGAAGGGGAACAGACAACTTGCTGTCGTTTTGCTCTTCAGACGTTGCTTCACTGGCCCAAGTTGGCACCATCATTGCGCTCTTCCCGGGCGAGGCAGATCAGCCGCCGGCTTCTGGATGGCCACTCAACTGCGGCTGCTGGCCGCTCACGCTGGCTGCTGGCCACACACGGTAGCCCATGGCAACACATTGCCACAGGGGCTGCAGACTACGCCGTCGCCGGCGACTCAAGGCAGCCCAGCTCCAGGTTGAGCTGTTGTTCAGCATCTTAGCTGTGGAGGGCAGTGTCACTGGCCCTCATATGTGGGATCCGAACCGGGGCCCTCTGGCGTTCCAAGCCAGTTCTTAACCATCGCGCCACTCGGCCGGCCCCATTTGCAGTTTTTATAGGTAGCGTCATTGCTCTTTATGGAGCTATTATTTATGTGCAGTTTATTTAAGCAACTGGATGGCAAAAGTCTAAATGGTGAACAGAAATGGGTATGAACTAGATTAAGATGAGGTTGAAAGTAAAATGAGAAATGAATTTTTTTTTTGTTATTAAATTTATGGGATAACATTGGTTAACATCAATTTCAGGTGTACAACTTTGTAGTACGACATCTGTATACTCTATTGTGTGCTCACCACCTGAAATCTAGTCTTCCCTTGAGAAATAAATTTTCTTTTTGCATGTATTCTTAGGGTGTAAGCATTAGAGTTTAGATGTTTAGTTTCTGAAATCACGTTTATCCCTTTACTGCCCCCAAAGGGCCAAAACTGCCAGAAGACGCTAGTTGTTTTGTGGATTGCTAAAAGTACCCCTCTGCCATCTCTTTCAGATGCTGTCTTCCTGATTTTGTACAAAGAATTGTACTACAGACACATATATGCCAAAGTCAGTGTGAGTATCTAAACGTTGCTGGCAGTTTTTAAAACTCTTTGCCATTTTGTCCCTGGAGCACAGTCATTAGTTTATATTGGTTCAGTGTCTAAGAGTGGTTGGCATGTTTTCTTTTAAGAAATGGCAGCGGGATGATTGAACCTAGGAAGCTGGGTATCCGTTCCAGACAAACTGGAATACTGCATAGCCTGTACATTCTTTTTAATTTCTCCATGCCCAGTTCTCCCTGGCTGCACACTCATGGCTGTGTGCTGGGTTTTGGGCTGCCATCCTAATAGTGTGCTCTAGCACCTTCTGCTGCCTCTGCTTGGGATGCCCTTTCTTTTCCCTTCAGTGCATTACCACTGAGCCTCCTTCCCTTTGAAACATACATAAAACTGTCCGTGTGTGCCAGACACAATGCTAGGCACTTGGCACACATCTCCACGTCTCCAGTCCTTAACAGCGGCCCTGCAGAGTTGGCCAACTGAGGTGCAAGGAAGTTACTTTTTCTCAAATTACCACAATTAGTGACAAAACTTGAACCTGTCTTATTGTGACACCAGTGTTCTTTCTCCTACACTTCCCCAACTTCGGGCACTGGTTCAAGTCTTCTCTTCTTAATTCCTAGATTTTGGAGTGCCTGATGTGTATTAAAATTCTATGTGTACTGTTTATATACACCAGTGACTTAGTCCCAGTCTCTCCAAATCCACACTTGGATATTCAACTGCTCAACATCTCCACTTGGCTCATAGTCATCTCAAGTGTAACATGCTCAAAATTGAACTTTTATTTTCTCTCTAAACCTGTTTATCCTGTGTTCATTATTTCAATAAATGATACCACTGTTCACCCAGTTACTTGGACTGAAAATCTAGGTGTCATTCTTGACTTTACTCTGAATTTGACACCATCCTTGCAGCAAATCCTGTTTTGCTCTACCTTTAACATACTTAAAACCAACCACTTTTGTCTGCCACCACTGCTGCTACCCTAGTTCGAGGCATTATCTCCTGCACCACAATCTTTCCGTAGAGTGTTTACACCTAAGGAGATCCCAGCTACCCAGTTACCTCCTGTTCCCCTGAGGACCTCCTGACCTAACAAGAGCTCCTGCCTTGGTAGGAGCCACCATTAGTGGTGATAGCTGGAGGAGTTCCTGTTGCCAAAGTAATGTAGGAGCCGTGTCTTTCTGGCATCCCAGTGAGATCTCTGAGTACCTTATTTGATAGAAAGCAGAGTCCCTCCTACCATGGATGGTACTACCATGGTCAGGTACTTTGTGGGCTAGGCTGAGAATCTAGCCAGCCTGTATGACATGGCTGCTTTGGGGAGACCATGCATCAGAAGCCGTAGTATAGCTGGTTTGACCACCTCTAATCTTCCCCCTGGTCTGTAGATAAAGATTCAGCAGGTACTGATAGACTCTGTAACCTTTTTGATAGATAACAAACAGGGCACTTCCACATACATGACCAGTTTTGAGCATCTAGATCAGCGGTTCTCAACCTGTGGGTCGCGACCCCTTTGGGGGTCGAACGACCCTTTCACAGGAGTCGCCTAAGACCATTGGAAAACAAAAATATTTACATTACGATTTATAACAGTAGCAAAATTACAGTTATAGAGTAGCAACGAAAATAATTTTATGGTTGGGGGTCACCACAACATGAGGAACTGTATTAAGGGGTCGCGGTATTAGGAAGGTTGAGAACCGCTGCTCTAGAGGGAGGTTTTTCATTGAAAGAGCATTTACTATATTAGGCACTACATAGTATCATTTTACAGAGAGATTGAAGATGTTGTCAAAACCCTACAGTTAATAAGCGGTGGGACTAAGACTACAAGGCAGTGTTCTTTCTACTCCATCATGAATACGTCAGTCATGTTCCCCAGCTCAGAAACCTACCGTGGTTCTCAGTTGCCAGCAATATAAAGTCTAGATCAGGGGTCAGCAACCTTCTATGTAAAGTGCCAGATAGTAGTTTAGGCTTCAAGGGCCATGATGATCTCTGTCGAATCTGATCAACTATGCCTTTCCAGCAGCCATAGACAACGAATGGGCATGGCTGTGTTTCGGTAAAACGTTTTATTTACAAAAACAGATGATGGTGGATTTGCTGACCACCCTGGCCTAGATTCTTGTTTGGCACTTAAAGACTACTCCTTCCCTGGTCTGGTGTGGTCCAGCATAGCCCAGTATAGCATTGTCTACTCTTATTCTCCAACCTTCAAGCACCACAGTTTGACCTCTTGCCTTTGTTAGTTCTGTATTTCCTCTTTTTTTGCCAGATGCGTATACCTGTTCTCTAACTTTCGGTTTAGGCTGTTGCCGTACAACCTGATGGTTGTGGTCTGATATTCAGTGCCCCTTTGAACTGCTGTAGCGCTTGTCTTCCCTCTCACCTGAGCACTCTGCATACTAAGGAGAGCACAGACATCAATTCTCATGTGTTTGTTTTCAGCCATCATGGTAGGTCATGAGTAAAGCACATTTAAATGATCTATGTCCTGATGTCTCTGTTCTCTTTACAGGGGGGACCTTCCTTGGAGCAGAGGTTTGAATCCTATTACAACTACTGCAATCTCTTCAACTACATTCTTAGTGAGTCTGGGGTTTGGCTATGTTGGGGAGGCTATGATGAGGCCTCATACTGGCCGCCAGCTCTTTTGAGCAGGATTTAATGTGTAGGTGGGAAGTGGGGAGGTCTTTCCAGAGAGAAATTATAAACTGGGATCCGCAGCTTTTCTAAATGGGCATAGTCATGGCTTCGAGTCTGACTTTTCTGTCATCTGCACAGATGCTGATGGCCCTGCTCCCCTTGAACTACCCAACCAGTGGCTCTGGGATATCATCGATGAGTTCATCTATCAGGTATCTGGTCAGCCCGTGGCCTAGTTTGAAATAACTGGTCCAAGCAAGGAGGAGTAGCTGTTACCATTGCTTGTGTTGTTAAAAAGATACATGTATAAAAACATGCCCATTGCTGTGTGAAATATCCTATGGCGGTGGACTCCTGTGTCTTGGTTTTCTGAAGAGTCATTAAGGCCTAAGAGCTCCAGAAAGGAACCTGGAAGTCAGGAGAGTTGAACTTTCACCAAGTTCTCACCTGACCTTGAGAGGTAGCCTGGCAGAAAAAAACAGGCCTCACAGGCGTTGGGGCTAGGTAGAAGTGGATTCTAGTCTGGGTGCCACCTGGTAGCTCTGTAACAGTGACGTGCTATTTAAGCTCTTAGGGCTTCACTTTCCTCACCTATAACACAGAAATGTTCTATATCCTGATTGTGGTAATGGTTACTTAAGTACATACTAGATCAGAATAAAACAACATTTTTATCAAAATGGAAATCTTACCTCAAAGGTTCTACTGAGAACCATGCCCGATGTCAAGCACTGCAGCTGTGGGCCTGGGGGTAAAAGTTCAAGTTTTGCTGTTCACTAGCTTGGGACCTTAGGCAAATTACTAATACCCACACTGTGCCTTGGTTTCTCTAAAACAGACTGTTGGGAAGGTTGCTGGGGGATTATGTATAAAGTGCTTAGCTCAGTGTCTGTCACAGAATACTTACTCGATAGCTTTTGCCTGGTGGTTATGATGGTCAATATCATCGTTAGTCACCTTATTTTAGCCCAATTTTTAAAAAAATATAATATAGATTAAGAAACAAAAGGATTTGGAAAAATCTGTTTTCCGTATGTTTTATGGGGATGGTATAGGTCTCACTGGGTATTTCAGGGGGACTAGATTTCTTAATAAAGATATTGTTTGAGCTCCATGGACCAAAGAGACTGAAGATGAAGTGCTGCTAAGCTGTGATTGGAGAGCTAAGCAAACCTCCCTAGGGCTCTTTGAGGAAGAGGCTTCCAGCTCAAGATGAGGCTTCAGTGCCTTTGTACAGTTTAGGCCACAAAGCACACTGGCCTTGTTTGCCCCCTCTGGGTCGTTGGCTTGCGTCAGCCTCTAATTTGGCATAATTTTAGAAGATGGGCAGGCCTGTTGACTGGTAGCCAGTCGAGGAGGATCATCTGTGCTAAGGTTCTTCATCCCTCTTAAGATCGTCATAATTCCCTGGGTTTAGCTGGTGTTCTCTTCCTAAGGGGCGTAAGGTGACTCATTTCTAACAGACTGGCTGGTGAGGGCCTGGTGATCCCTCCCAGCCAGGCAGATGCCACATGGGGTGGGTGACTCTTCCCTGCCACTCTCTTTTGTTTATTTTTATTGATACAAGAAAAATAGAAACGAGTTAATACTGTTTAAAAATATATATATATTTTTCAAACTGCAGATAAAGTGAGTCTTCCTTGTCTTTTCAGAGGCATTAATTATCGGAAAGACAGGCACTACATTAATGTTTCTTAGGCATTTACATAAATGTGTACATACAAAAATGTATCATTTAAAAAAATGGTGTCCTATTATATTGTGTAGTTTTCTATGACTTGGAATACTTAACATATAGAGACCTACCTTGTTCTTTTGTGCAAGTATATATAATATGGACATATCACTCCTCTGGTGAGGAACATTTGGGTTTTTGGTTTTCACTATAAAAACAATGAATCAGTGAACATCTTTGTATGTGTTACACATAGGTACATCGCTAGGGATCACTAGAAGTAGAATTCTTGGTTGAAGGTTATTTGCTTTTTCAAATCAACTTTATAGAGGCATAATTTACGTACAATAAAATGTACCAACTTTAAGTGTATATCGATGAGATTTGACAAGTGTATAACCCAGTCATAATCAAAATATAGAACTTTTCAATCACTTTGAATTTTTAATAAATAATAATACGTTGCCCTCCCAAAAGGATGTATCAAATTACACTGCTACCAGCAGCTTTTGAGAGTAAGCTTTCTATACTGGTTGTTATTAATCTAATTTCTGTCACTTTGATGGGAAAGTAATAGTAATCTCATTTTTATTTATATTTCTCTAACAACTAAAGAGATTGAGCATTTTCCCTGTTAATTGACCAATCCTGTTTTTCTTTGAAGTGGTCATCAGTATCCTTTGCCTATTTTTTTATTGGATTGTCTTGTTCTAATTAATGTATGAGAATTCCTTATATTTTCTGGATACTATTCTTTATTTATTATAAATCTGGCAACTTTTTCTCCTGTACTCTTAGAAGAGGATAATACTTTAAAGTTGAAGAGCAATCTTAGGTCAACTAGGACCTAGAGCCTTTCTAGGTCGCTGGTTTCCGGACTTGAGTGTACCAGAATCAACCAGGGAGCTTTAAGAAATTCTGATTGACAGATGGAGCCAGCCCAGTGCTGGTCCCAGATAGAACCACTGCCCCCCAGAAAACCTGTGACTTGTCCCCTTTGTGTGCTTTACACTTGGCCAGGCTCTGTGGTTGGTAGAGAGGTGACATAGACTGGGTTCCTGTTCCAGGTGAATTGATGGTAACTCTGGTAGGGAGAGAAGACACACATGACAGATACCTAACCCATTTCCACCACACCATCACAATGCTAACCCTGGCATGGCAAAGCCATATCTGAATAGAGATCTGTTACAAACCACCTGGTTCCGGTGGCCAGGTTAACAACATTGTGAAGCCCAGAGATATTAAGCGACTTTAAGCTGTGTTTGACTCCAAATTGAATGTTTTTTCCACAAATTATCCCTAACCTTCGAAATTTTTACTTAACTCTGCAACAACTAACATACAGTAACGAACAAAATTCACAGCTTAATTAAAGATGGCTCGGAGAAAACGGTGTATAGAGAGGGTTAGCATGAGTTGTAGTCTCGCCCCCACCCCTCCCAGTCCAGAGCCCTGGGCATCGCCTCATTTCCAGCATCATGCACTTGGGCTGTCACTTCAGGTTTAAGCCACTGCTGCATCTTTCCCTTCTTCCTCAACAGTTTCAGTCATTTAGTCAGTACCGCTGTAAGACCGCCAAGAAGTCGGAAGAGGAGATTGACTTCCTTCGTTCCAATCCCAAAATCTGGAACGTTCACAGTGTCCTCAATGTCCTTCACTCTCTGGTAGACAAGTCCAACATCAACCGGCAGTTGGAGGTGTACACAAGCGGAGGTGAGTGCGGCTTGCCATCTGTTCCCAGTGAACAGAAACGGTGGGAAGTGAGAAGGAGCCACCGTCTCCTAGGGGATAAATGGGCTGTCGTTTCTTTGGTGTTTGGGTGTGAATAGTAGCTGAGTGCCAGCTTTGG
Source organism: Hipposideros armiger (assembly GCF_001890085.2). Lineage (NCBI taxonomy): Eukaryota > Metazoa > Chordata > Mammalia > Chiroptera > Hipposideridae > Hipposideros > Hipposideros armiger. The sequence goes on from NW_017731776.1 coordinate 794,417, forward strand.
GGGCTCCAGGGCTTGGCAGTTGGTTGATAGACTGAATGTACTTCTAAGATACACATTTGTAAACACTCCTGTGTCTGCAGGGCCTTTCTGTAGATTCAGCACTTTTCAGACATTTTGGTTTCAAGATTACTGTACACTTTAAAAGACTGAGAATCACAAAGTTTATGTAAAAAAATTGTTTTCAGTGAGAAGAGAGGCATTTTTGCAAATTTCTTTAGTGTCTGGCTTCTAGAAGAGTGGATTCTCATTCCTGCTTTCAGTCTGTTGCAATACGCTGTTTTGGTTGAACTACATGAGGGAAATCTGGCCTCACAAATATGCTTAGTTGGGAAAGAGGGGGAATTTTTAACAGGCTCTTCAGGGAGGACGGATATTCTTTGATACGACACCAGAGCTTGACAGGTGGTGGTGTCCTACAGGTTAGTTGCAAGGAGGAATCTGAAACCATATCAGTGGACCTTCGCTTTGTTACATTGAAATTTATTGGTTTGATGCAGCTTGAGTGGGTCTTTTACTCATTCATGATTTTGTAAAGTATTGATTCATCGAGTTGTAAAGAATTTCTAAATGTTATACAATTTTTAAAAAATCACATTTGTTACTTTGTCATCAACCTTATCAGATAAATCTTTATTTGGAAGCTGTTGAGCTCGTAGTGGCAGATACAAGTTATATAAAATTCTAATTTTTGCTTAAAAATTCTAATTTTTCCTTGGCAGCAGACACTTTCATTGTCAGGCGCTTTCATTGAAGTGTAACAGGCTGGCTTCATTCATGTTTGAGAAGATATCTGCTAAATACCCAAATTTAAACAACCCTAGTTTGTATGTCTGCTGTTCTTTTAAGTAAAAGTGGCACTGTGAAAAGTGTCCAGTTCTTTCACTCAAAGTGTGTGGTGGGAGAGAATACAGTGATGGCCAGTCCAGCTATGCCTCTGCGTGATTTATGCCAAGTTGTCAGTAGTTTTACCCAGCACTGTGTTTGTATTGTAAATTTCAGGTCAGTGGGAAAGGCAAATAGCATTTTAGTGTTATTAGGAGAATAGCTTTGTTCATGATGTCATGGGGCTTTGGTGAATAACTTACTGGTGTGAGGGGCCCTCGTGTTTTCAGGTGTGTCGGGACCAAAAAATAAAAAATAAAAGAACTGCTGCCCTCCACCCAACTGTTGGTAAATTAAAACTTAGCATAAGGCCAGGAATGCTGTTTCTTGGTATTCCTTTGAAGGCAGAGTTATTCTTATTGGAGGAAATTGTATAGGCTGGCAGTGGGTGAAGAGTTTACTGAGGCGTGCCTTTCTTCACCTCCGCGTGCTGAAGTGTTCAGTGTCTGTCTCTCTCAGGTGACCCTGAGAGCGTGGCTGGGGAGTATGGACGGCACTCCCTGTACAAGATGCTTGGCTACTTCAGCCTGGTGGGGCTTCTGCGTCTGCACTCCTTGTTAGGAGATTACTACCAGGCAATCAAGGTGCTGGAGAATATCGAACTGAACAAGAAGGTAATTACCTGTTTCCCCTGTCAGTCTTCCCTGGACCGGAAAGTCTGTTTGCTTCAAGAGAAACCCTTAGAGCAAGTATCTGGGAGCTGATAGAGGACGCTTCCCCTGGAATTTGAAAATTAAGAACTGGGAAGCCACTTCATTGAAAATCTGAAGCTGGACAAGAGGGTTTCTCTTTGGTACTTAACTAACACTTAAAATATTCAGCAGTCTTTTGATTCTGTTTTTAGAACAATGATAATGGCAGATTTTTACCATTCAAGTTGTGCTAGTCTTAAAGAACTAACAAAGGCTTAGTTCTAAGAGAGTATAAATAGTGATATAATGAACTGTGGTGGTTTTCCTAGCCACATAAAAATAGGTACCTTTTTGTTTGATGTGTGTGTGTGTGTCTGTCTTATCTGTCTGTTCCTTTATAGGGCATATTTGCAAAAGAAAGGAGTAGAAAGCAAGGAAGAAGACAAAACTGAGGTGTAGAGGGTTTAGAGGGGAAAGATTTTAGGATCACCCGGTCCAGTCCCATTGTTACAGCCAAGAAAATGGAGGCCTCCGGTCACATAACTTGGTGTATGGTACAGTCTGTGCTATTCTGCCTCCAGAGCCAGGGTGTCCTTTGCATATTCAGGGCTTCTTCCAGGGAGCTCTCAGTGCTTCTGCCCCAGCTCACACTACGCCCCACGAACTTTCAGATCCTGCCTGGGATGAATTGTCTGGGCCTCATAGATGCTTCTTCCATCTCCCTCCACAGAGCATGTACTCCCGTGTGCCCGAGTGCCAGGTCACCACATATTATTATGTTGGGTTTGCATATTTAATGATGCGTCGCTACCAAGATGCCATCCGGGTCTTTGCCAACATCCTCCTGTACATCCAGAGGACCAAGAGCATGTTCCAGAGGACCACCTACAAGTATGAGATGGTAAGGGGGCCTCTGACCACCTGACCCCGGGGCACCTGCGCCAACAGTTGGTGAATGCCATCCAAATTTTTGGGGTTTTTTTGTATGCTCTTTCAACACAATGATTTCTTAATGGCTGGCCTACGCTAAGAGTTTCTTTTGTTATGTCTATTACCTCAGGTCATTAAAACCTTGAAAGTAAGGACTGTGTGTTTTAGCTGGGGTTATCCCCCAGCAGTGCCTACACTTACTATTCAGCAACAATTTGCTGAGTGTTCTCTGGTGTTTAAAAATGAGTTCAATGAGTATTGTCTTCAAGCAGTTTGCCAGGGAGGAGGGTGGGCCCTAGATATGCATAGAATTGGGAGAAGCTTTTAGGCAGAGCAAAGCCGTTGAGACTTGGAAGTGGGGTGATAGCAGCACAATAAATCATTTTGACTGGAGGGCAGGGGAGTAGTCAATTAAGGGTGTGAGAGTTGGCATTGAGGTGCAGTTGGAGGTTTCTGGGTGACTTGATTATAGCTGGTGTGGGAGGATCGACCTGCCAGTGCTGTGTGTGGCAGGCTGGAGAGACCAAGGCACCAGTAAAGAATCCAGGAGACAACTAAGGAGGGCCTGGAACTAGGCCAGAATGGAATAGAACTAGAGGGAGGATTGGGAGAGACAGTGGGAAATGAACTGACTGAGGCAAGACCAAGACAGAAGTCCGAGATCTGTGTATGTACGTGGGAGAGTGGTGGGGCCGTGTGGGCAGCGGGGCCCCAGAATGTCCATTCACTGGCCCCTCCCCGGTCTCTCCACCTCCAGATTAACAAGCAGAATGAGCAGATGCACGCTCTGCTGGCCATTGCCCTCACCATGTACCCCATGCGGATCGACGAGAGCATTCACCTCCAGCTTCGGGAGAAGTACGGGGACAAGATGCTGCGCATGCAGAAGGGCGACCCGCAGGTCTACGAGGAACTCTTCAGCTATTCCTGCCCCAAATTCCTGTCGCCGGTCGTGCCCAACTATGACAATGTGCACCCCAACTACCACAAGGAGCCCTTCTTGCAGCAGCTCAAGGTGTTCGCCGATGAAGTACAGCAGCAGGCCCAGCTCTCCACCATCCGCAGCTTCCTCAAGCTCTACACCACCATGCCTGTAGCCAAGCTGGCCGGCTTCCTGGACCTCACGGAGCAGGAGTTCCGGATCCAGCTCCTTGTCTTCAAACACAAGATGAAAAACCTGGTGTGGACCAGCGGCATCTCCGCCCTCGACGGCGAATTCCAGTCAGCCTCTGAGGTTGACTTCTACATTGATAAGGTATGACTGCCCCTTGGGCTAGGTTCTCTGGGGCACTTTCTATTCATCCATTCAGCAATAAATATTTAATAAGCTCCCACTGTCTTCCATTTAGTGTTCTGAGCATTTGGGATACAAACTGGTGAACAAAATTAACAAAGATTTCTGCCCTCTTGCTGATAGTCTAGTGTAAAAAACTACTAAGCAAACCATGTAGTAGGTTACAAATTGCCAGGTGTTACAGAGTCCAGGTAGTGGTGGTGGAAGGTACAAGCTGCATCACCAAACGAGGTGCTTAGGATAGGCTTTGTTTAGAAAGTGAAGTAGAAGCTAAGACTTGAAGGAGGGGAGGAAATTAGTCAAGCACATATTTGGGGGAAGAGCATCCCAGGCTGAGGGAGCAGTTAGAACAAAGGTCCTGGGGCAGGAGTGAGCCGAGTGGGTTAAGGGACTGCTGCAGTGTGGCCTTGAGGGAGCCGACTGTGGCAGGAGATGAGGTTAGAGAAGAAAGGGGGCGGGTGCTTTACAGACTGGGGGAAGTACTTTAGCAAGTGGAAAGCCATTGTCCTGACTTGAACTGCTCTGGGTTTGTGCTGCCTGGTTTTGAACTTTTTATAATGGGATTGTACAGTATATGCCCTTTTTGTGTCTGGCCTTTTGCTCACATTATATTTGAGAGATTCACCATCCAGCATCGTTGTGTGTAGCAGTAATTCATGTGTGTTGCTCTGTCTTAGTCTAACATCTACTGCAATTATTGACTGGCGTTTTTTCGTTCGTGCTGCTAATGGACATTTGGATGGTTTTTGGCTATTATGAAAAGTACACATATGGCTTTATGGAGTGGCTGTCGGTGGTCCATTTAAGGTTTTTTGTTTTTTTTTGAGTGATACATTTATATATGTTTGCGTATGCGAAGAGTTATTTCTGAAAGGATGCACAACCCACACAGCAGTGGTTTCCTCAGGAGAGGCGGGTGGAGGAACAGTGTTAGTTTTCACTTTTGGGAATTTAAGTTCAGGCTGGACATTTTAATGTCCTACTGAGGTTTTTTAAAGAAGTAATTTGTTTTGTTTTCCTAAATGAGTTTTTTTAGACTTAAAATATTCTAGACTCCTAGAATTGTTCTTTCCATGAAATACCACCTTTCCTTTTTGTTTCCCCATGTACGTACACTTACAAGTAAAGAAAACGCTCTATTCCAACATACTAGGAATGCTGATAAGGTCTTATAGCAGTCCGTTAAAATCAGTGGACTGGCATCTTTCATCTTTTCTAGAATGTTTGTAGGCAGTATTTCTTAGATATTATTTCTGCTCTATTCTGTTGGAGTTCTTAGGGTATGTAAATCTCCATGTCTCTTAAACCTGTCTTCCATGTCTTTCTCCATTCTGAATACTTTCTGTTTGATCATTCTATCCCTAATTAATCTCTTCAGCTCTATTTCTTGTTTTGTTTTTGTTTTTGTTTTTTTACTCATGAGGCAGTGTTTGCTTATGTGCTTGATTATTTTTTTATTTCACTACATATGATTTATTGTCCTTGAAAAACCCATTTGCTGCATTCCTTGAAGGCTGGGGTGAACGTTCACTTCTCTGGAGGGGATTTCCTTTTACTTCTTCAAGGTGCCTGGGGTGTTGTTGGTCTGGGACCCCCATAGACTGAACTTATAGCCTGCGGTCCCCTGGACCAGGCAGGCGACAAGACCCGCCTACAGAATCACTTAGTGTTTATAACGTCTCAGTGGGTCTTTTTTCTTTCTTTAGTTTATTCCCCTCTCCGCACTTGGCAAGTATTGTTTTGTGTCAGGAGTGGGGTCATAGTTTTGTTCTGCTTTACCTTTAGCTTGAGGAAGTACTTTAGGATCCCAGCACGACAAGGAGGGTCTTCTGTTAGACTGGCCCTGGCCTTGGTTTGTCCCGTCTGCCCAAGTTTTCTAGGATTAGCAAATGACCTCAGTACAGATGGGGTTTCTGTGTTTTGCTTAGGATGGTTTCTGTTTTATTTATTTATTTTATTATTATTTTTTTTAAAGATTTTTTTTTTTATTGGGGAATTGGGGGATGGGAACAGTGCTGGGGAATTAGGGGAAGGGGAACAGACAAGTTGCTGTCCTTTTGTTCTTCAGTCTAGTTGTGGACGTTGCTTCACTGGCCCAAGTTGGCACCATCATTGCGCTCTTCCCGGGCAAGGCAGATCAGTCGCTGGCTTCTGGATGGCCGCTCACGCTGGCTGCTGGCTACACACGGTAGCCCATGGCAATCCACTGCAGCAGGGGCTGCAGCCCACACCATTGCCGACGACTCATGGCAGCCCAGCTCCAGGTTGAGCTGTTGTTCAGCATCTTAGCTGTGGAGGGCAGTGTCACTGGCCCTCGTATGTGGGATCCGAACCGGGGCCCTCTGGCGTCCCAAGCCAGTTCTTAACCAACGCGCCACTCGGCCGGCCCAGGATGGTTTCTGTTTTAAATAGTTCTTTATTCTCTTTCAGCTCTTTACTTCTATAAAGAGATTTAAAAAAAATAATTTATCCTGCATTTTTAGTTGTTTTCAGAAAGTGTTTAAACATACTACTTTTTTTTTCAGTTTTTAAAGATAATTTGCATGACATAAATTTTACCATTTTAAAGGGTACAATTCCGTGACTTGTATATTCACAATGTCGTACAACCATCTCCAGTATCTAATTCCACAATATTTCCGTCACCCCAAAAAGAAACTCGCTGCCCATTAGCAGTCATTTGCAATCCCCCCTTTCCTCCAATCCCCGGCAAACCGGTAATCTGCTTTCTGTCTCTGAAGGTTTGTCTATTCCTGACATTTTGTATAAATAGAATCTTAAAACATGTGACCTTTTGTGTTTGACTTTCATTGAGCATGTCTTCTTCAAGTATCATCCCAGGTTGTAGCACATATCATTTATTCCTTTTTGTGGTTGAATAATATTCCATTGTATGGCTGCATCACATTTTGTTTGTCATTTGATGAATAATTGAGTTATTTTCACTTTTTGGCTATTGTGGATAACACTGTTGTGAATAGTTGCATACAGGTTTTGTGTGAAGATATTCTCTTGGGTATATACCTGGTTACCAGGTCAGTTTGAGTAGTTTGTTTTTGAAAGATCATCTTGTTAAACTGAATCCTCTCATTTAGAGTTTATGGCTCTTGAAAGACTTGGTGTTTATCAGAATTTAGCTATGCTGACATGAACAGACTCACCGAAAGTAGAAACATATCAGTAATGGAAGTTTTTCAGTGTGTTTTAAATCATGCTTTTCAAAATCAAATAAAATTGTTTGTGTCCTGCAGGATCATGTCAACTACCTAAAGTCCTATTTGAGTTTATTCCCAATGGCTGACACATACATGTTCTTTGACAATAGCAGTAACCTGCTACATACTTCTATTATCTCTTAGTGATCCAGCTTAACTAGTCCCTACTATCTGGATGGTCTTTAATAAAACATTTCTGCAAAGAATTATAAACTTGGTTATAACTAATAAAATTTTGCTATGAAATTATATTCAAGTTAAATTAATAAAAATATGATTTAAAGACCCTACATGAAAAAGTTTTTAATTGCATGTTTTTGTTATCGTTGCTCTTCCTGGTTCAGGTTTGTTTTTGGCAAAACACTGCTTGCTTGTTCTCTCTCTCTCCTCTCTCTCTCTCTCTCTCTTTTCAGCCTTTATTTGAAAAAATCCTTTTAAATATTCAGAAACTTTTTGGGTCTTAACCTAAATTATGTGGGAATTTACAAGTAAAATGACATTCAGCAAAATATTTTCAGCTAAAAAACAAAGTGTCTTTATTACCAAAAGATTCATGTTCATTGAAAAAGACTAGAAAATAAAAATAAATGATTAACAAGAAGAAAATAAAAATCAGTCATCTAAAAAGAAAGAGCTGCTGTTAACTGGAAAAGCACTTTAGGGGTTTATCTTGCACTTAGCATCATGATTATTTGCAAGTCCATCAGTGGCTCTGCCTCACTGCTTTTCTCTGACTGTTTTTCCCACAGGACATGATCCACATCGCAGACACCAAAGTTGCCAGGCGCTATGGGGATTTCTTCATCCGGCAGATTCACAAATTTGAAGAGGTGAGAGGTCTGAGAGAGGTGTGTGGGCTGGGGACAGAAGTTAGAAACTGGGTGGGGAATTTTAAATTTTTTTTATTTTCACGCAAGCCGGAAATTGACCTTGTAAGTTTCTGAGCTAGACTTGGCTGGCTGCTTGGGGTTTGGGGAATTGGGTTGGGCCTATAGAACTTGCTACATCAGCACCTCTTTCCAAGATCTCCCTCGGCGAGTGGCCAGCGATCTTCTCTCCCTCCCTGGTCGTTCCTAATATGGGTGGATTCACTGCCTCCTTTCAGCTGTCCCTCCCGATTTGGAAGTTATTTTGCAACTTAAGACAGGTCTGGCCAGTTCCTGCAGGCAGAGGACAGGGAACTCTGTTTTGACAGAGTTGGTGCATTCTGTGTCTTGCCCTAGGAGAGGTCTTGTGGGTCAGGCCTCTTTTTGTGCGTACTGGTGCCTTGCGTTCTCCAGCAGAGGTCACTGCTATACTGTGTTCCATGCCGCCAGGCTCCTCCAGCAGGGTAGTAATTCAGCCCGGGCAAGTCCAGCCACTCTGAATCCTTTTCCTGTGTATAAATGAGCAATATAGGGTGTGTTTGTTGAGTGTGAAGGGCAGATAGGACAATCTGCATGAATTGTGAAGGGCCCTGTGATGTTGGGTGGAGAACCTAACTGGGCTTTACACACAGTAGCCACTCATGCCCACATCAGAGACTCCCCTCCCTGATGTCAGAGGGCGGGCCTGGAAGCCTTTGACCTGGGGATCACGTACACCATAGGAAAAGATTTGGTGAAAATCCCCGTTCTAACTTTGCTTTTCTTTCTCTTCTAGCTCAATCGAACTCTGAAGAAGATGGGACAGAGACCCTGAGTACCTTCACACCCGCGTTAGTTAGAATCTAGCTTGATGACGTTGTTGGTGGGGAGTATTTTTGCCACTGTGGGGCCTTTACCTTGCTCAGTCATCAGCCTGTCAACTGATGAAGTTTATTTGACTCAAGGACTAAAATGTTTTAAATAGGTCTCAGTAAAGGGTCTTCTTTGGAGCCAAATTTGTCATCTTATTATTGTTGTTGGGGAGCATGTTGGATGAGGGCAACAACAGGTAACTTTCCGTGTGCCATGGTGCTTTCTCATGATGCATCAGTTATTGGTGTTTAAATGGAACTTATTTAATCCCTGTGTTATAAAGCACTATTCAGTTTACAGGACGTTTTCATAGTCAGTATCTTCTTTGCACCTCACAAGAACCTGGTGAGCATTAAGTGACCTGCTGTGATTTGCATGCATGTTAGCGGGGGTGCTAGTGAGCACCTCTTACTGCCAGGAATCCGTGTACATCGCTTACACCTGACAGCTTGGGTTTAGCAGTAGTACCCCCATTTTGTTGATGAGGAAATGGACTTGGAGAATTAAGTGACTTGATCAAGGTGACAAAGTTATAAAAAAAAGCCAAGAATTAGCTCCAAACTGCTCCTTTTTTCTACCATTGTCTGCTGCCTAGGCCTTTGAGTCCTCACGCGGAAAGCCATGATTTATGCTGTGTGCGGCCTCTTGCACCCTCATTGAGTTTGATGCTGCTGTGTGCCTGCAGCACCTTCACGCCAGTCACAACTGAATTGTGTCTTTTTCACTTTCACTGCCACCCCTCCCTTAGACATCCATATGGGATCTGCCATCTCGGGGACTTCTCTGAGATGGCGTCTTCTGCACCTCAAAACCTTCTAACAAAGCACAGATAATGCAGATCTATGATAATTGAAAACTTGACTGAAGCTGGTTGAGGCATCTCACTTGACCTGCTCAACAAAGATGAAATGTTCTTGGACCTGTAGAAACTTTATATTCAGGAGTAAGCCTGCACAGTTTATGCATTATCTCACTTACTCTAGAGATAGGTAAACTTGGTATCCTGATTTTATTGAGGAGAGTGAGGCGTGGAGCAATTAAATAGCTTGTCCAAGGTCAAGGTAGTAGGTAGCAAAGACAGGTCTTTTGTTTCCCAAACTTGTGTTTTTACTTTAGGAAGTCCTACCTTAAGACTGGCACAAGAGGTGAAATAGCAATAGATAACTCATAAAAATCTATGTGGTATGTTTATTGCAAACGGGTATTTCCTGTAACTTGGAAGGGCATGGCTGGTGAGGCTGTTCCCACTTCCTGGTGACGGTGCTATGAGTTCTCAAGCTTGGCTTTGTGCTCACTGGGTGTGATTGGTCTCTTGAGTTCTGGTAATAAGGGAGCTTGAGAACATGGAAAGAGCCATTGACTTAAAGCGCTGACATCTGGATTCAAGTCTGATTGTGTCACTAATTTGCTCTGTGACCTCTCTGGGCTAGTAGCCTTGTCTGAAAATGAAAGATCGGTCTCCCCAGGTTGTCAGATGAAATGGGTGTGCAAGTTCCATGTTGCCCACTGCTGTGCAGTACACCTGAGGGTTCTTAGTTACAGGTGCTTGTCATGGGAGCTTGATGGCAGGCAGTGGCTCGAGCTGGGTGGAATGGCTTCTTTTTATCCTGGGTGTTAGTGCGGGACCTGTCACTCTGAGTATGGCTCTTGGGGTGGAAGTCCCTGCTTGCATGTCACTTCACCTCTAAGCCCTGTTCCTTGCATATGAAACAAAGATAGAGTCTGCCTTCCTGGATAGTCATGAGGGATACATGAGATGCTATTTAAGTGCCCAGTCTGCTGCCTGGCCTGTAATGCATGCTGTTCCCTCACATTTCGAATTTATAAGCTTTTCTCTATCTTCTTGTTTTCTCATTTATATGAAAGTTACTGTGGAGTGCTGTAGTGGGTTGAATTCTGGGCCCTGAGAAGATCCGTCCATGTCTTAACTCCTGGATCCTGTCATGTGACATTTGGGAAAAGGTCTTGAGAGATGTAAGTAAGTTAAGGATCTCAAGATCATCCTGGATTATCCAAGTGGCCCCACATCCAGTGACAGGTGTCATAAGAGACACACAGAAAAGGAGGCAAAGGCCACATGAAGACGAAGCAGAGATTAGAGTGATGCAGCCACAAGCTCAGGTACGCCTGGAACCACCGGAAGCAGAAAGAGGCAAGATTTTAGGCTTTTGGCTTCCAGAACCGTGAGAATAAGTTTGTTTTAAGCCACCAAGTTTGTGGTGATTTGTCCCCGCAGCCCTGGGAACCCAAAAGTGCCTACTGTGTCTCAGGCACACTAGGGTCCTGTGCCCAGGGGTTGGGTCCTTTCCCACAAGTGAAACCGCCAGGCCCTGCTAGGCAAGGGGGAAATGGAAGTGGATGAAAGACAAGGTCCCTAAAAACAAATACTTTTAAAAATTTAAATTAAAAACCCTGTCCTCCATGGGCTTACATTTTAATGAGTGGAGACAGGTGATAAACCATATTTAGTATGTTGGATGGAAACTTGTGTTACTGAGAAAAATCAAGGGTAGGAGTTTTGAAGAGGATAGAAAAGAGCACATGGTATCATTTGGGCAGAGGCCTGAAGGAGGCAAGGAGACAATGTTGCAGGTATCTGGAGAAAGTATTCCAGGAAGAGGAAACCAAGTGCAAAGGCCTTGGGGCTCTATCAAGTTTTGTGTTGATGTTTTCTGTTGAGAGAATGTAGCAAAAAGGTCATTTGGAACAGTGAACAAGGAGAAAGGATGGAGGAGAGAGCAAAGAGGGGTGAAGTTCCCCATCATGTATAGGGCCCTGTAGATGACTATAAGGGCTGCGACAGAGTGAGGTGGGAAGCCATTCTTCACCAGGGAGGCTACAGAACTTGTCCAAGTTTCCCAGAGCAGAAGAGCCAGAATTGAACCGGGGTCAGCCCGGCTCTAAAGCCTGAGCTGTCCCCGGAACACCATCCTACAACTCACCCCACCTCCCAAAGGAGGGAGAAACAAGCAGCCTCTCTGTGAATAGTAAGTGCAGACATTCACAGGGCTTTTGGTAGCTTTCCAAGCTCTGCCTGTTTGTTACCTTGCTGGACCCTAATGAGGGGCAGGGTCGGGATCCTGCCAAGCGTTTTGATTGCCAGGCCAGTGCTCGCCAGCTCCCTGCCCTTTACAGTGCCTGTCTGCTCCCAGGTTCCTGGCCTGACGAGCGGCCTGTCCAGCACCATCTCTTCTGCTGGACCCACCACCGGTCGTGCCATGTGGCAGTGGTGGCTCATAGGAATTCAGACCCACCTGAGCAGCCCTCAGTTAACTTGGTTTGTATTCAACACCAGAGTCTCCTGTCTCCATCATGAAAATCATGCCAGGTCAAGGTGTGCTGTGTCTGACACAGCCTCTCAGCACTCCTCTCACCTTGCTGGGAGACGGGCCATTTCAGGAGCCCAAAGCCGCAGACCCAGTGTGCGCCCCCAACCTGGGGCCGTTTCCCAGTGGCTTGGTCTGGGTCCAGCGGCAGTGCGGGCAGCCAGCAGCCCTCGTGAGGGGGCAGGCACAGCTGAATTCTGCCTGGTACCGCTTGAGGAAGGCAGGGCATTCAGCAGCTGTAGACAACTCGCAGGATCGTTATTGCAGCTGCCCAGAGCGGAGGAGGTCTGTTCATTATTCTCCCATGCATAAAAGGAGTGAGGGTTTTGTCATCAGGGAATGGGGGACTCTGGGTGCTCCCCCAGTTACCTAAAGTTCATGCACCCACAAGAGAAGGTACAATTGCAAAGTGTGGGCTTGGGCTTGCTCAGATCTGCGTTTGAATCTCGGCTTCACGTACTAGCTGTGTAACCAGGGGCAAGTTACTTAAGCTTCTCAATGCCTCCCTTTCCTCATCTATAAAATGGGGATAGCACCTGCCTCAGGATTATTCTGTTGGTTACATTATATAAAGCACTTAGCACAACACCTGGCCATAGGGTGTGATTGGGGGAATGAATTAATTTTTTTTTAAAGATTTTTATTTGGGGAATTGGGGAGGTGAACATCATGTTTTTTCAGGACCCATCAGCTCCAAGTCAGTTGTCCTTCAATCTTAGTTGTGGAGGGTGCAAACTCAGCTCCAAGTCCAGTTGCCGCCTTCAATCTTAGTTGCGGGTGGGTATAGTCCACCATCCCATGTGGGAGTCAAACCGGCAACCTAGTTGCACATTGAGCTATCCGGCCTCCCGTCAGCAGTTTGCTGCTGTTCAGTTCAAGGTACCGTGTTCAATCTTAGTTGTGGGGGTGGGGGAGGGGGGTGTGGCCTACCATCCCATGTGGGAATCGAACCGGTAACCTTGCTGCTAAGAGCATAAGCTCTCACCAGCTCAGCGGCAGCTCAGCTCGGGCGCAGCTCACTGGCCCATGTGGGAATCAAACCGGCGACCCTGTTGCTCAGGGTCACGTTCTTAACCAACTGAGCCACTCAGCCAGCCCTGAATTCATGATTATTAGCTGTCTGTGACCTTGGAAATCAGAATCATAGATTATAGAGGCAGAAAGGTCATGTGTGGATCAGCATGGCCGCTTTGTGGTAGAGCTGGGCTCAGCCTTTCTCCATCTATTCTATGGACCAGAGGCAGGCCTGTGTAGAGACCGTATAGAGGCTGGTTCACAGAGAGGCTGGGGCACTTGTCTAGAGTAGCCCAGCTGCTGAGGAGCTAGGCCTCACACAGTGGCGACAGCAGGCATGGTGAGAGGCAGGGAATTCAAGAGCACTTTGGGGGGCCGGCCGAGTGGCTCAGTTGGTTAAGAGCTCGCTCAAGGGTTTGACCTCTGAGCAACAGCGGTTCAATGCCCGGCCCGAGCTGAGCTGCCGCTGAGCTGCCAACAGGTAGCAGGATGGCTCAGCTAAATAAAAATAAATAAATAAATAAATAAATAAATAAATAAATAAATAAATAAAAAGAGCACTTTGGGAGGTTACAGTAGAGGACAGGACTTGGCCATTGGCTGATGGGGTGGAGGTGGGGGAGATGCCCAGGCTTTCGGCATTTGCTGCTGGGGAGATGCGGTGGGTGGGGCAGGTTTGGAAGAGGAGGCATCTGCCTGTGGGTAGATAACTGGGTTCACACGAGTTTGAGGAGCCTGTGGGACAGCCCAGTGGAGATGCCCAGGGCGTAAGATTTTGAGCAGAGGCAGTGAACAGTTGGGGCTGGAACCCTGATCTTCAGACCCCAAGGCTGAGCTGGTTTCTTGCCACATAGACCAGCCTCCAGTGGCCTTGGCTTCTTTTCACAGTGTCTCTGGCTTCCTGATACACTGAACTGCGAGCCCAAGATGGGACACTTGTCTTTGTAGTATGGCCTTGACCTTGGGTAGTCACTGACCATCTCATCTGCAAAAGAAGGCAATGGGACCAGCTGTTGTCTGAGGGCTGCAACCCTGAAGCTCTAGAATTGTGGGTAACATCCAGATTTGGGCCAGGAGCCTCATGAACCCCTGCGGAGAGACGCAGCACCTTGGCATCAGTTGCCTTTGCAGGAAAAAGAATTTGTTGAAGGAGTGAATGATAAATGCCTGAGGAAATGAGTGGATGAGGATTGAATGAAACGATGCAGAGGGTGCCAAAAAAATGTATACACATTTTAGGATAGGGAAAAACTATTAAAATTGTAATACTCAATACATACTGATAACAGATAAATACAAGTCATGTGTATACATTTTGGCATCCCCAGTGTGTGTATAGCACGTCCTTGAATAATGTTTTTT
>NW_017731776.1:811780-821185 GCF_001890085.2 Hipposideros armiger
TGACCCCTGACCACCAGGAGCCACAGCTTAGTCTGAAACCAGAGTGTGAGTGAAGGAAGTCCAGCACCTGTGGGAAATCAGAGGAGGGGTACCTGCCCACACAGGGTGGCAGGGGCAGGTGTCATCAGGATAAAGTCCAGCTTCTTAGTGGGGCCTCTGAGGCCCTCCCCCAACTTAGCATGAGCCGCTCGTCGCCCCAGCTGTAGTCATACTGAACTTTTAGTGCTGCTGCTGCCTCCTCCTCCTCTTCTTCTTTTTTTTTTAAATTTTATTGGGGAACAGCCATGGTCATTGGTTATACATTGCTTTCATGCTACAATGGCATCATTGACTCTTTTTAGGGAGGGTGCAGCTCACAGTGGCCCATGTGGGGATCGAACTAGCAACCTTGGTGTTAGTATCAGCACCACGCTCTAACCAACTGAGCTAACTGGTCTCCCCTTCTTGTGCTCCTTGGAATACATCACATTTCTTCACTGCTAAGCTTTTCTCCTTGGCGACCCTTCAGCTCCAAACTCCAATTCTGTTCCACCTCTGTTTCTCACTCATCCTCTAATCTTCACCTTTTGCCTCCCCCAAGCAGCCTGCCCTGATTTCTGCAGGTGCTCTTGTAGTGCCTTGCCCCGTAGTGAACACATAAGGACCCTGGTCATAATACCTTGATTCCTCCTTTCTCTTCCCCTGCAAACTGTCTCTGGCTAGCTCACAGCTGTGTAGCTCCAGCACCTGGGACTTAATCATTTAACAAATATTTATCGAGCCCTTACTGTGTGCCAGGCACTGTGCCAGGAGAGAGCTGAGAACGAGACAGACTCACAGAGCTTGCAGTCTAATGGATAGGGGAGAGCAAAGTAGTAAATGATATATTAATAATTTCCGGAGATTCCAATAAGGAAACAAAATAAGGCAATGGGATGAAAAGGAGTGGGAGGGAAGTGGCTACTTTAGATGAGTGGTTAGGGAGGGCCTCTCTGAGGAGGTGACATCTGAGCTAAGCCTTGAACAGGGAGAAGAAGGCCATGTGAGGGTCTGGGAAGGAATATTCCAGGCAAGGGGGCAGCAGGGGGCCTGTGTGCTTCAGAGGGTGAGGGGGAAAGGGGGAGGTGAGGACAGAGCGGGCCGCAGGGGCTGGAGCTTGATTAGGTTGCTGGGCTCCCAAGATTTTTAGCTGTGACTCATGGTGAGAAATACATTTCCCATCGCAACCTAAGTTCATGCACATGTATGTAACTGAAAGAAGTTTCAGGAAACGATTCTTCCCCTTAACAACATGCGGTGCACGCAGATACTTTCCATTCTGCTCCATTTTTTAAATTTGCTGGTTGCAATCCACCACTTTATTTCAGGGTCCGTTAATGGATGATGACCTGAAGTTTGGTTAATGCTGTTTTAGACCACTGTAAGGAACTTGGGTTTTATTTTTAAAATTATCATACAATAAAATGGACTTTTTTTGGTATGCAGTACTCTGAATTTGGGGGTCTCCTTTTACTCACTGGGTACAGAGTAGGTGCTCGGTGAATATTTGTTGAAGTAATGAAGGAGTGGACTGGCAGGGTGGGACAGGTAGGTTTCTTTTGGTGAAAGGGAGTGAGGCAGGGTTCTGAGCCACAGCTGCCCGCCTGGGCAGGGCTGGGCACAGGTTCCTTGTCCACAGGGAGCCAGCCCATTTCCCTGCACCTTCAGGCCAGCACTGTGTGGTTCCTTTCTTTTCCTTCCCTTCAGCCCCCTGACTCTGGTGGGAAGGAAGCTGTCTGTCCTGCCACATGATGGTCACTGTTAATTCTGAGTGCACTATTGCCATATTGTTCATGCTGCTCTGTGCAGTAGCAGTCGCTTTGCAGAGGCCCAGCAGTGAGGTTAAGAAGCTTGGGCTCAGCACTTAGCTTGGAAGTGGAGTTGTCCCCTGGCCTGTGTGAAGCAGGAGCCGGCTCTGGTCCCACTGTGTTGAGACCAAAGGTGGTGGCTGTAGAGCTCACATCTTAGGCCAGGTTGGGGCCTTCTGGGACTCCAGGGTCTCCACTCGCCTCGGAGTCTCATTCCTGTCTTTTGGCAGCTGGTGTCTCATCAGCCAGAAAGGGCCTGGCATCTTCCTCCCCACCATCCGAAGCATCTACTCCAGTGGAACCAGGAGATAGGGCTCAGGTACGCAGACATGTGGTGTGGGTGGGNAAAAAAAAAAATCAGTTCCCAGCCGGGCCACTCACTGTCTGTGGAGTTTTCTTGTCCTCCCATGTCTTCGGGTACTCGGTTTCCTCCCACATCCCAAAGACGTGTGTGCACGTGAAGGTGATTGGCATGTCTGCATTGTCCCAGTCTGAGTGCGTGTGAGTGGCCCTGCGATGGAAGGGTGTCCTGTCTTTACACCCTGATCTTCGGGGAGAGGCCACCCGTGACCCTCAACTGGAATAAGAAGGTTGGAAAATAATTTTCTTGTTTTTATTAATTTTTTTATCTTAAATGTATGTGTAGCTCACATTTATTTCACTGTTCAATATTAGAAGTGTTTGGGGTCCTCATGTAGAAGTTTGGTGATGTTTTTGTGACCAGAAATATGCCGTAGGAACTTAACTCTTGTTCTGTCAGTTAGCCTACAGTAAAAAATGGTTTCGTTATACGTCATTTCGCTTAAAGAGTGTTTCCAAGAACCTATCAACAACGTTAAGTGCGGACTTACAGTATGAATAAGTGATGAAGTGTGCCTTAAATCCTTTCTAGAACATAGAGGCGTAGAATGAATAGATAATGAATGGATGCCCTGTCTGGTACAGTCTTTTAGCAAATGAAAAGCATAGCTATGCTATCACTGGCTCTTCCTCTCAGTGGCCTTTCCTCTCCACCCCGAGCCTGCCCTGCAGATTGGAGCTGCACTGAAGTGTGCTATGGCTGGGGGTCAGGAGCTGGCCTCCGGTGTGGAGAAAGGCATCAGAAAGAGGCCAAGAGGGAGGCAGTTTGAAGGTTCAAAGCCTGACCGTCAATTTCCTGATGTTTTCCAGAAGGAGGGGGTATGGGAAGCAGCAAATCATCTTGGTTCCTGTGGCTCTACGTTTCTGTCAAGCCTGCAGCTGAAAAATCCCAGCTTTTCCTTCTTTCTGGCTCCACCCTGTCCCTATTTAGCCACTTGATCAAGGTCAAGGTGCCTCCCTTCTGCCCTCACCCCACCTCCATATCTTTCCCTGGGGCCAGTGGATATGGGAGAGTGGGTTTCACTCTTTGGTCACAGTTGGGAAGTGGCCGGGAGCTTAGGTTCAACCTGATGCTGCCCCCTTAGAAGCTGGGGGATTTCAGACATGTCGCTTAACTTCTCTGAGCCTCTGCTTCCTTATCAGTCAAATGGAGAGAAGAATTCTCCCCCACGTGCCTGGTTCTTCTAAGTCTCAGCATATAAATCTGTAGTGTCATACAAGTGCTTGGTGTTACTCATATCCGTCCCAGTTGCATTGTATTGTGTCACCTGGAGATGAGGTGTGCCTTCTCTAACCTTTGTCCTATTTAGAGGAAAAAGCAACTCGCTCTCAGAGCTTTAACAGATAAGTCTCACTTCCTGTTTTAGACAGGAAGAGCTGCTTTGCTCACTGTTCCGTGTGGACAGTCAGGTAAGTGGGACACAAACAGTCCTTTTCTGGCATCTGACAGCCTTGTCAGGTGGTCTGATCTTCTGGTTAACTGAAATCTCTCCAGCCTGACAGCCCCTTCCTTGTCACTTAGTCCTCAGGCGGGAGGCGCCCTTCCTATGTCTGGAAGGCTCAGAAACCATTTCCCACTCTGCCTGCTTTTGACTTGCAGAGCTGGCCAGGTTGATACTGAGTAGTAGTTGGGAGGGCTCTAGCCCTCATGATCTCCACCATAACCAGCCACCCCTAAAGAATCAAAGCATAAATAGACCCAACCCTAAATCAGGCCCTCCAGTGTCCCTCCCTCTCCTGTGGAGCAGCAGGAACCCAACTACTAGGGCTTTGACTGTACTATATCAGCACCAACCCTGCAGCCTGCTGGGAGAGTTCCAGCACCCAGCATGTTTACTGCAGTTGCAAGTGAGATGGGAGCATTATGGGCAGGGCCTCTGGGGGCTGTAGAGCTGGGGCTCCTGGGAGGTTCTCCCTCACCAAACTCACAGGTATATAACCATGAATGAATTTACAGTGCAAACTAGGTGTGCGGTGGTGAACTGGACACAATGCCTGCCTCAATACACCAGTGACACGTTTGTGGTGAAAGTTCTTTGTGAAGTCAGAAAGGCAGAGTTCTGACTACCTTTTGACAGCTGTGGCTTCAGGCAGGCTTGAACCTCTCAGAGCCTTCTCCTCAGTAAATGGGGATAATGTGATAGTCCCTAGCTCATCGACTTGGGAGGAATCAAAGAGGTGAGGATATTAACAAAAACAACACACAGTGTCTGCTATGTGGTTAGTGCTCATGAAGGTGGGCTATCAGTATTACTAAGGATCTCATAGTCCAGTGGGGAGAGATACTTATGCACAAATGAGTGCCACAAAATGTGGGCAACTGCAAATGCCACCTCCTCCATGCAGCCCTCAGTCCTCAGGCAGGAAATGAGAGGCTCCTTCTGGGAGCCCTGTTGGACTTTGCTTATCTCTCCATCACATCCCTTATCTTCTCTTTCTGTGACTGTTTTTGCAGTTGTTTACATACCTGTCTTCCATGCTGGTCTGCCAGTCCTTCCAGGGTAGGCATGTGGAAATTCCTCTCAGATCAGCAAGGATATCCCCTCTGGGTGCCATCTAATTCTAAGGGTGGGATTCTGTGAGAAGACCTGGGCTTGGGGCTTCTGTCTGGGCCTATTTGGGAAGGCTTTAGGGAGGAGGTGATGGCTGAGCTGGGCCTCGGCCTGTGTAGGATTTGGAATTGCAGCAATAGGCATTTCAGGGGCAGTCAAAGGGGCTAGGGACACTGTGGCAGGCTGAGGCCTCACCAAGCAGCCTGTATCACAGAGTGAGGGTCAGGGGGGTGGGCTTCAGTCTCAGCTCCCCCTCTAAGTGCCTCGACCGCCCTGGGCAAACGCACCTCTTCCCTGGGCTCTGGTCTCCCCTCTCAGGCAGCACATGGCCCTCTGTTCTGGAGGGGTTTGTGGGAGGGGAGGGTAAGGATGAGGCCCACCTGCCCAGTCCTGGATAGATTTTCCAGAACACGTCTGTATGTATATGTGGGCAGCAGCATGGACTATGGAGAAAGGCTTGAGATAGCCAAACTGTCCTCAGACATAGCTGGGATTCCAGGGGACCCAGGCCACATCTAGGCAGGCTGGCTCAGGAGTCCTGGCGGCCTCACGGCATGCCTCTGGCCCAGTGAGGACAGGAAAGCTGCAAAGCAGCTGCCACTCCTGCCACCAGGGCCTCCCACATGCCTCCTGCTGTCCCCCACCCCCTGTTCCAGAGGTCCCACAATGCTCCTATTGTCCACAACTCTGCCAGGCTGCCCCCCAGGGAGCAGCTCAGAGCCCAGGACTTGGGCATGGCCCTGAATCCTGTGGCACAGCTGGGTATAAAGCACGGTGGTCAGACTCATATGGAACTTGGAGAATCCTAGTATCTGGTAGTCAGGGAAGCTTAGAAAAATGAAATCCTGGAATTAGAAGACTGCAGGTGCTGAGGCTCCAGGCTGTCTGGACTGGAGGGATGGCCCAGTTCCAAAGTCCCCCTCCCTCATCTTTTATTCTTTTCATATAAAGTTCTACTTGCTCCACTTACCCAGATTTCTCATCTTGCAGTGATCTGCCCGTGGCCCTGGTGCTGTGTCGGCAAATTTCCTCTTGTTCATTTGGGACTGGTTTTGTTTTAAAACTAGACTAGAGCCTGATTTGCTTCTAGCAATGTGAAACTGCAAACAATGTGTGTTGGTATGAGAAGGTTACAATGACTTTGTTTTTTTCCAAGTGACTGGTGAATACTGTGACCAGAGCAAGAGTTTAAAAATTAATTAGCAACAAATGCTTTGTGATTCCACTTATATGTAGTACTTGTAAAAAATGAGTCTGCCGCACCCCCCAATCTCCCACCCAAAGTTCACCACTGACAGCATTTGGGCAGGTACCCTTTCTTCCTGACATGAACAGCTGTGTGTTTTTCTGTTGTCCAGCTGTGCTGAAACTGAATCACCCAGTGCCCAGTGTTTTGCTGTGAGCGAACAATGAACATCTTTGTATGTACATTGGGGCTGTGGGATAGTATTTCTGGAGGACAGAACCCTAGAAACCTGACTGCTGCCTCGCAGGGTGGGCAAACCCCCGCCTTTTACAGTTGTTGACATTAAACCTTAGACAGGTGACATCCTTGTCCAGGGTCTTCCAGCAAATATGGTATAGAGAGTAGGTGGTGCGGGAAATGGGGCCAGCCAGGTATCGCCTTCCACCCCCGGAAACACACATGCACACATGGACCTCTGGCTCTGAGAGGGAAGCAGCACATCGGCCTCTGAAAAGGTGCAGACTCAGGTGGACTCAATGGCCAGAGGTTACCAAGGCAAGGATGAAATTCGTTTTCCCCACAACCTCTCCAGGTCTCTTCCATGGCGGTTCCTAGCCCTTTTTACCTTTCTGAAACTTATCTTGAGACTTCTGTGTGAAAGTATAAACTGTAGGTCCTGGCTATCCATTCACTCATCCATCCCAGTGCTCATTCTGTATTAACTTCTCTCCCCCGCACGGGCTCTGTTTTTTTTTCATCTTGCCTTGGCACCTCCCTCCTTCACAGCCCTCCTAACAAAGCAGGTTGGCAGAAAGAATGGTAGATGGAAAGCATGGCACCCTGACCCCAACCAGTCAGGGGCCGCCTCGGGATGCCTGCTGCTCCTTGGGCTTCTTTGTTCCTTGCCCCTTATCGTGCTGGACAGAGTAGTGAGGCGTCTGTCTCGCTCACCAGGATCCTGGCCACTACTGGGACACCTGTGGCTGTTACCTGGAATCAGTTAGAAAGGATTCAAGCTCTGTCTGCAGTGGCATCTCTCCCTGGCTTGCATTCAGCTGGCTCTCTTGGGAGATGGGTATCATTCAGCTCAAGTGTCCCCACCTTAAGAGGCCTTCCCTGGCCGCCCTGTCTGTTCCATGGTCTCTCTCAGCATCTCGCTTTTATTTCTTTCTAAGGACCTCTCACCATCTTCATTGCTTTATTTGTTCCTTGCCCACCTTCCCAGCTAGAATGTTAGTTCCATGAGGATAGGAACCCTGTCTGGTTCACCCTGTCTCCCCTGGAGCTCCCCGCATGAGGAGCAGGTGCTCAGGAAGTAGTTGTTGAATCCCTGTTTGTATGTAAATGCTTGCACAAGGTCTGGAAGGCTAAGTTTCAAACTGACAGTGGAGGCTGCCACTTAGGAGACTGGGATTGAGAGAGACAGTCAAGTAAGAACTTGAGCTTTATTTTTAAATTTTTAATAAGGACAATGTATTCACTTCTTAATTGATAGTTAAACAAAAGAAAGAAAAGCACTGAATGAAGGGCCCAAAGCCCTCCATCCTAATCCTGAAATTATGGCATGGTTTCGGACCAGTGACTCGCCTGGCCGTCTGTGGCTTCTGACCTCACCTGTAAACACGGTCCCGCCTCCCACCTGAACCCGGATTTACAGTCTGCACAGCATTTTTCCATCTATTATCTCACCTGATTGCCCACAACCCTGGAACACTGGCAAAACAAAGATTATTATCTCGATTTTACAGGGTAGGAAATTGGGGCTCATAGGGGTGAGTTGTCTGGCCTGTGGTCACACAGGCCCTTATTTCCTATCATGGTGAGCTGACTCAGAAATGAGTTTATAAAACCAGAAATGGCTAATCGGGGCCCAGAGGGCTGTGCCATGTAAGCTATTATTATGGCAAGGGGGATCAAAGTCAGCTCTGGAGCTGTCTTCAGGGACCTGAAGGGGGCCCCTTAGGCTGATGAGGACAGGGATATAATCCCTCCTGGGTTTTAATGAGAGTTCTGGTGGACCTGGAAGGCCAAGGTGGGTGCTGGTATCAGGGTCCTGAGGCCAGGCCCCGGATGTAATGAGAGTACCGGGAAACTTCCTTTCTGGAGGTGCTTTCGCACAGAGGACAGGGCAGGCAGGAGATGGCAGCGCAGGCTGGTGACGAGCCAAGAGGGCTGGCCAGGCGTCCTGGCCCATGGCAGCCCCTTCCTAGGTAGCCTGACAGTCCACCTTCTGGGCTTCCAGCCTCAGATCCAGGGTGTTAGGCTGGCTCGGGTTGGCCAGCCGAGCTCCCCTGCCCTGGGTCGTCATTATATCCTGGGATGGGACTCGATGGACCTTTGAGGAGGTGGGATTCTCCAAGCTGGCCTCTCTCCTAGATAATTTACTCAAAAAGGCCCAGGTCACAAGCTGGGTACGAAATGTTTTCAATCCATTTTACCACAAATTTACTGGGTACCAGGTATCAATAGTTAGCATTTATGAGTGATGATTAAAGGGTCAGGCACATTATATCTTAGTCCTCTCAGCCACCATGTGAAGAAGAAATTATCCCCATTGTTAAGATGTAGAAATTGAGGTTCAGGGCAGCTCAAGATCACATGTCTGGGTGAGTGGGGAAAGCCAGGATTCGAACCTATGTCAATATGACTCCCACAGCCCCCCAGGGCTGAGGGGTGACAGATGACGAAGACCCTGCTCCTTCCTTTGCGGGGTGGAGCCATAGACCTAGCCCAGTGAACTGCACGGGTCAGTGACATCACTGCCAAGGCAGCAGCCCACAGCCAGCCCTGTGGAAGGCTGATTGATCTGGAGGAGGACAGGCCTCTGGGGAGGGGTCGCTTACTCAAGTCTTGAAGGGGGAGCAGATGGAGAATGAGGCTGGGGAAGTTCCCAGCCAGACACCCACTGCCTTTCCACACAAGGGCCTGCTTCCCATAGGCCCTCCCCATAGAAGCCCACCCTACCACTGCCCTAATCTGGGGCAGGATAGGGGCCCCAGTGGGGAGTGCGGGGAGACCCCTGAGCCTACAGGGCAGGTGGTCAGGCTCAATACGTCACTGAGTGGACACCTGGACTGATGGTGGTGGTGGGGAGCATGGAGTCTCCCTGGCAGGCTATGGAGGGAGGGGCAGTGGAAGACAAAATGACCTGGAGGTCAGGGATGGTTTGGAGTGATGAGACAGGGTGAGGGAAGCTGGTGGTCATCTGTGGGTGCTTTGGGGTCTGCAGGGGAACGGCCTGTGGTGGGGGGAATGCCTACCCAAAGTTTCAGGCCAGGGGAGGTGGGTGGGTTTAGAGAAGTCGATGTGGGGCATTTGCAGGTCTTTAGGCCAAAGACTGGGAAGGAGTCAGGATGGGAGGAAGAGGACAGTTCCCGGTGGGCAGCCTGGTGAAGGTGGGGGTGTGGAGGAAGTCATCGTGGGGACCGGCTAGTTTGCGGTGGGTGAGGGGTTCAGGGGCTGTCCCGGAGTTCTTTGAGAC
>NW_017731776.1:826955-830502 GCF_001890085.2 Hipposideros armiger
CCTCCTCCATTTTGCCTCTTGCAGGGATTTTGATTCACTTTCCAAGGACAATGTCTTCGAGAATAACCGTTTGGTAAGTCCCCAGACAGATGGCAGCCCAAGAGGCTGTGTGAGGGGGGTGAGGGTGGGCAGGGGTCTTGCAGGGCAGGAGCTGTGTGTGGGGGGGCTCCTGGACCAGCTCCCAGAGGGGCTGTCTTGCACTCAGGCCCTGGCTGCTGCTCTCACCCACCCCCTGCTTCCCTCTGGCCCACTTGTGCCTGGAGCCCCAGAGCTCCCTGTTCTCCAGGTCATCATGTGGGGCCAGAGCTGAGGCGAGCCCATAGTCACCCCTGCCCTGGTCCCCCTGATCCCACTGAGGGAAGCTGGGCCTCAGCTGAGAGGCGCCCACTAACCCTGCCTCCTCCTCCTCTTCCTGCTGTGGCTGCTTCTGTCCCCCCACTGTCCCCTCCCCCCAGGCCTTTGAGGTGGCTGAGAAGGAGCTGGGGATCCCTGCTTACCTGGACCCCAATGACATGGTCTCTATGAGTGTCCCCGACTGCCTCAGCATCATGACCTACGTGTCCCACTATTACAACCACTTCGCCAGCCCTGGCCAAGGTGAGATGGGGACAGCCCTTCGGGGAGACTGGCCCTGGGGGCAGGGCTGGGGATGTGTGTCAGAGTTTCTGACCTGCAAACGGACAGCTCATCATTTGTTCACTGGATCGTTCATTTACTCATTGAAATGCTGTTTACTGAGTAAAGCAGCACTGTGCCCGAGGTATAGCGGTGAAGGAAGATCGCTGTCCTCCTGGTGCGCACAGCCTTGTGGGGGAGACAGACAACAGACACGGAAACCCACAACTGAGCAAAATCATGTGCAGGGCGACAAAGCAGGGCGGGCTGACTGCTGTCTGTGAGTTCACCTCTCTGCACCCTCCCTCACTTCCTGTTTNTGAGGATTAAATGAGATAATGAGCATTCAATTAACATTAGTTATTATAAGTAGTATAATTAGACAGTAGGGGGATGGTGATGAGTGTCTTATTCTTTCATTTCTTCAACAAGTACTTACAGAGCTACTGCTTTGTGCTGGGCTCTGTGCCTGGTAATGGAGATAGCAATCAACAAAGAGACAAACCCCACACAGTCTCCCACAGCCTGTGGGGGTAACAGATGTAGAAGCAGGGGATGATAATTCCACGTGGGAAATGCAGAATCACAGGACTGGGCTGGGAAGGCCTCCCAGATGTCACATAGTCTTCAAGGAGATATCAGGAGCCAGGTAAGGGCGTTTGGGCAGAGCAGAGCCACAGGCAGCACGGCTGGAGCCCGTGGCACAAGGCAGGGAGGGCCTGGAGCAGTGGCTGGGCCAGGGTGCTTAGGGCCTCTTGCTGGCTAAGGAGGGTGGATGGGGCCATGCGGAACCATGTGGGTTTTAAGCAGGGGAGGGGTGTGGCTCGAGTTGGTTTGGAATGGAGGGCGGCTCCCCTCCTGAGAAGATCCAGAATCCCCAACGCCAGGTCTGCCAGCCCATTGTCCCCAAGACAATCCTTTTTTCCTGCCAGCACAGGACAAAAACAGGCCCATGTGCCATATAAGGCATAGCGAGGACCTCAGCGATGGGTAGGGATGGGTAGGGGAGGCTCTCCATGAGGGCAGGGGTGGGGTAAGAACCGTCTTCTGAAGTGGTTCAAGCCTCTGGCGCTGTGGGCCCTGGCTCTGCTGGGGGTGGGATCTGCTGCACGGCGAAGGGGCTGGTTCATTGCCTGCCTCCCCTCTATCCAGGCATCTTTAAGCTTCCTTGAGGGCCGACACCATGTGGGTTTCATTTTTGGGCCCTTCATCTTCCCCAGAGCCAAACAGAACTTCCCGGGCCTTTGAAAACGCTCAGAAAATCTGTGTTACCGAAGCCCAGATGTGGATTAGAGACAGAGATGGGGGCAGGGGAAGAGGCTGAAGAATTGTAGTATCTGGGGGGCCTTTTCAGTTTTCACACTGCTTCCAGCATTTCTTCATTCAAAAAACATGTACTGAACGCCTACTAAGTACCAGGAACTATGCAGGGTACTGGGGACACAGGGTGAACAAAATGTGACCCCAGCCTTGTAGGAGCACTGTTGGGGAGACTGAAATAAACGGCCCAGTGGCTTTGTCTCATTTGGCCTGGGAACAAGCCTTTGTCGGGGGCTTAGGCTGGTGTCCCCTTGCCCTGTTCACAGTGTCACAGACCAGGAGGCTGAGGTTTAGGGAGGTTAAATAGCTTGCTGAGGGTCACGCTCTTAGGCAATGGCAAAGCAAGGGGAGTTAGGGACCCCGCTGAGGGAAGAAGGAAGCAGTGTGGCCAGAAGTGGCAAGAGGGGACTGAAGCGCATATGCATTCACCTCCCCGCTCCCCAGTCCATCCAGCCATGGGGCCCTTCCTCCCAGGGTTCTCAGGCCACCCTTTCCTGCCTTTGCCTCCACTTCACTGCACCTGGATTCTGCCTGGAGAAGCTAGGGGGCAGGAGGGCAAGGGGAGGAGGGCAGGCCTGCCTACTGTCTTACATCTGTGAGGCCTGTCCTCCACCAAGCCTGGACTCGACCAGTCCTGCCCACCAGCCAGGCTGTCGGTACTAGAGCTTTCACCAATTCGCAGATGGGAAAATGAAGGCCTCAAGGACTGCTGTTTGCCCAAGGTCACACCGCCAGGCCTGGAAGGGCAGGACCTGGGACCCAGACCTTAGAGGACGTGTTGCCTCCTCCAGCCTCGGGGCCCACTTCCTTGGGCGGTCAGGCTGCAGCTTTCAGCCATAGAAGGGCAAGGCCTTGGACGGGTGCACCCAGGAGGCTGCCCAGCAAGAAGGCTGGGCTGCCTCTACCCGTTTCTGCCACTCCGGCAGCCTGGAGCAGGGAGGGGTTGAGGGGGATAAATAAAGCCAGCAGCCTGGCCCGCTGTCTCCTTCCAGGGTCTCCCAGGCAGGCCCTGCTGCCTCTCACCTGTCCCAGCTTAGAAACTGGGAAAGCCTGAACTGTTTCCCCAAGAGAAGGTGCCCCCAGGAGTGGCCCAGCGGGGTCGGCCAGCCATTCAGCTGCTCTGGAGTATGTACGATTTCCAGTCTTGTTCAAACTCGTTCTATTCTTGGCCCCATTAAAAAACACTCCGATTCGGGCCAGGTTGGAATTCAGCATGTTGCTGTGGCTTCTCCGGGTTTATGACATGCAGTGGAAGGACCAGGAATGTGGATTCTCAGGGCTGGCTGGTTTCCCTTCTCTGGGCCTCAGTGTCCTTATCTGTAACATGGGGTAAATAAAGACCTGCCAGATAGAGCTGAAATAATGTAAATTCACGACAGGAGCTCAGCACAGTGCAGCGTGAGGCCCGCAATCCATGAATGTGTCTTTTATTACAAGCATTCGTCCTGGTCATAGTTTTGTCTTTGCCACTGACTCAGGACATGGCTTCCTGGGGAAGGGCGTCCAGCACTCAAAATGAGGGAAGAGATCTTAAACTTGAAAGCTTGAACTTGAGCCCTACCGGTTGTGAATGATTTGCAGGCTGCTTAGATGCCTCTGGGTGCCATGAGCT
>NW_017731776.1:835432-858036 GCF_001890085.2 Hipposideros armiger
ACTTGGTCGTTTTCCCATTGGCTTTGGAAGTGGAGGGGGCCGGGGCAGAGGGCAGGGTCAGGAGATGCCGGGCCTGAGAAGGGGGCATATAGCAGTCCACAGCGCTGACTTTGCCATCCTGGGACTGATGGGATTTACACAGGTAATATGGCAAATACTCCCCTTGATTCCTGTTGAGACAGAGATTTTAACTTCCCAGGTGACTGTTTAATTCTCTCAACAACCCTAGGAGGTCAGTATTATGTGTCCTGATATACAGATGCGAAAACTGAGGCTCAGGCAGGCTTGGTCATTTGTCCAAGGTCTCTCAGCTAGAAAGTGGGGGCCACACTGCCAATCCCCTGCTCAAGGTGCTTAGAGGGGTGACCCAGCCCTTTACACCTGGATAGCACTTCATAATGTGCAAAAGACTCTCCCACCTGCTTCCATCTGCTCCTTGCTGGAGGAGTGCCTGAGGGGCAGGGCGCTTGGCCTAGGATGGGTGCCTAGTGAGTGTGTGCGGGACCGAGACAGGCCGGGGTATGAGATGCCTATTTGCAGGGGAACCCAACCCCCAGAGATGCCAGCAGCTTGCTCAAGGTCACAGTGCTTAGAAATTGAGAAACTGGGATTTAAACCTGCTGGGGTTCTAGGAGGGGAGGCAGAGAAGGCAGATGAGGTGGGCCTAAGAGGACAGTCACCCGTTGGGAGCCCACCTACAGGGACTGGAGCGGGGCAAGAGCAGCCGAGGGGAAGGGTTGATTCGGCCAGGAGCTGCTTTTCCGGTGGGGAAGGCCCCAGAAACTGAAAGGCAGGACCTTCCTGTTTCCATCCTGACACACTGACCTTGAGCAAGCCCTTCACCCTCTCTGGACCTTAGTTTCCTCATCTATGAGACTGGGACCCTCGCTCACCCTGTGCCCCTCCGGGGCTCTGATGAAGTACATTGGCACTGTGAAGCTCTGTGCACTTGGGGGACCATGGCCATTAGAGGGGGGAACAGGATGGTTGGTGACCACGCCTCCTCCCCCAACCTGCTCACCCTGCAGGGCGAGGAGCTCTCGTCGGGCCGCCTGTTGGAGCAGGGTGCCCACCGGACCCCCAGCAGCACATGCGCGGCCTGCCGGCAGCACGTACATCTGGTGCAGCGTTACCTGGCTGAGGGCAAGCTGTACCACCGGCACTGCTTCCGGTGAGTGGCTGGGGAGCCTGGGGGCAGGGGCTTCACCCCCAGCACCCCAATACCAGGGAAGGGGCATCCCTGGATTCAGCGCCACCATGTGCTGAGCACCTTGGCAGGCCCTTCATACCGGAGCATCTGCTTATCCCCATTATACTGAGGCGCAAACGGAGGCCTAGTGAGGGCCAGAGACTTGCTCAGTCATATAATTAGAGACAAAAATGGGGCTGGAGCTCAGGGGTTCTGCCTCCAGTGCCCGTGCTCTTTGAGGCAAACTACCCGATGACGTTTAAGGAGCACAGTATACTTTAAAAACCACTGGGAAAAAAACTTAAAAAAAAACCCACAGTAACAACTTGCTTTCCGTATGTGGCTCTCAGGGGCAGCCAGGTTCAAAGAAAATGGAGTAAGAGTTAAGGAAAATACAAATAACCTACAAAATGTATGANGTGTGTGTGTGTGTGTGTGTGTGTGGTGTGTGTCTGCCTGCGTCTGGGGGCGGAGCCATCGCTGGGTGGGGCGGCAGGCCGCCGCCCCCTCCCGCTCCCCGGCCGGCGCGGACCGAGGCCAGCGGGACGCCGGCGCCCGCGGCCGGCCCACAGCAAGGGGAGCCGGCGGCAGTGAGTAGGCGGCGGCCGGCCGGGCAGGTCCGGGCAGGTCCGGGTGGGGAGCAGGCAGCCGAGCCGGGACTCCGCGCCGGAGCCGGAGCGTAGGACACCGAGGCCGCGGCCCCGCCTCCTCCTCGCCCTTTGCCCGCCGGTCGGCGCCGGGAGCTCGGAGCTGCGCGGAGCAGGGCAGCGCCGGAGCCGCCGCCGGAACCCGGCCGGTGGCGGACAAGAGGGTGAAGCCTGATCCCGGCGGCGCCCGGAGCCGGGCCGAGCCCCGCGCGGCTCATGGCGCGGCCGCAGGACGTGCTGCTGGCCTGGTGCCGCCGCCAGTGCGAGGGCTACCGCGGCGTGGACATCCGCGACCTGAGCAGCTCCTTCCGGGACGGCCTGGCCTTCTGCGCCATCCTACACCGGCATCGGCCCGACCTGCTGTGAGTGCCGGGAGGGCGGGCGGGCCGGGGCGCAGGGCGGCGGGCCCCGAGGTGGGGACCCCCGCCCCCCTCAGTGACGCGGGGCCGGGGCGATGGCAGGCGCCGCCCCCCGGAGACCGGGACACCGACCCTACTGACGGGCCCAGAACGCCTCGAGGGTCACTGAGACCCCCCAATCCAGGGCACCCTCCTCCCCCACTAGGCCTCTCTGACCCCGCCTGTTGGAACTCAGAACCCACCGCATGCCGGTCCCTTCGTGGCAGGGGTGCGGCGGTGGGGGTGGGGGTGG
The DNA here is from genome assembly GCF_001890085.2 of Hipposideros armiger. Classification (NCBI taxonomy): domain Eukaryota; kingdom Metazoa; phylum Chordata; class Mammalia; order Chiroptera; family Hipposideridae; genus Hipposideros; species Hipposideros armiger. The sequence goes on from NW_017731776.1 coordinate 837,920, forward strand.
CTCCGCCCACAGGGCATTGATTTTCGCCAAAGGGACACAGCCCCCCAAAGCCTTGACTCTTTGAAGGGGCACCAAATCTTCCTTAAGGGGAACCCTGGGACTTTTCTGCTCTAAACTCTGCTCAGACAGTCACACTGAGCACCCCACTTCCCGTAAGGCATTGAGGCCGGTTCCTTCTGTGGGGGCCCCCTTTGCTCTGAGTGCAGTGAACCTCACTTCTCTGCTTCCCCCATGAGATCTTGTCTCCAGGGCACTAGAACAGTGCCTGGCATGGAGGAGCCCCTAGGTTAACAGTGGTTGGATGAATGGATGTACACCCCCCCCCCCCCCCCCCTATTATCTCACCTGATTGCCCACAACCCTGGAACACTGGCAAAACAAAGATTATTATCTCGATTTTACAGGGTAGGAAATTGGGGCTCATAGGGGTGAGTTGTCTGGCCTGTGGTCACACAGGCCCTTATTTCCTATCATGGTGAGCTGACTCAGAAATGAGTTTATAAAACCAGAANTGTGTGTGTGTGTGTGTGTGTGTGTGTGTGTGTGTGTGTGTGTGTGTGTGTGTGTACGCACGCATGCGTGGTGGCTAGACCTGGAACCTGGGGACTTGATGGCAGAACTGGGGTGTCATGGGGGAAAATTCTCCAGGAGGGGAACCATTATAGCAACACAGTCACATCTGGCCAGCTATAAATACATACCGGAAATAAAGCTTGCAGAAATAAATGCACAACTGGAATTAGAGTTTCGTAAAACAAGTGTGATACACACTGACATTTTTTTTTCTATTTTATTTTGTCCTATTTCATTTTATTCTAATCCATGAAAAAAACAAAAGGAAAAAAAAACCAAAAAAACCCTGGTTGGTTGAAAACCACTGAACTGATCTCCTGAGCTGCTAGTGCGTGGTAGCCTGCACACTAGATGGTACCTTTTGGAGGGGGAAACCTTTGCTTCCTCTTGCAGCACAAATTGAAGGCATGTTTCACAACTTATGTTACTGATTTCACATGGTTTTATTGTTCTATGATGATCCTGACAGTTACCGTTCTCCTTTTCCTCAGGGAAGTCCAGGGTATTGAGACAAGATCCAGGCTGGCACGTGGGAGGAGAGGAGGGAGGGCACAGCTTTGGCTGCTGGAGGCTCGGTAGCCAGCGCCCGGGGCCGGGCTGCCTGGCCACGTTGAACATCCTACCCCTGTTCTCCCTGGCAGGTGTCGGCAGTGCTCCAGCACCCTGATCCCCGGGGCTTACAGGAGTGGGCCTGAAGAGGGCACCTTCGTGTGTGCAGAGCACTGTGCCAGGCTGGGCCCAGGTGGGCGGTCGGGGACCAAGCCCAGGCTCCCCCCACAGCCAAAGCAACAGCAAGAAGAAGCAAAAGAAACAGCAGGAGAAGCCAAGGATGAGGAGGGAGGTGGCCCCAGCCCTAGTGCGGCTGCAGCGGCTGAGATGGACACGCCCAAGGCCAGCCCAGAGACCCGGCCCCAAGTTCCCACCAAGCCCCGGGTTCCAGGCAAACCGCAGGAGCTGGCCAGCCCCCCGGCCAGCCGCCCCACGCCCACCCCCAGGAAGGCCTCCGAGAGCACAGCCCTGACAGCCCCTACACCCCGGCCCCGGTCCAGTCTGCAGCCTGAGAACTTGGAGCAGGGTGGCAGCAGCGGCCTGGTGAACGGTGAGCAAGGCTCCAGCTGGGGCCAGGCACCCGCTGTGGAGTGTCTGGTGTTTACACGCACGTGTGCACTGACAGCGTTCATGGGACCATTCTCTATGCCTATGTGGGCCTCTTATGGGGGATGACGCTGTTTCTGAGGTTATTAGTTCATGTAACAGATAGTGACTGAGGCCTCTGGGCCGGGCTCTGTTCTTCGTGCTGGGGGTATAGCTCAAACAAACAGATACAGATTGTGCCCCAGGCTGTATGTCTCAGTTTCAGGATGTGTTACGAGTGCACACTGTGTGTGCCTGTGTCCCGACTGTCTCTGGGACTGTGTGTGTCCTGGCCGGTCTGATTGCATACCGCAGGTGACCTCCCCTCCCACGCCCAGCCCACGTGCTTGTCTGTGTCTGGATGTCTGGCAGGGGAGAGCTTGGGCTGGGGACAGGGGACACAAGAGGGTGTGTCCCTGGTCAGGTGGGCCCCTGGGGGCTCCCTTCAGGCTAGTCTGAACTGCACTGGAGACCCCTGCTCCACCCCTCATCACAGGACCGTCCGAATGACCTTCCCGGGCTTCCATGAGCTCATGGAAACAAAGCTTCTTGTAACCTAAGATGTACTGGGTAGCCCTTATCATTTGGTTAGGGAAGGCTGGGGTAGGTTAGGAAAGACCACGGGGGCCTGGGAGAACGAGACTCCCTCTGCTTATTTAGTTCTGTTCTGCACTCATGGAGGCCTGCTCTGAGCGCCCCCCCTGAGCTGGGCACTGGGGACGGAGATATTGTTCAGACCTATCCGTGCCTTTGGGGTGCTGCCACTCTCCAGGGGGAGATAGGCAGAGACACAGGGATTTTAGTAGAATGGAGAAGTCTGTTAAGATGAGGGAAGCAGAGGCTGTTATGGGATTCACGAACACTTGGATGCCAGGAGGCTTCCAGGAGGAGGTGACGTTGGGGCTGTGTTGAGACAATGTCTGTCCATATTGTGGCAGTGTCTGAGGGGCACTTGGGTGCCCCTGTCTCAACTGAAATGCAAATGGAGTCTCAGGTGTCCTGGCCTTGCTCCTTTAACCTTCTCCACCTGTCACCTTTGGTGCTTATCTAATCTCCCTAGTGCTGGGCTGGGGAGGTGCAAGTGTGCAGGTGAGGTTACCATGGCCACCTGGAGTCCATGACCTGCCAAGTAGGAAGGAAGGGCGCTCATTGGAGTGAGTGGCGGGCACTCTGGCTGGCTCTCTGGGTGCCCCACTCTGCTGCCCAGCCCGCAGCTGTCCATGAAGGCCTGTCTCTCTCTTCTTTCGTATTTAGGAAGGCTGCATGAACCCCCCGTCCCCAAGCCAAGAGGGACGCCCAAGCTGTCAGAGAGGTATGCTGGCCCTGAGAGGTTTTCAGGGCCCTGGTGGTGGGAATGGGGGCACCCTGGGGGCATGGCTTCCTGCGGGCCTGTGACCCACCCCATGCCCTCCTGAGAATGGGCAGGGCTCATCTCCGGCTGGGGCAGGAGTGCTGTGCCCACATCCCCTGGGAGCCCCTCTCCTGTGGGCAGCAGCACCTGGTAGAGACAGCCGCCTCTGGAGTTCCCTTCAGCTCCCCAAACCCCCGCTGCCTCTGTACCACGGGGGCCCTAGGTCTAGCTCATGGAGTTGTGAGAATTAGCAGCCAGGTATCAATAGCCCAGAAAAGCTCAGCTGTGTACCTGGCTCAGGTATTCCACTCTGAGACCCTGTGTCCCAGGCGAGGACATCTATTTCCCGCTGTTCTTTGGAGCTCTGCTTCCCCTGTGTGGTCCACGAGGGAGAGAGGTGGGCCACCGCCATAACCTGAGTTAACACTCAGTTAGCACTTGCTGTATGCCAGCGCTGTGCCCACTGGATCCTTGCATTGATCTTGGGAAGTGAGGATTATTATTATCCCCCTTTCACCGGTGGGAGACTGATGCAGAGAGGTCAGGTGACTTTCTCAGTGTCACACAGGAAGCCCCTTGTGGGTCCTTTCCTCAGTTGGGCTAATGGAGGCTGTGTGACGTGAAGGTTACACACATCAAGGGGCCCAGCTGGGATGTGACTCTAATAGTCTATTTCAGCCTTGGGCCCAACTGGTCCCGCTGGGCTGGGTGTGGGAGAGGAGAAAGGTGTAGTTTCTCATCCATCCCCTTTGAAATGGACTTAGAACTGTCCAGAGTGAGATGGACTGCTTCCCTTGCCTCCTAATGGTTTCTGCCTCTTCCTGCTGCCCTCCAGGACGCCAGCCCCCAGGAAGGACCCCCCATGGATCACTCTGGTACAGGCAGAGCCAAAGAAGAAGCCAGCCCCCCTTCCCCCGAGCAGCAGCCCTGGGCCTCCATGCCAGGACAGCAGGCAGGTGGAGAATGGAGGCGTGGAGGAGGTGGCCCCGAGGAGCCTGGCGGTGGCTGGCCTAGAGCCCAAGCCCTACAATCCCTTTGAGGATGAAGAAGAACAGGAGGAGGAGCCCCCCGCTGCACCCAGCACGGCTACCGGCCCTGCTCAGGAGTCCACACCCAAATCCTTGCACCCCTGGTATGGCATCACCCCTACCAGCAGCCCCAAGACAAAGAAGCGTCCTGCCCCCCGAGCACCCAGCGCGTCCCCACTCGGTGAGTGCCATCTCTGGGAGCTCTCCTGACAGTTGGAACTCTGGGGTCAGGCTCCTGGGTCAGCCCAGTCGGGAAGGGGGTGTGATGCAGTGGGATCCCCGTTAGGCCAGGTGCCACGTGTTTCATGTGGATCCTCTCATTTAATCCTGGAGCTAACCTGTGAGGTAGGTATCAAAGCCCCATTTGCAGGTGAGGAAACTGAGGCACAGAGAGGGTAAGTGATTTGCCCCAAGGTCTCAACAGCGCTTAAGCAGTGGAGACAGGATTTGAACCTGACTCCATATGCTAAACTCTTCGTGAGCCACCTCACAGGTCTGCTGTGAGAATTAAATACATTACCTGGTGAAGTGCTGAGAGCCCATGGAAAGCATGCAGCAGGGGTTAGATGGACTCCTGCTGATCTAGTCACTCTCCCCCAGTTGCTGGCAGCCACTGGCTCTGATCTGGCTCTGTGTGACACGGGCCTTGTGACTTGGCGCAGTCCCTTCCCTGTACCTGTCCTCAGTCTCCCCACCTGGAAAATGGTGGTGGTGGGCCAGCTCCAGGACACTGCCTGCTCCGTGCAGCACTCCCCTTATCATCCAGGCGTGTTGCATTTGTTCACTCTCACCGTCTTGTGGTCTTCTCAGGCCCTGGGCTTGGTCACCTTCCACCATGCCTGGGGTCCAGCTGCCTCTGAGATCTCAGTGGGGGCCCCTGAGACGGTGGGGCCGACAGCATGTTAGAGATGTTCAGAGGCAGGTGCTCAGGTGGTCTGGGGTGCCTGTTCTGGCCTCTGCTGGAGCTCTGGGATCCTCTAGCTGAGAGTGGAGGTGGTGGGTGAGTGCGGGGTGCAGCCAATGGGATGAGCTCTGAGTCAGACACAGCTGGGTTCACCCCAGCCCTTGCTGGGGCCAGTGCCTTCTCTCATCTGGAAAACGCACATGACGATGCTTTCATGCATGGTATCCATCACCCGAATGGGGATTACAGTGGTGCAGGGCAGTGCCTGGCCCAGAGCTGGCCACCGCGAGGGCTGCCCGCTCCTCCCCTCGCCTGCTGCCCTCCCTCCCTGCTCTGCTCTGGATCGGAGGCATAGGAGAGGCCAGCCTCAGTTTTTTCTGTGCCCTCGCCTCTCCTGGCAGATTTGCCTTTTATGCTCGTTTTGGCTTTGGATCAGATCAGACATGGGAGGAGAAGTGGAAGTGGCAGCCATGCTGGGTGAGGAAGTGAGAGGTGGGTTCTCTGGGCCCTGGCTTCATCTGGACGTAGAAGGACATGGGTTTCCAAGACCACCTGCAGCTCTGTTGAGAGTGGAGCATGTTAGGTGAGATCAGAAGCCCTGACTGTACCCCATCATGTGGTGCCCACTTTCTCATCTGTTTGTACAGCTCTCCACGCCTCCCGCCTCTCACACTCGGAGCCACCTTCAGCTACCCCATCACCAGCCCTCAGCGTGGAGAGCCTGTCATCTGAGGGCTTCAACCAGAACCCCAGGGCGGAGCTTCTGGAGCCCCCAGTTGTGCCCAAGAGCTCCTCAGAGCCTGCTGTCCATGCCCCTGGCACTCCTGGGACGTCTGCCAGCCTCTCCGCCAACTCTTCCTTGTCCTCATCTGGGGAGCTGGTGCAGCCCAGCGTGGACCGGACACCTCAAGTCAATCCTGGCCTGGCCCCCAATACGAGGGGCAGCTCGGGTCCCCAGCCAGTCAAGCCCTGCAGTGGAGCTGCCCCCACCCCGCTCTTGTTGGTTGGAGACAAGAGCCCCGTGCCTTCCTCTGGAACCTCGTCCCCGCAGCTCCAGGTAAAGGTGAGTACTTCGCCCTCCCTAAAAGCTGCTGTCCTGTCTAGCGGATGGGCGTCTGGTCTCAGGGCAGTAATGTCCAGGGCCTTCCATCTTTGATGGCCTTTGATTTCTTAACTGACATTGGCTGTGTCTGTCTACTCATTCACTTCTCCATTCACTGAGGCACAGATTCATCTATCCGTCCCTCCATTAATCAGCCAGACCTCCCATCATCTACCTGTTCACTGTCCACTTGCCTGGCCCTGCATGCATGGATGCAAAGGACACCTATTTACCTGCATATCCCATGCACTTGCCCATTCACCCAGCCACCATCCATCTGTACATCCTTCTATTCACTGAGGCCCTAATTATGCCAGAGCGCCCCCCCTGCCCCCAGGCCCACCCTGCACTGTGTCCCCTCTTGGGGGTGGAGTGGCCACGAGGCAACCATCCCAGGGAGCTCGTTTTCCAGATGAGCTTTGTGGGCTGTTCGCATACTTCTTTCAGTCCCATGCCAAGACAGGGGTCACCAGGAGTCAGGATATTTCTGGGGCACCTAGTTCCTGAGGAGGTCTCTCTTGCAGCCACAGCCCCTTTGGGCCACCAGGTCCTGATGGTCCACTTTTGCCCCACACTCTGCAGCTCTCTGAAAGCCCAAGTCTCATCCAGTCCTAGTGGATGGCGGCAGGACAGCTCCCGTGGGCGGCCATCATCGTGGTCTGACCTACCTGACAGAGGATGAGGCTGGGAAGGGGGCCAAGCTATTGGTCTAGTCCCTACCTGTGTGTGTTTCAGACATTTAACCTTCCCTGTCCTGGGCAACAGCCTCCTCCTGTCCAGCTCTGCCACCCACCCACTGTGAGACCTGGAAAAGGCCTCTCCCCTTCTCTGAGCCTCAGTAAGCTCTGAGAAGACCAAGCGTTCCTTGGTGGTGGGAGGTGGGGGAGGGGTCGACTTTGACCCCCCTCCCCCCCCCAGGCTGTTTCCTGTCCTGGGGTTGCTGTGGCAGGTAGGAGTTGTGTGGCTGATAAAAGGCTAAGAACACGTGAGGGGCTGGGGCTTCAAGGTGTTTGGCCCTACTGGGCCCCCTTGGGTATAGTTGTGGAAGGAGAGGGCAGAGCCCCAAGTGGACTTCCTTCTGGGGCATTCCCACACCCCGTCCTAACCCCAAGATTAGGAGAGAATCCCAGATGTAGTGGGGGCGGGAGACAGGGGCCTTGGGCGGGTGTGCTATGTGGGAGCCAACCCCCTTCTCCCTGCCATGCCTGGCTCACAGCAACTGCTGGCCTGAGGCCATCTCTCGGGGGCTGGTGCTGGGGAGGTGAGCGGGGCTCCCCCCTGCCTTCCCCAGCTGCTGGGAGAAAGCTGGGAAACACTCCAGGGAGCACTCCACAACCTCGAGTGAGGCCTCTTTACTGAGGTTGCAGAGTGCCATCGAGCGCCAGCTGGATGCCCTGGGGCCGTGATGAAAGCGGTTGGAAGATGTGGGCACTGCCCATGTGGCAGTCAGGGCCCTGTCCCAATGCTGGGGCTGCCCAGCTGTGCTGGCCTCAAGAGGGCAGGGCTCACCCCAAAGGGACAGAAAGATGCAGGGCTCTGGGTGCATGGAGGGGGGCAGCAGAGGATAGGGGTCTTTTCTGGGCAGAGAGGGAGCTACCCTGCCAGCCAGGTAGAAGGTGGGATCCGTGCTTTGGCACTCCCTGCTTGGGTGACACTAGGCGAGGAGCTGTACCTCTCTGAGCCTGAGAGTCTCTGCTAGGGAAAGGGTGGTTGTGAGGCCTGAATGAGCTATATAGCTCTGTCTAGCCCGAAACTCCTTGTCCTGACCACTGTCCCCAGTGCTGGATGGCTGCCCCGCCCGGAAACACACAGATTCTCGCCTTAGCGTGGGCCCTTGGAAAGTGCTTGAGCTTAACCTCTCTGAACTTGAGTTTCAGCTCTCAAATGGGCATTACAATACCCACTTTGCGAGCGGCTGTGAGAATTCAATAAGAACATAGGGAAGTCTCTTGCACAGCAACTGCACAGGGGAGGTGCTGGGAAATGGGGATGTTTGTTGAAGGACTGAGTGCATCCGGGACTAAATGCCGGGCAGTTCTCGCTCTGCGTGGGCCCTCCTCTCGCTGTCCTCTGGGTCTAGCCTGCTCTCCATAGTCCCCCGTGAGCAGGCTGCCAGGGGTATTACTGCCCCCTCCTCAGACTTATCCTCTCTCGTGTGGTCCTGCCTTTAGTCTTCCTGCAAGGAGAATCCTTTTAACCGGAAGGCATCACCCTCAGCGTCCCCAGCCACAAAGAAAGCCATCAAGGGATCCAAGCCAGCGAGGCCGCCTGCCCCCGGACACGGCTTCCCGCTCATCAAGCGTAAGGTACCAGCTGGGAGCTCCCAGACTTCCTGGGCTCGGCCCCTGCTTGGCAGCCTCAGGCTCCCCACGGGACACTTCGATAGCATGGACTGTCCAGGCAGCTACCCTCAGATGTCGGAGAGGAGGCACTTGGGTGGCCCAGCTGGAAGGTTTAACTTGCAACCAACAGCATTTCTAGCGAATCAGTTGTTCTCAAGCAGGAGCAATGGGTGGTGCATTTAACTTGTTACTAATAATAGTTCAAGGATCAAAGCACTCACATGATACACTTCTAGTTAAATAGATTAGAGTGTTCTCTAGTTTATGTCTAATACGGTCACCCTCTCACACTGCAGTATCATTTCTGGAGTGGCAGAGAAGGGGAAAGGTTGCCATGAGAGGTGGGAAGTTGTGCCCTCTGGGTGTGCCTGTCGGTGCTGGGGCCAGGGGCACGCAGGGGTTGTGGCTATCTCCACACCCACACTTCCTCACACCAGGATCCTGCATCTGGCCTCGCTGGGGTGTGGGACAGAGCCAGGGTCCTGGGCCCGTAGTGGCCAGTGCTGGCCAGAGAAATGGCGAAGCTCCTGGCAGTGGGCAGGCGGGAGGGGGAGGCTGCCCTTCAGGTGACTGGGGTGCTGTCGAGCAGGTCCAGGCTGACCAGTACATCCCGGAGGAGGACATCCACAGAGAGGTGGACACCATTGAGCGCCAGCTGGACGCCCTGGAACACCGCGGGGTCCTGCTGGAGGAGAGGCTGCGTGGCGGAGTAGATGGTTCGTGAGCTGCTGGGAGGGCCTGGTGGTGGGACTTAGGGGTGGCAGGAGCCTCTCTCTCTCTGGGGAGCCTCGGTGGCTCCTTTGAGGGCGGGAGCTGCTGCCAACCCTGGCCTCAGTGTGCATCTGGCTTCCAGAGGGCCGTGAGGACGACATGCTGGTGGACTGGTTCAAGCTCATCCACGAGAAGCACCTGCTTGTTCGGCGAGAGTCCGAGCTCATCTACGTGTGAGTCCTCCCTGTCCTCGGCCCCTGCTCCCCTTCCTGGAATCTGTAGAGCCTAGAACAGAGAGTCTCCCCTGTCTTCCTGCTCTCGTCACTCACAGCACAGGCCAGGGCAGCTGCACGGGGCTGAATTAACAGTTGACTCCTTCCCACCTTCTAGCTTCAAGCAGCAAAACCTGGAGCAGCGTCAGGCCGATGTGGAGTATGAGCTCCGATGCCTTCTCAACAAGCCAGGTGAGTGCAGCCTCCTGCATCCTCTGGGCACCTGCCCCAGGGCCTGGTGATACAGGGGAGTGGACAGACAGAGCTCTGATGGGGGCACACAGGCAGACTCTGGGAATAGGGTCAGAGGAGGGGGCCTGGAGGGGCTGTCTGGGCTGTAACATGATAAACAGGCGGAGCCATGATGGGAGAGAGAAAAGCATTGCCAGGGTGCGAGTGTGGACACATGATGTCAGGGATGACGGGCTTGGAGAACACCAGGCTCAGGAACACGCCACCTGTGGCCGCCCCCTTCCTGGAATGTGTGGGTTGGGCAGGCCCCCAGGCGGAGGGGCTTCAAGCTGGAGGGCCCACAGCTGCTCCTTGAGTAGGTGACAGCAGATACCTGTCCAGAGGCAGCTGTGGGCTCCAGGCTATCAGGCCAGAGCATGGCGGGACTTTACTGGTAGAGGAAGGGAAGGTAGAGGGCTCCCCCGCACAGTGTGATTAAGTGACTCAGGGAGGGAGGGACAGGATGGGCTCAGAATGGTGGGTGTGGAGTCAGACGTCCCATTTTCAGCCCCTAACTTGCTGGGTGCAGGGGAGAGGGAGGGTAGGCAGGTTTCTGAGCCTCAGTGGCTTCAGGTGGAAGACAGGATGAAGGTCCTCATCTCATAGGGTATTCTTGGAACCAAGAGACAGTGGATGTGGAAACACTGGGCTCTGAGGGGCTGACGGTTGATCGTTATTATGTGGCTGAGTTGGGGTCTGTGGCCATGACATGGAATGAGCCGCAGCTGCAGGTGGAGAGAAACTGCAGGACTGGGGAGTGTCCGGAGCTGGGAGCCAGGGCTCTTGGCCACTTCCTATGGCCCAGGCGGTGGGCTTTGTCATTCTCATTTAACAGATGAGGAAATGCACCCATTAGCAGTAGAGCTGGGTTTCTATCCATGTATCTGACCTCGGCCAGTCCCTGCACACACATAGCCCCTCCTGCCTGCTGGGATGGTGGCCCCGCCTCTCCAATGACTGGGGAAGCTGGAGGCTGGATGAGACCCAGAGGCAGGAGTGTCCGTCCCTGGGGAAGCCACGGAAAGTCTCAGCTATCCACTGCCATCCATGAGTCACTCCCAAATCTCTGGGAGGCTGGGGCGTGGCTACCACTCAAAGGGAGCCACCCTGTGGCTGGAGTGGGCACAGCACCCTGGCCAGCCTTGCCCTGGCCTTATTGTGTGGCTTCTCCAGCCCCCTGTGTGGTGGCAGGGCGTCCTGGGCTTGCCAGATGTTGTTTTTGCAGGGTGAGACTGGCTTACAAGGCCCCAAGTGGGTTGGAGACCCATAGATACCATAAGGGCTGTAGCTTGGGGGTGTCGGGCTACCTAGGTTCAAATATTGGCTCCACCCTTGCTGTGTGACACTGGTCAAGGACTTAACTTCCCCAAGCCTCAGTTTCCCCATATATAGATTGGGAACCTAACTTGCCCAGGCCCCAGATTTGGCAGAGTAGGACTTGAACTTGGGTGGTGACTCTGAAACCCATGCTGTCCCCAGAACTATGCTGGGCCATCTGCTCCTGAGTTTTGACAAGGTGAGGTGGGCATGGCTGAGGGGGCCTCAGGATGCTATTTCAAGACAGGGAGGCCTTTGGTGGCAGGTACTGTGGAGGGAAGGCCAAGTGCGGGCATCCAGTCCCTGGGACCACGTGGGCTGGCTGGAGGAATACCAGGGGGCAAGTGGGCCCCTGTGGGTGGTCCTTGAGGGTTCTTGAGAGGAGGCTGGAGGGGCAGCAGGTGTCTGAGACATCAGGGACGCCTCCTGGCTGGTCTCCCTGCCCCCAGGGTCCCCTCTAGTCCGCCCTCCTTCATGGCATTAATGTTCCAGTATGCCACTTGGGTCACATGTTTCTCCTGCCTGAGGACCCCTGGGGTTCCCTGTTTTTTATTCCCCCCTCTGCCCCCCTCTGGGCAGTGCACCTTTGGAGGCTCTCAGCAAGCCCAGCCCGAATCCCGCTTCCTCCAAGAAACCACCATGAACATTGATTACATGAGTGAATGAGCAGAAGCAGGATGCCTCCTGGCATGCGCTGGTCTCTGTTCTCAGAGCAGGCGCTCCGCTGGCCCTCCGGGAGCCCCCACGAAGGGTGTTTTTGGTAGGCAGCCCAGTATCCTTGGTCTCTTGTATAATAACCTTCATTTCTCCCAAAGCTTGTAACCCCCACCCATCCGGGCCCTCCTTCCTGTCCTCACAGGATCTCGCATGGGGCCGGCCTGCCCTTAGCACCCAGGGGCTGTTTCCTGGCTTCTGGGGAAGGCGGGAGGGTTTTCCCACCACTCACACCCTCACTCTTCTCCTCGGGCAGAAAAGGACTGGACAGAGGAGGACCGGGGCCGGGAGAAGGTGCTGATGCAGGAGATCGTGACCCTCATTGAGCAGCGCAATGCCATCATCAACTGCCTAGACGAGGACCGGCAGAGGTGACGTGGCTGGGTCAGGGGCTCCCCTGGGGGTTCCTCGGGGGAAGGGCCCAGAGCAGGCCAGGCCAGCCCTGCCCTCACTGGCAGCGATCTCGGAGCACCCTTGCTCAACCTGAGTGGAGTCGGAGGCTGGAAGGGACTGAGCTTTTCTGGTTCCTCCTCCTGTGGGACACTCAGTTTCCCTTTCTCATTTCAGGGAGGAAGAGGAAGATAAGATGTTGGAAGCCATGATCAAGAAGAAAGGTGAGGCCCCTCTGGGGGCTCCAGCCCATTTAAACTCCTGGAGGGTGGGGCACAGGTTGAACAGAGGGTTGGAGCTGGCACTACAGGGATGCCGTGTGCCAACTCCCAGCCTGTTTTTCACTAGGAAGGCCATGCGTGGCAGGGCAGGCCAGCCTGTAGCCAGGAAGGCTGTGGCCTGGGCGTGGAGGTGGGTGTGGGGTGCCCTGGTGTCCACAGGGAGGACTGGGGTGTACAGCAAGCACTTCCCCAGGGTGGTCTGCCTTAAGCTGTGCATCCCCCTTGAGATCTGCAGCTGGTCTTGGAGGAGTCTGTGGGCTCAAATAGCAGTGCCTACAGGGAATAAGATAATGCCTGGAATGGTTACAAGAGCACTGGACTGGGAGTCAGGAGGCCTGGGTTTAATCTTCGTTCCACCCATGACTCATTTTGTGGCCTTGTGGTTAAGTCTGGACTCCAGTCAGACTGCATGGGTTCCAGTCCCCGCTTTGATACTTACTAGTGGGTGACTTGAGGCAGCCGCTTCACGCCCCTGTAGGCCTGACTCTCCTTGTCTGCAGAATGGGGGCGATAGAGGCCCCCAGCTCCCAGGTGTATGCTGGGGAATGCTGGGATAATGTGTGTAAAGCACTTTGCCCAGGGCCTGGCACCTACAGAGAGCTCAGTTGGTATTAGTCCATCATGGCAAACCCACATTTTCCTCGTCTATAAAATTAGGGGCTAGGAGAGATGATTTCTGAGGTTTCTTCTTGCTCCAACAACAGTTTTGTGTTATAACCCACAGAGCTGTGGGCTCCAGCCTGGGGAATCAGCATTTTAAAGTTAAATGTATACCATGCTTCAGAGGCTCCAGATTGCTCTCACGCTCCGTTAGCTCAGATCCTTGCTGAAACACTGGGCAAGGGTATGGTTCCCATCCTGTAGGTGAAGAACCGGAGGCTCAGAGAGGCGAAGCGACGTGCCCAGGGTTCCCAGGAGGAGGTGCTGGAGCTGGGCACAGCCCCTGTGGGCCGGCACGCGGAGGCCTCATCACTACCCCTGGCCTGCCCCTTCCGCACGGCATTCAGCCTGCCCTTTCTCTCCGGCAGAGTTCCAGAAGGAGGCTGAGCCTGAGGGCAGGAAGAAAGGGAAGTTCAAGACCATGAAGGTGCTGAAGCTGCTGGGAAACAAGCGTGACACTAAGAGCAAGTCCCCCGGGGACAAGAGCTAACAACCAAGGGTCCTCCGCCCACCCGCTCCTGGCTCAGCCCCTGGGCTGTGCTGCACCGGAGGGGGGCACCCGGCTTCCCTTTAGGACCAGTCAAGAGGAAGGATGACTTAAGGGGAGGGAGCCTCTGGGTGATGGCCTCTCCCTCCTCAGGGCCCTCTGGCTGGTTTGGGCCAAAGAGTTTTCTTCTGTCGTCTCAGCCCCGCCCAGTCTGGTTCTGATGACTCCAGATGCTGTGAGGGACCCAATGAGCACGCAGGGTTCTGGGTCCAGGGAATGGCAGCGGCCACGCACACTCACTCCTCGTCCCGCCCAGCCCTTGCCGTGACGGGCAGCTCCTTGGTCCTTCCTCCCTCTGTATGGCGTCCAGATGGGAACTCTTAGTTGTCCGAGTTCTGACCTGAGGGTGCTTCCACCCATGAGGTCTGCCCATGGTGGGCCTCTGGCCTGGGGGTCCTGCCTCTGGGTTCCTGTCCCTCTTGGCAGGCCAGAAAGCAGGGCTCGGCTGCTCTGGCTTCTTCCGGCCCCGGCAACAGCCCTGAGTCCCCATCCTCCTCTGCAGGGCACGAGGCCCTGAGCCTGTTACTTCTCCCTCAGGAGCTGTATTTATGAAGTCCCTGATTCAGTTTGGGTTAGTTACTGTGTCCTCAGACATGAATGGGCCTGACGGACAAAACCCTCCTTCTGCCCCTTGAAGTTCTAGGAGCTGCTTTCCTCCCTTTCCCTTGCTCTGTAGGAAACCTCACCAGGACAGGAGGCTGTGATGGCCACACTGGGTGGGTGGGTGCCCCAGTGCTGAGTCTCCCAGTTAGGGTCTCTGGGAGGCAGGCCCCCGTTACAGTTCTGGTCCCTGATCATCAGCTGAGGGGGGTATGCTTGACGTAGGTGCTAACCCTGGTTCTTTAACACACTGTAGTCTGACCCCCTCCTTGAGCCCCGCCTCCCCCAGGGTGAGGGGATGATGGGTCCATTCCCATGTGTGGTCATCACGTCTGTTTCCTCACACTTGTCCGTTGTTCCTTCTTTCCCGACTTGTTCCCTCCGAAGGACTGATGGCCACTCAGCCCACTGGGATGGCCGTGGGAGAGGAGGAGCCTTGGGGACAATGCCTTTTCCCTAGGGACTGGGCCAAGCAGCTCTTGGTCGAAGCACTGTTGCTATAAGCTATTTCTGGGCACCTCTAGGGCCCCCTTTCCTCAGAACTCTTCTGGGGAAAGACTGTACTGTATTAACTCATGAGGATTTTCCTCACCAACAATAAATGGAGAACACCTCAGTGCCAGTGCCCTGCAGACTTGGGGTGTTTTTCCCTTGGCCAGGTCTGCCTTCATTCCTGCCTCTGCTGCGCCTCATGGCCAGGCATCTCTGGTGACCGAGGAGGGGCATGTAGGGGCTGTCCACCCCCAGGGGCCCTGGCCCTCACTGCCCGCTGTCGGGCAGGACTCCCCACCTCTGCAGGGGGAGGTGGCTCCTGCACCCGTGTCACCCCTGGCGGTCTCCTTCCAAACGTGCCTGTGGATCTGCGGGGTCACCACCTCCAGGGCCTTCCCTGGGCCAGGACACGTGACCCGGGCTGGTTGTAAGCTGAGGGAGGGCTCCATCAGGCCGTCTCGGTGTCAGGAGACTCAGGTGGTGGGGACTGGGGTGAACCGGGGCGTCTATGCCGCAACTAAAGAGGGAACTTCTTCCTTAGGTCAACTGTAGCCTGTGGGAATGTGACCAAGTGTTGTCAGATCTGTCCATTTTTCAAAAGAAGCTAGAAATCCAGATTGTGTGTGTGTGTGTGTGTGTGTGTGTAATTTGTAAATGTTGGCAACTAATCTGAATAGAAATCAAGGGTAGGCTGAATTTAGCCTGGGATTCTCCAGTCTGCTGCCTTTGAGCCACGTGGTTGAGCCTTCCAGGTGGAGGACAGCTATCCTCATGACATACCGTCCACCCTCAGGTCTGGAGCGTAAGGACACAGGCTTCGCATGGAATGTTCTGGGGCCAGCCCTTGGTCTGACCTTTGCCGCTTATCTGTTTGAGGCTACAGGTGGTGTTTATCCTGCAAACCAGAACTTGGGTCACGTGGCCTGTAGGATTATGTGAATCCCTCCAGGTGGGAGGGTTGGTTGACATTTCCAAAATATTTTGATATATGGGGATGGGAAAATGACAAGGGTACCAGAGAATGTAGAGCTCATGGTTGTCAGATCTGGGGACTGCCATGTGCCCTGTGCCGGGCCTCCCAGAAGAGCAATCGGCGCTGAGGCTGGGGGGTTGCCCAAGGTCGTGGAGCACAGGCTGCATCGGAACTCCAAAACTGGGGCTCTCTGGTTCCTCCCGCCCCTTTGGGTTTCTTCTCATGTGGTCCTGGTTTAGTGGAAAGACATAAAGCTAACTTAATCTTCAGTAGGCTACCTGCTGTGAAATGACCTTGGTTACAGTATCTTCGTGAGCCTTAGTTTTCACACAGACAGGGATAAATGAACCATTGCAGGGGTTTATTGAGAGAATGAACTGAGAGTGAAATTCAGCACCTGCCACAGTGCCCGGCCATGGGGTGCTCAAGAGGCATTGGTTTCCTTTTCCACTTGAAATATGCAAACAGCTAGAAACCATCTGTGCTTGAAAAATTCTAATTCCTTGAACAAATCAGCCTTATCCCTCTGAAAACAAAACGGTATGTGTAATGACTTATGTAAATATGTTTTATTAGCCAATTAATCGTAGCAGTTAAACATTTGCCTTAGGCTATAAGAAGTCAAATAAGTCGGTCCTAAGACAGGTAGGAAGAAAAGAATCACATTCATTCCTAAGTTCAGAAAACTCAATGTGGGCGCACACAGTGGGTGGAGATGGTGAGACGAGGGCCCATTGGATGCTCTTAGTCGCCCCAGGTGGTGAGACTCGGACCTCACTTTCACTGCACCTGGGGTTCTTTCCCCAAGAAAAGACTCGAAGTCGTGTGTGCAAATCAGTGACGGTGGATCCCTGGGCACAGTCTTGAGGAGAACGGGCTCATTCTCTGATGTCCATTTTCTAGGGTGCTGTACATGCCCAGGGTACCTGAGGCCAGGGCAGTGTTGTATGACCGTTGGACATGGCGGAAGGCCAGGATGGGTGGGCTGACCTGGGGGTGACCCTGCTTGGTAAGGGGGTGGGCTCCAGCAGTCAAGGATCGGATACTCTGCCCCATTTCTGGAGACAGATTAAGTGGTGGCAAGTGCCTTCCTAAGTTCCTCAGTCCTCTTGTGGTCAATGTCTTCCATTTCCCGTAGTTTCTGCAAGGGTATCAGGGAAAGCTGGGTTCTCAGGTTAGGAACTTGAGTAGCCAACACGGATGTGAGGCTGGAGCTGGACTTCAAACTCAGCCACAGCTGACGCTTTATGTCTACTCATGTCTCCCCCACACTCATGGTGGATGCGTCCCCTCCCCCTTCCCTGTTGGCTTCTCCTACCTGGGAGATTTCAGTAAGCATGATCCCTCGGTACTGTCTGCCCTGTCCCAGGGCCTCCATGTCCGCCAGGAAGTCTTTCCTCTCCCGGATCTCCTTCACCACTGGATAGGGAGAAGGGTCATCAGTGTACAGGGCACTAGGCCTTCAGGCTCCTGGGAGGGATGGTGGGGGCAGGGCTTGCCTCTCCTGGGGAGACAAAGCGGTTCTGTGGTCAGTGTTTCTCACTAGTTGGCCCTCAGGGATCACCCCCACCCCAAATTCTGGGCCCCCTCCACACACACACTCTCCTCCCCTGCACAGCTGGCCCATCAGTGGCTTACGTTCTTCGAACCGGTCCAGCTCGGGGGCTGGGTCCTCCTGTGGCACAGGAGGGGGCTTTTTTTCCCGTTCCTTTTTGTCCTTCCCTGTGGCAAAGATATTTTGGAGTCTTTGCTTCTCCTTCTCCAGATCACCTGTTAAGGCCCAGAAATGGCTTGATTACGGCGTGAAGGGCACCCCCATTCACGGTCTGTGTGCTTAACTAGGCGTGCTTGCTCCAGGGTGCTCCTGAGCTGTCTTGTCAAGACAGGCAGGAAGGGGAAGGGGTTGAGAGAGCCAAGAAGAGGGCTTTGTCAAAGCCCACACACCGCTCTGTTGCAGAGCAAGGCTAAGAAAACTCAGCGACCACCACTGTGGGCTGTGTGTAGAGGCTGCGTGGAGTGCAGGAGGGTCTGGGCCAAGAGTTATGTCAAGTGCCAAGGAGGAAGCGGGATGGACTGCTCCGTCAAGGCTAGACTGCAGAGAGGCTCTGGATCTGAGGCACCGAGTGAGCTTAAGAGAGCAGTGGCCATGAGACCTGCCAGCCAGCCATTTATCAGAGATGGGTAGAATCCAGTTCATTGTTAAAGAGAGTTCTGAAAAAAATTTTTTTAAAGAACCCCCTAACTGGTTTCCCCTGTGCCCCAAACACTCCCAAGCTAATGTGCCAAGGCTCAAGAGCATTGGGATAAACATCGTGAGAATTTGATGAGATACACATTCACCTGCCCGGTGGGCAGCTCATCTCCCTGGACCCCCCCCCCCTTGGACGGAGGTGGAAGAGAGGCTCCGGCTGAGGCTCTCCCACTTACGGGTGGCTCGAGGCTTGAACTGCTCCCGGCAGTAGGCCCCGTTGGCCTGGCACATGCTGGCAGGCCGGAGGTGGGATCGGGCCTCCAGGATGGGAGGCAGGTAGATGGGCGAGGCTGGCTGCTTGGAAGGCAAGACCCTCTGGCTGGATGTTGGGCTGCACTGTAGGGGCAGAATGTCTCCTCCTGGGGAAGGAAGGGTTGGCGTGGGGGGATCCACTTGGGTTTTTTTTTTTAATTTATAAAAGTGATAACTGTCTGTTGGAACAATGCAAACAGTACTGCGCCGCCCCCGCCCCCTAACACACACACAATGGGCAATTTGGTGGTCTCAGTTCATTCTTTTTGATGCTTATATAAATATGTTCAAAGATATGTGTGCATATCTAAGATTCGTTTTTCAAACACTGGATCAATAAGACTCCTCACTTAACAATTTATCATGGCCATCTTTCTAGATCACTCTTGATATATAATTTATTTTTTCTAGCTGTGTACTAGTCCTTAGAATGGCTATCTTATTTATCCAACTAGTCTCCTAGTTTCAGAAATTCAGGCTGTTTCGTCTACTTCCTTTTACTACTTCCAACAATGCTGCAATAAACATCCTTGTACATCAAGCCTTCATACTGGTGCTTTTATTTCTATAAATGGATTCTTAAAACCTGCTTGGTCCATGGCAGGGAGGGAGGGTTTGGATGGTAATAGACACCAGCTCCTCCTACTGTCCATCCCCACTGCCTCGGCCCAGACTTGGGGCTTCTTCGTCAGACCAGCCAAGTGTGTCACCTCCTGTCTCCCAATCACCCTAAAGCCCAGCTCAAGGCAAGTTTGGATCTGGCCCCTGTTTACCTTTTCTACCTGCCTAGCCTTCTTCTGTCACCCACCCAAGAAATACATAATAAGCATCTACTCTCTGCCAGTCCCAGGACACGGGGGGTAAAGTATAAGACAAAGCTTTGCCCACATGGCGCCTGTATCTGGGGAGTGGATGATAAAATAAACTACATTAGTATGTTAGGTGACGACCGTACAGAGGTGGAGCATAGAGTGTGTCAAGCAAGAATTACCATTTCAATAGAGAAGCCAGGGAAGGCCTCATGAAGAGGGTAACATTTGAGAAAAGATGCAAAAGTGGTGAGGGGCCAGCGATGAGCTATTTCAGGGATGAGCATTCCAGGCAGAGGGAAGGAGCGGCTGGAGCAAAGGCCCTGAGGTGGGAATGTGTCTGGAGTGTCTCGAGGAACAGCCAGGGCGCTAGGGTGCCAGGAATGGAGTGAGCAAAGGGGCATATAGTGGGAGTAGAGGTCAGACGTCATGGGGGGCAAGCGAAGTGCAGGGCCTGGCAGGCCTCTGGAAAGACTGGCTTTCACTCGTGTGAGTTCAGAAGCCATCGGAGGCTTTTGAACAGAGGAGTGACGTGATCCCTTTGGTTGCTTTGAAAAGACTGTGTTGGGGGCCAAGGGCAGTGGCGGTCAGAGTCAGGATATGGTTTGAAGGCCAAGCAGACAGGACTGCTGATGGGTCAGATGGGGGGTCTGGGAGGCAGAGGAGTCACGGATGACTGAGGTGTCTGCCCTGAGGACTGGAAGGATGGCGCTGCTGTTATTCCCCACCAACCTTTCCCTTCTCACATCCTCTCCTTGGGAGTTACACGGCTTTACGTATCTCTCGTTTCTGAAGAGATGCTGTGTTTCCTAGAATGTCCCTCCACTCCCTATTTCTGTCTGTCCAGTGCCAAATGCTACCTCTTCCTCTGGCCCATTTTCAGCAAATAATTATGGCCTGAGGAATTCTGGGAGTTCAGGTAAAGGAGAGGAATCTGTGGCTTGCAACAGAATTTGAACTAAGGCTCAAAACAACAGTAGGATTTGGTTAAGAGAAGTAAAGAGAAGGTTCTAGAAGAAAGCAGACTCAACACCAATGCTTGGAGGCAATTAAAAAAAATAAAACTCCTAAGGAGAAAAACACTGCCAGGTGAACCAGTTACTTGTGTTGGCCTAACCACTAATGCAATTAGTCCTTCAATAAAAGATGAAGCCAAAGCAAACAAACAAACAAACACTGAGCA
>NW_017731776.1:858916-864634 GCF_001890085.2 Hipposideros armiger
GGATCCCACATATGAGGGCCAGTGACACTGCCCTCTACAGCTAAGATGCTGAACAACAACTCGACCTGGAGTTGGGCTGCTGTGGGTCGCCGGTGCCGGCGTAGGCTGCAGCCACTGCTGCAGTGGGCTGCCATAAGCTACCATGTGTAGCCAGCAGCCAGCATGAGCAGCCAGCAGCCGCTGTGAGCGGCCGTCCAGAGGCCGGCGACTGATCTGCCTCACCCGGAAAGAGCACAATGATGGTGCCAGCTTGGGCCAGTGAAGCAATATCCTCCACAACTAGACTGAAGAACAAAATGACAGCAACTTGTCTATTTCCCTTCCCCTGATTCCCCAGCGCTGTTCCCCTCCCCCAATTCCCCAATTAAAAAAATATATATAAAAAAATCATGCAATGTGTGGTCAGAGGTGAGCTACGGAAAGGTTTTGCATGATCTTCCTAAGCTGGAATTCTGCTCCAGCCAGTTTTCTTCTTTCTGCTAGCTAAGCTATGAATGAATAAAACGACAAATGAGACACATACACAGTCCTTTCCTCTGGAGAGCTCATAGAGTATGTGTTTAACGGAGGAATAGATTGCAGACAGGACAGTTTTGAGACTATTTTGGCTGGACAGGAAGTCTCGACTGGGCTGTGATCTCTTGGGAAGGTCGGCTAGAGCCGAACTTCAGGAGGCTGGTTGTTGTGCCAGGACCTGTGTCTGGGGGAAGAAACAAAGGCCCCTCAAGGTCAATTCCCCAGATGCAAGGGTGAAAAATACTACACTATACTATTGGGGTCTTTTAAAATGATGTCCCCTACCCGTTAACATGGAGGAGCATGAAAAACGTGGCCCGGAATCCCTCTGCCCAGGAAGCCTCTGTGGACTGCCTCTTACTTTTCATGGTGTCCATGATGTGGCGCTGTTGGAATTTAGTCAGTCTGGATTCCTTCATCATTACTGCAAGATAAAGCACTTCTGTGAAGCCTCCTGAGCCTTCATCTCACTCACTGAAATTTAACATTGTATCACCTCCTACCCCATTCTGTACCTGAGTACTCCCTCTTCTGCTCCTGTTTTGTTTTTTCCTGTAGCACTCATCGCCATCTAAGTTCTACACATTTTACTTATTTATTATTTGTTACCCTCCTACTAGGATATTAGCTCCATGAGCGCCAACATTTTTACTGTTTTTTTGTTTGTTTTTTAATGCTGTATCCATATTACCTGGAACAATGTCTAAAGCACATAGTGGGCTTAAAAAATTGAATGAATGGGGCCGGCCGAGTGGCGCGATGGTTAAAAACTGGCTTGGGATGCCAGAGGCCCCGGTTCGGATCCCACATATGAGGACCAGTGACACTGCCCTCCACAGCTAAGATGCTGAACAACAGCTCAACCTGGAGCTGGGCTGCCATGAGTCCCCGGCGGCATAGGCTGCAGCCCCTGCTGCAGTGGGTTGCCATGGGCTACCGTGTGTAGCCAGCAGCCAGCGTGAGCGGCCGTCCAGAAGCCGGCGACTGATCTGCCTCGCCCGGGAAGAGCGCAATGATGGTGCCAACTTGGGCCAGTGAAGCAACGTCCTCCACAACTAGACTGAAGAACAAAAAAAACGACAGCAACTTGTCTGTTCCCGTTCCCCCAATTCCCCAGCACTGTCCCCATACCCCCAATACCCCAATAAAAAAATCTAAAAAAAAAAAAAATTGAATGAATGAATAAGCGAGTGAGTGAAGGAATAAGCATTAACCATGTGCCAGGGGCTGGAGCTGTAATGGTGAGCCAAAACAGGAACAGTCCCAGCACTGCTGGAGTTCACAGGCTAGAGGGATAGATGGAGGGATAGACTGATCCAATGGGACACACTGAATATCTGACTACAGGTTGCACTAAGTCCAGTGAAGAAAAAGGTTTTTAGTCACATAGCAGTTGGTTCCACTGTGGTGGCGGGGTGGCGGGGGAGATAAAGCTTCCCAGGGGAAAATGAAAGTGTGATCTAAGGAATGCACAGGTGTTAACTACTCTAAAATCCTTGGTTCTTTGGCTTTTGGCCACTTGCAAGTTATAGGACCTGAATCTTTCTGTAAAATGAAAATAGCAATTGCTAAGCCACAGGTCATGAAGGGGAGACCTGAGTTACAGAGGGTAATTGTTACCACCGCTCTTCTGTCCTTGAAGCACACTGACCTCTCAGGAGCTCACAGGTCCCAGGGGTGTAAGTGGCTGGCTTGGGGCAGCTCCAGAGCCCCGATCCTTTGGTCACTGCCTCCATCTTCTCCTGGGAAGCCATGGCAGGGCCCTGGAGGGAAAAACCACGATGACACACCCTCTGTCTCTCAGGTCCCATCTCTACTCCTGCACCGCTCCCCCAAAGTCTGGGAGCGAAGTCGGGCTGCAAGAGAATCTATTGCCAAGTGCCCTGCCCTCCCACCCGGACCAGATAGACAGACAGACAGACAGACAGACAGACAGACACACACACACACACACACACACACACACACACACACACACACACACGAAAGGAGACCTCATCTTGACCTGGTGCTTGTGGCAAGGAAGGCCTTTGGGGAGGAAGAGGGCCTTAAGATAGCTGTTGGAATTTAGTCAGTTAGGATTCTTTCATCATCACTGCAAGATAAAGCGCTTCTATGAAGCCTGCTGAGTGTTACGCCAAAATTGAAACCTCACGCTAAAGTAAGACCCCCGGCTGGGTGCGCCCCTTCCCACAGAGAGCGGCGGCTGGGCTCCGGAGACCAAAGCACGGCTCTACCGCGGCCTCACGCCGGAGGCCGTGCAGAAACACTTTGAGACCTCGGCGTCCAGAGCCCGCAGCTAGACGCTCTGGCTACCATGGTAACGAGCGCGCCTCTCTTCGCATGCGCACTCTTACCACACCAGTCTGCCTACCGGAAGTGATTGCCTGTGGGTCACGGCGCAGGCGCTGAGTACGCGTGTCGCGGTGCGGGGCGGACGCGCACGCTGTTTGCGGGTCCCTGTGTGGGTCTGGGGCGCAGAACCGAGTCACTGCTGTGCGGGCGTCATGTCAGACAATGAGGACAAGTGAGTGAGGGGGCCAAGTGGCCTTTGTGGAGCCTCAGAAGGAGCGGGGGAAGCGGGAGCCTGGGTCCAAGGAGGCTGAGAACCCAGGCGTGGAGGGACAGTATCCGAGGGGACTGGGACTGCTGAGGGGGCCCGCGGAACTGGAGAAGGGAAGGGCGGGGAACCAAAAACATAGCCAGAAACTGGGCACAGAAAGGTACAGGCCCTGGGGTCCAGAAAGGATCAGTGATAAAGGTGTCTTGCAGCAAACTCCACTGCGCCGAGTTCTGTGCCTCGTATTGGGAATATTGAGGTGTATTAGATATAGCCCTTGCTCTCCATGTGCCCCCTTCTAGAAGAGGGGACAGGCCCATAAACAGATAACGCAGGGTCGTGTGAGATTAGGCAGTAGAAGTACGTAGTACAGCGGGTTCTCGAAGAACGTTTTGTTCCAACATTGATGAGAAGCTGTAGGAACTTAACCCCTGTTTATATCAATTAGCCTATGGTAAAGTTGGTTTCGTCATGCACCGTTTTGCTTCAAGTCACAGAACCTGTCGTTGACGTTAAGTGAGGACTTACTGTATAGAAGTACCGGTACTTCAGAGGAGGGTCTGGGAAGGCTGCAGCCGTCCAGGTGGGAGAAGGTCCAGCAGAGGTCGTAGTCGACCGTAGCACAGGTAGTGAGAAGTGGTTTTGAATTCTGGATGTATTTTGAAGCTGGGGCCAAAAAGATTTCCCGATGTGTGAGGCGGGAGCAGAGGTTCGTTCTGAAGATAAAAATAGGGGAGTGGTCAGCGGAAGTATATCAGTCAAAACTGAGAAACAGGTGACATCATCAGGGGGAGCGTCAGTAGAGAAGGGGTGATGCCTGAGCGCTAGCGCATTCCAACAGGCAGTGCTTGCGGATGGCGAAGAAGAGAAAGGAGCGAAGGAGCAGCCAGTGGGGCGGGGGGACCAAGAGAGTGAGGAGAGTGTATTGAGCGAGAGGCAGCGGTCTAGTGTGTACCACTGAAAGGTCAAGCTAAATGGGAACAAGAATAGTCCGTTGGTCAGCAATATAAAAATCAGCCACAAACTGGAAAGGAGTGGTTTTGATGGAGCCGTGGGGATGGATGTCTTCTTGAAGAGAAATTATGACAGAACGGGAAGAAAAGAATTGGAAACGGTGACTGACGATGGACAACTCATCCATGAATTTTGCTTCCAAGCAGAGCATGGAAATAGGGCTCTCTGGGAGGAGAGAGGTTTTGTTAGTTTTTTAAGATGGGGAAAATGTTTCTATGCCGATGGGAACGATCCAGCCTAGAGAGAGAAAAGAAACAGTGATGATGAATGCGTCCTAGCCAAATTTGAGGGTTGATGGGGTAAGTCTGAAGTAAAACAGAACAGAAGTTTGATTCGCTCGTTATAGATATTTATTGAGCACCTCCTAAATACTGGCTGAGCCACTCTTTGCCCTCTTTGATTCTAGTAACTGATGCTCTGATTATCTGGCCTCCTCTTGTACAGTTTTGATGGCGACGACTTTGACGATGTGGAAGAAGATGAAGGGCTAGATGACTTGGAGAATGCTGAGGAGGTCAGTATTTAGTCCTGGGCTCCCTCCTCTGCAGCCCAGGTTGCCAGACAGGCTGCCCAGTGATAATTGCCTGAAGGCATCTGCCTCCTGTTTGTGACCAAAGCCCCTGCCACTACCACCCTCAGAGAGAGTTCCAGTCCTGGGTAGCACAGAAGCCCTACAGGGTGGGCCTGAAGGCTTTTGTCCACTTGAACCACAGTCTCCATGGTTTCTGAGGCATTTAGTTCACTGATGGGTGGTGAAATGTCACATTCGTTCATTCAGCAAATGTGCGTTGAATGTTTATTATGTGCCAGGTGCTCTGCACCATAGGATCAAGGGGGAGAGTGACCTGGGATAAAGCTGGAGAGGTAAGGGCCCAGCTCAGGCAAGATTTTGTAGCCTAAAGGTAGTAGGAAGCCACTGACAAGTTTTGAACCAGGGAGTGGCATGATCTAAAGTTTTACACTTTAGCAAGAGCATTCTGACCTCAAGAGTGAGGAGCGAACCGGGGAGGAGCAAGTGTGAAGGATATAGATCAATTAGGGAAATCTCAGAGACCTCCAGGTGAGAGACCTGTAGCTTGAACTTGAACACTGCTAGTGTCAGTGATAAGAAAACAGATGAAAGAGAGATTTTGGTGGATTGGATATGGGGCTGAGAAAGTGGGCGATGCAAGGATGACTCCCAGGTTTCTGGCTTGAGCAACTAGGTGCATGGGTTACTGGCTTCATGAATGAAATAGGGCTTTCTGTCTTGTGTGACTGATGGAGGAAGAAGTGCTTTATGTCTCTTGGGGAGAGAGGGATCCCTTGACTTTTTTAGTCCAGGAAGTCAAAGCCCCTCTTTTTTTTAAAGATTTTTATTGGGGAATTGGGGGATGGGAACAGCGCTGGGGACTTGGGGGAAGGGGAACAGACAAGTTGCTGTCCTTTTTGTTCTTCAGTCTAGTCGTGGAGGACGTTGCTTCACTGGCCCAAGTTGGCACCATCATTGTGCTCTTCCTGGGTGAGGCAGATCAGCTGCCGGCTTCTGGACGGCCGCTCACTGCGGCTGCTGGCCCCTCACGCTGGCTGCTGGCTACACACGGTAGCCCATGGCAACCCACTGCCACAGGGGCTGCAGCCTACGCTGT
>NW_017731776.1:864704-866132 GCF_001890085.2 Hipposideros armiger
GTGGAGGGCAGTGTCACTGGCCCTCATATGTGGGATCCGAACCGGGGCCCTCTGGCGTCCTAAGCCAGTTCTTAACCATCGCGCCACTCGGCCGGCCCCAAAGCCCCTCTTTTTGAACTTTCTTTCTGCAGGGCACTCTCAGATACCCATAGTCACTGTGTCAGAAACCTCTTTCTCCATGCTTCTGGTCTCCTTCCATTCCTGTCCTGTCAATTCTGTCTTCTACATGTGGTTCAGCCCTGTTCTGTGTCTCCATTCCTACTGCACCAGCCTGGTTTAGATCTTTATTCCTTTTCACCCACATTACTGCAGAAACTGTGTTCCTGGTTTTCCTGCCTTCAGTCTTCTCCGATTGTCTTTCTGCTGCCAGAGTCACCTTTCGTACCTGCCCACATGAAACCATCGGTCTTCCTAAATGGTTTCTCTGCTTCTGCCGTTGCCCCCTACAGAATATTCTCAACAGAGTATCCAGAGTGATCCTTTTAAATCTTAAGTTAAATCATGTCTCTCTTCTCACTCAGTGGCTTCCCGTCTCATTTAGAGTAAATGCCACAAAGATGTACAAAGTTCTCCATGAGCTGGCCACCTGCTCCCTTGGTGACCTTATTTCTTCTTGCTGACCTTGTCATGCCAGTCACATCCCTGCTCAAGACTTTTGATCATGCTGTTCCCTCTTCCAGGAACACTTTTCCCTAAGATATGCACATGGCCTGCTCCTGACCTCCCTCAGGGATTTGTCCAAGTGTCATCTCAATGAGTGACGCCTTCTGTGACCATCTTATTTAGAATTGTAGCATTTTCCCCCTCCTCCCACACCACCGCCTGGTACTCCGTCTGTTTTCTTTGTTGTTATGCTACTTCACATTTCACTTATTTTGTTTATTGTTTATCTCTTTTCACTATAATGTAAGCTCTATAGGGGAAGAATTTTATCTTACTGCTCTATGCCAAACACTTAGAAGAATACTACTTGACATGTAGTAAACACTCAGTAAATATTTCTTGATTTAAATTTTTTTTTTTTTTAAAGATTTTATTGGAGAATCGGGGAAGAGAAACAGTGTTGGGTAATTGGGGAAGGGGAACAGCCAAGTTGTTGTCCTTCAATCTTAGTTGTGGAGGACGCAGCTAACTCAGCTCCAAGTCCAGTCACGCCACTCAGCTATGTTCAGTTAGCTGCGGGTGGGTGTAGCCACCGTCCCATGTGGGAATTGAACCAGCAGCCTTGTTAAGAGTGCGCGCTCTATCCCCTGAGCCACCCAGGCGGCAGCTCAGCTTAGGGTGCCAAATTCAGTCTTTAGTTGCAGGCAGGCGTAACCCACCATCTCGAACCTTGTTAGGAGCATGTGCTCTCACCAGCTGAGCCATCCTGCCACCTGTTGGCAGCTCAGCGGCAGCTCAGCTTGGGCGCAGCTCACTGGCCCATGT